>NC_090266.1:1110859199-1111184199 GCF_040414725.1 Anabrus simplex | reverse complement strand
GGATTCACATTTCTACGCCAGGCAAATGCTGGGACTGTACCTTAATCAACGCTGCGATAGATTCCTTCCCACTCCTAGCTCTCTACTGCCCCATGGTCACCATAATAACTATCTGTGTCGGTGCGACGTAAAGAAAAATGAATAATTTGGATTTACAGTCAAAGAGATGTGAAAGTAGGCTGGCTAGTATTCGAGTATCCGTACTGTGCTGGTGTTGATGACGATGATAGAGAGGACAATGACCTCGAAATAGAATGAACGGGCACAGGGCCTTCGACTACCATTTCTTCACTTATTACTCTTTCACTGTTTCGATTTGTCGTTGTTAGTATTTTCATGTTCAGTAAAGAACAATTTTATGATCTGAGGTGACATGATCGGGTGCTGGCATTTTGACAACAGGCTGATTCCTTGCTTTTTATTTGCCAGTTTAATTATATCACATGATTTATTTTCTGTTATTGGTTACACTCAGAAGTAGGTTGTTTTGTAGGCGAAGCGTGGCTTTTCCAGTGCTATCCAAATTGAAAATACACTGACTGACAGAGCAAATGCAACACCAAGAAGGAGTGGTCAGAACTTTATGCCAATTGCAGGGTAGACTGACGTCACTGAGGTATGCTCATGATGTGAAATGCGCCGCTGTGCTGCGCACGTAGCGAACGATAAATGGGACACGGCGTTGGCGAATGGCCCACTTCGTACCGTGATTTCTCAGCCGACAGTCATTGTAGAACGTGTTGTCGTGTGCCACAGGACACGTGTATAGCTAAGAATGCCAGGCCGCCGTCAACGGAGGTATTTCCAGCAGACAGACGACTTTACGAGGGGTACGGTGATCGGGCTGAGAAGGGCAGGTTGGTCGCTTCGTCAAATCGCAGCCGATACCCATAGGGATGTGTCCACGGTGCAGCGCCTGTGGCGAAGATGGTTGGCGCAGGGACATGTGGCACGTGCGAGGGGTCCAGGCGCAGCCCGAGTGACGTCAGCACGCGAGGATCGGCGCATCCGCCGCCAAGCGGTGGCAGCCCCGCACGCCACGTCAACCGCCATTCTTCAGCATGTGCAAGACACCCTGGCTGTTCCAATATCGACCAGAACAATTTCCCGTCGATTGGTTGAAGGAGGCCTGCACTCCCGGCGTCTGCTCAGAAGACTACCATTGACTCCACAGCATAGACGTGCACGCCTGGCATGGTGCCGGGCTAGAGCGACTTGGGTGAGGGAATGGCGGAACGTCGTGTTCTCCGATGAGTCACGCTTCTGTTCTGTCAGTGATAGTCACCGCAGACGAGTGTGGCGTCGGCGTGGAGAAAGGTCAAATCCGGCAGTAACTGTGGAGCGCCCTACCGCTAGACAACGCGGCATCATGGTTTGGGGCGCTATTGCGTATGATTCCACGTCACCTCTAGTGCGTATTCAAGGCACGTTAAATGCCCACCGCTACGTGCAGCATGTGCTGCGGCCGGTGGCACTCCCGTACCTTCAGGGGCTGCCCTATGCTCTGTTTCAGCAGGATAATGCCCGCCCACACACTGCTCGCATCTCCCAACAGGCTCTACGAGGTGTACAGATGCTTCCGTGGCCAGCGTACTCTCCGGATCTCTCACCAATCGAACACGTGTGGGATCTCATTGGACGCCGTTTGCAAACTCTGCCCCAGCCTCGTACGGACGACCAACTGTGGCAAATGGTTGACAGAGAATGGAGAACCATCCCTCAGGACACCATCCGCACTCTTATTGACTCTGTACCTCGACGTGTTTCTGCGTGCATCGCCGCTCGCGGTGGCCCTACATCCTACTGAGTCGATGCCGTGCGCATTGTGTAACCTGCATATCGGTTTGAAATAAACATCAATTATTCATCCGTGCCGTCTCTGTTTTTTCCCCATCTTTCATCCCTTTCGAACCACTCCTCCTTGGTGTTGCATTGTCACTGTCAGTCAGTGTATGTAATGGTACAAATTATTGCAATACCACGTTCAACCTTCTCTTCCTGTGATACGTTTTATTGCTCTGGTACAAGAGTTTTAAATACATTTTTGCTCTAGACAAACTGACACCAGAACATCTGCAGAAAATCGAAGGAATGTCCCTTTTCTTTTGCGGTCAGTAAAGCTATAACGTGTCTAATTCTTGCTATACCTGCTATTTAGAATCTTATGAGTTGAGACACGTACTCCTTCCGACGACTTTAAAATCTGCTACTCCTGGAAATTTCATACTATTAATTGAAAATTTCAGAATTCCATTAACATACTAACGAGCTCATTTGTAGTAGTATCGATCGATAACAATGTCTCTTGAGTATCGAGGGTATCGAAAAGCCATCTCTGATTAAAATAAGGATCTTCTCTTTAGAGGCCTGAAGACCTTGTTAATGATAACAACATTCTACTCTAATGTTATAATTACAGTACGTTAAAAAGAAAAGACACTTCGGTAGAGGCCGTGACATCGATACTAAGTGGGGGAGTGGTCATCCTTACATCCAGCTACTTTTACAAGGCCATTGGAGCTGGAACCCTCGTTTCTTCCATTCTCAAATTCATGACGGGTTATGGAACCGTCCTCTTTTCGGGTGAAAATACCAAGCCCAAAGGAGTGTGCAATGCCTACTACAGCACAGAAAAAGGCATAGCAAGGGATACAAACTCTACCAAGCGGTATAAAAATTACCCATCATAAGAGCCCACAAAATATCGCTGCACTCTTCATGTTCAACACTTAGGACATGGACCTAAGAGGAAATTCTGTACGTTTTGTGGCTGCTGATATCGTGTGACATGTCGGAGTGGACTCTTCACATTCTCTCATCATCTCATGGTCCACTAGAGATTGCCAATCAATCAATCAATCAATCAATCAATCAATCAATCAATCAATCAATCAATCAATCAATCAATCAATCAATCAATCAATCAATCAATCAATCAATCAATCAATCAATCAATCAATCAATCAATCAATCAATCAATCAATCAATCAATCAATCAATCAATCAATCACCACTGATTTGCATTTAGGGCAGTCACTCAGTTGGTAGATTCCCTATCAGATTCCTTATAATTGCAAAGAATTTGGAAATTTATTGAACATCTCCCTTGGTAAATTATTCCAATCCCTAACTCCTCTTCCGATAAACGAATATTTGCCTCAATTTTTCCTCTTGAATTCCAACTTTATCTTCATATTGTGATCTTTCCTACTTTTATAACTATCAGTCAAAATTATTCGTCTACTAATGTCATTCCACGCCATCTCTTCACTGACAGCTCGGAACATACCACTTAGACGAGCAGCTCGTCTCCTTTCTCCCAAGTCTTCCCAGCCCAAACTTTGCAGCATTTTCGTAACGCTACTCTTTTGTCGGAAATCACCCAGAACAAATCGAGCTGCTTTTCTTTGAATTTCTTCCAGTTCTCGAATCAAGTAATCCTGGTGAGGGTCCCATACACTGGAGCCATACTCTAATTGGGGTCTTACCAGAGGCTTACATGCCCTCTCCCTTACATCATTACTGCAACACCTAAATGCCCTAATAACCATTTGCGGAGATCTGTACCCTTTATTTACAATACCCTTTATGTGATTACCCCAGTGAAGATCTTTCCTCATATTAACACCTAAGTCCTTACAGTGATCCCCACAAGGAACTTTCACTCTGTCAATGCAGTAATTAAAACTGAGAGGACTTTTCCTATTAGTGAAACTCGCAATCTAACTTTTTTTTTTTGCAAGCTGCTTTACGTCGCACCAACACAGATAGGTCTTATGGCGACGATTGGATAGGAAAGGCCTAGGAGTGGGAAGGAAGCGTCCGTGGCCTTAATTAAGGTACAGCCCCAGCATTTGCCTGGTGTGAAAATGGGAAACCACGGAAAACCATCTTCAGGGCTGCCGACAGTGGGGTTCGAACCCACTATCTCCCGAATACTGGATACTGACCGCAATCTAACTTTTAACCCCGTGTTAACCCCTACTGTCCATCTCACAACATTGTCAAAGTCTTTTTGCAGTTGCTCACAATCTTGTAACGTATTTATTACTCTATAGAAATATAACATCGTCCCCAAAAAGCCTTATGTCTGATTCCAGTTCTTTACTCATATCATTCATGTACCTGTATAAGTAAACAAGAAGTCCAATAATACTGCCTTGAGCAATTACCCTCTTAGTGATTACAGGATCCGATAAAGCTACTCTGAGTTCTATTTTCTAGATATATAGCCACTCATTCAATCACTCTCTTGTCTCGTCCAATTGCTCGAATTTTTGCCAGTAATCTCCCATGATCTATCGCATCCAGTGCCTTATATAAGTCAATCGTGACACAGTCCATTTGACCTCCCGAATCTAGGATATATGTTATACCTTGCTGGAATCTTACAAGTTGAGCTTCAATGTAAATAGCCTTTCCTAAACCCGAACTACCTTCTATCGAACCAGTTATTAATTTTGCAAACATGTCTAATATAATAAGAAAGAATGCTTTGCCAAAGCTTACATGCAGCACATGTCAAACTGACTGGCCTGTAATTTTCGGTTTTATGTATATCACTCTTTTATTTATCCATAGGGGCAACTATAGCACTCTCCATTCATTTCGTGTAGCTCTTTCATGCAAACAGTAATCAAATAAGTACTTCAGATATGTTACTATATCGCAACTCATTGTCTTTAGTATATCCCCAGAAATCTTATTAATTCCAGCTGCTTTTCTAGTTTTCTAGTTTTGTATCTTACTGTAAATGTCTTTATTATCGTGGGTAAATTTGAACACTTCGTTAGTATTTGCCACCTCTTGTATCTGGACATTATCCTAGTAAACAACAATCTTTACATACTGCTGTCTTCTGTAGATCCTCGCATACTCACTCCCCTAGTTCATTTATGATTCCTGGAACGTTCTTCTGGGAACCTGTTTCTGCCTTAAAGTTCTCATACATACCCATCCAATTTTCAATAAAATTTGCAGGACTGCCAATACTGCTTGCCATCATGTCAGCTGACTTCTTCGCTAGCTTCAATTTCCTAGTAAGTTCCTTTAATTTCTCCTTACTTCCACAAGCATTTCTGTTATTTCTTTCCAACCTGCACCTCCTTCTTAGTCTCTTCACTTCTCTGTTATAATATAGCGGGTCTTTACCATTCCTTACCACATTTAAAGGTACCTACCTCTGTTGAGTGGTATGACATGTCAGTGATTGTTGTAGCATGTGAGGATAGACTTTTCTCCGTCACTCGTCACTACGTAACTCGCAGTCAAGATTGTCTCTTAACTCTGCAACCTTGCCACCAATAAGCTATACCGTTGTAGACGGTGTCCTGTGTAGCTGGGTCGAGCAGTAGACAGGCATTGTCCTGCACCGCGGAAGTGATAAGCTAAAGACGGAGGGTTTCCGTTTCCGCTTCTGTATGTGCCGTCACATCCGGCCTGCCATTCACGTCTTCACGATCTTGGCTGCTTATACGTCCGTTGTTTGTATTGTATATCTTTATAGCAAACACGTGAGGATCAGATATCCGCTTCGTAATTCCCTGACGTTCGGACCGCCATCTGAGGAGAAGGTGGCTCGAACCAAGCAACACCAACGTTGCTCTGCTGTTTATCTTTTTTAAGATGTAAGCAATAGATTATTATTTTTAAAATGTACGTGTATTAAGTGTTGCGTTTCTAATGGCAAGAAATCGTTAATAGAAACTACATGGTAGATATTGGGTTACACGAACGCTGGTTGTATACGTACTACGAAATATTATTATTATTATTATTATTATTATTATTATTATTATTATTATTATTATTATTATTATTATTACTATTATTATTATTATTATTATTTATTAAACGGTTTACCCTTCAAGGTTGACTTTTCCCTCGGACTCAGCGAGGGATCCCACCGCTACCGCCTCGAGGGCAGTGTCCTGGGGAGTGAGATATTGGGTCGGGGGATTAAACTGGGGAGGAGGACCAGTACTCGCCCAGGCGTCTTCAATTGCTATGCTGAACAGGGGCCTTGTGGGGGTGATGGGAAGATTGGAAGGAAGAGGGAAAGAAACAGCCGTGGCCTTAAGTTACGTACCATCCCGGCATTTGCCTGGAGGAGAAGTGGAAAACCGCGGAAAACCACTTCCAGGATGGCTCAGGTGGGAATCGAATTCCCCTCTACTCAGTTGACCTCCCGAGGCTGAGTGGACCCCGTTCCAGCCCTCGTACCACTTTTCAAATTTCGTGGCAGAGATGGGAATTGAATCCGGGCCTCCGGGGGTGGCAGCTAATCATGCCAACCACTACATCCCATAGGCGGATATTATTATTATTATTATCATTATTATTATTATTATTATTATTATTATTATTATTATTATTATTTTATTCCGTTGTTTTGTGGTTCCCAGAGGGAAAGAAGCGTGAGTGGTGAATGGCTGGACAAGGCATAGATCAAAGATTAAGTATTATCGATACTAACAAAATATGAGGAAAATGTATTTTCTTTCTCAAAAAACCAGTTAAACACAACAACAACAAGTTAACCGAGTAGAAATGAGAGCAGAAAGCTTAGATAATAACAAGAGGAGCAATAATTCTCAGTAATCTTTACAAGTTCCAAGAGTTCGTAAGCTTAGAAATACTTTACACTACCAGGAATTCGTTGGTCAGATTATCTTTGCAAATCTTGTTGAATGGTACTAATATTTCAAGTGGAATAGTCAAACATTAGACCCGCAGGTCTCCAGAATTCACACTTTGAAAGAAGGGAAGGTGCTAATCAGTGACAGAAGCCTCGGCTTGTAGAACGTTTTACAAGACACGGGTTTTGAACCCTGGAGCTCAATTTACATGAATTTTACAAGGTGCCCTTTTCTGGGCCATGAAATAATACACATGACAGTGTCAGTCACCAGAAAAAGCAGTACATGCACTGCTGTAACTATTACCTATGCTACCCTAGAAAACAATGTACAGTAAATATTCAGAGGCATAAGGCCCGCAATACGCGGCCATAAAAACGAAAAGGAGAAAGAAGGATACATTTGCAAAGGCTGAAAACCTAAAATGGAATGGAGGCGGAAACTCAAGCACTTTCCAAATTTTAGGTTAATTACGCACCTAAGTGGGCATAAGGCCCGATGACACAGAGGCTAAGCCTACGCTACAAGGTGACTACGTTGTGGTAATATAAAGGCCGAACAGAAGATAATAAATTTAGAAGTTTCGAAACAACTTAGTCACCGAAAACGATGTGGGAAGTAACTTAACGAGGGTAACCACTCCTCCTTCGTTACATTTTACAAGTTCCCATGAGGGAAGGCAATTTTAAAGTCCGGAGACAGGCACGGAAACCTACATTTAATTTAAGCTAGAAACGTAAAGAGAACCCTACATTTTAAGTTAAGCAGCCGAACTCTGGCAGTTACATACTAAAGGATGCATAGGAATCTTCCCTATAATCACACGCAGATAGTTCATCATGTTTAATATTCTGATACCTTGTTAAAACTGCCTCTTCACGCCGAATTCCCCCACCTCCAGCATTTTCTCCTCAGGATATCTCTCCTTCACGTAGCACACTCAATGATGCGCTATCGCAAAACATTAGTCTCAGAAAAACTCACTCCTCATATAGAAGACCGGCAGAATTTTCCAGAAAGAACAAGTAAGAGTAATGGTGATTGGAGGATAGGATTTAGGTATCAAACCATATGATTGGTGGATCAATTTAATTACAAGAATGGCAACAGCAAAACAAAAGAAGGCAGATTAAGTTACCAACTTCAAAGCAATAAATTTCTCAACGCTAGTTAGAGTTACTGAATACTAGGCTCTGCTAACAAGTAGACGCTAGAGACATCTGGTCCCTACAGGTGAAAATTGTGCAGTATGAGAGTTCAGTTAGTAGAACACAGTTAACATGATAGTTGTCGGTCTGCGGTAGATATGAACAGCCGGGGGGGGGGCTTAACTCATGGCTCTATTATTATTATTATTATTATTATTATTATTATTATTATTATTATTATTATTATTATTATTATTATTATTATTATTATTATTATTATTGTGTATCTACCACAAAGTCCAGTTTCCCGATACGGAGTCAGGGATGAGGCGAGATAAAATTATGTGGCATGTTTTACTGCTGGACGCCCTTCCTAACGCCAACCACAGTTGAGGAAATAATGAAGATGAAATGAATGATGGCAAATTAAATTTGGTAAGGAGGTGGAAGGGATCGGCTGTGGCCTATGAATAAGTACTGTGCCGGCATTTACCTGGAAGTGAAAATGGGAAATCACAGAAAATGAGTGTAAGGACAGCCCACGATGTGGTTTGAACCCAATCGTCTCCAGAATGCAGAGCTTGGCTCCATAGCCGTAGCGCGTTAATATGCTGTCCACTCCACTCGGGAATCATTATTATTATTATTATTATTATTATTATTATTATTATTCAACTTCGCTAATCGGCCAACTAGGGACCACGATAAGCCTCACTGTACATTCTGGCATTTGTTCATTTTTAGCTTGATCCACATCGTCTTCATTAGCTCACTGTGTTTAGTACGACGTTCTTCTGTCCATTTAGCACCAGTTGCCCGTTTTTCGTCCCGGAAAGTCCCAAAAGTCTTGATGGCTGCTCTGAAAAGATTTCGGTCTTGTGCATCTTCTGCTTGTAGGCCCAGTTCTTTAAGATCTTTCTTGACATTAACGTACCATGGCATTGCCGTTTTTGGTTTTGAGTGAAATATACTGCACCCGCCCCCTACCTAACTGGCACCGGCATGGAATCTACAGGGTCACACACGGGTCAAAAGTATGAAATAAATAGGCGCTGAACAAAAGTAAGCTTAGAGGCGTACAGGGGAGGAGAAGCGGGGCATATAACTACAAATGAGAACACATTCGAATTAAAATATATAACTCACAAACCGGTTTATTGAACCTTAATGATGATGGGAAATGACGCACTAAATAACAGTGATGAATTACATAAAATTTACAAATGTTTGTTGTAGTTTGTTTGACGGATATCTGTCCGTTATACGTGATAGAAACGAGTACGTTTACCGCGAAGCGATGTATCGTGACATATAGCGAATGGTAATTTTATCATAACACTGAGGCTATATTATCGCTAACACATAAAACGAACATGCGTCCGACAATACGTCTGAGCAATCCCTATTCTAATAAAGACCTAGATTTCCCAATGATATGACGTAAAAATAAAATACACACATATGATACAACGCCCGGGTTCGAAACCGACCCTCGCTATCCTGGACATCGCCAAGCTGATGGACAGAACCACCACTGACCTTATGTACAACCACACATGACATAAAAAAACACATAAATGGTACATGATATGCAAGAAAAATACATCAAAGGCACTTGATCTTTCTTCTGACGCTGTAGGCCTCCATTGCCTACGTTGAGCATCGAACTGACAACCTCTTGCAATGAAGGCAGGGTCCTGTAATCACTATCTAATTATACTCGTACAATTAACAACGATTCATTGGCAAACATTACCAATATCGGCTGGGTCGCTTGTTAATTATTACACTGCTCTACCGTGTTAGGTAAATCACATTATTTCTGCCGTTGAAAGAAACCAACTTCCCTTTAACAGCCATGTCCCTCCTTCCTCCGCTTACGGGACATTCAAACAAAAAAGAAACACACTGGGCCAAGGCCAGACGGTGGTTCACTACCCTAAGGGTCCACACCCACATACAGGCGTAACATTTCCTTTCAAAAGGAAACAGTAACATATCATTCGGAGGTCCATCTCCAATAAGCTCCGGTCTTAGAAGACTCGCGCAAATCACTTTGAATTAAACACATATCTACCCAACAGTATCATGTCATTTTTACAACGCGACTCCCGTATCATAATTGTAATCTTTGCCCGATTGTTATTATTATTATTATTATTATTATTATTATTATTATTATTATTATTATTATTATTATTATTATTATTCCTGCCGTCCTACATAGCTTACCCGCTACCTTACTTATACATGGTCATCGTGCGGAATCTATGCAGCAATTACAACACAATTAAGCACTCGCGCGCCAATTAACATCTGATTACTGACTGCTAATTAATCGATGGTCGGCACATGGCTACTTTATCGTCACACGGCAATACATTCTTTAATTAATTAATATTCACACGAATCGATATTTGACACACGTATTATGATCACTTCGTGGTAAATTTAATCACATAATCAATTTAATCTTATCACTCCCTATCTAAGTATTTCAAAGGGTGGAGTTTTTGTTGTGGCTGTCAGTTCGGCCGCTGAGTCTCGTAGCTGCGTGCCTTACGTACTGTAGTACTTACCGTTTTACATACCATACACTTATCAAATTAATGAATACTCTAATAACTACTCTCACTGCACTCCCATAAACTAATTATTCCTGGTCTTCTGACGCAAACAAACAAACAAACAGAATCTCCCAAGAAAGAAATAATCGAATGAATCTCTATCCCATGCAAAGCTAGAGTATTATATTCCCTAAATTATTTACACTCAATTACTCAGACCTGTTGTCGGTTTCCTAAACTAAGAATTAATAACTACGCGCCCATTCCGG
Source organism: Anabrus simplex (assembly GCF_040414725.1). Classification (NCBI taxonomy): domain Eukaryota; kingdom Metazoa; phylum Arthropoda; class Insecta; order Orthoptera; family Tettigoniidae; genus Anabrus; species Anabrus simplex. The sequence goes on along the minus strand of NC_090266.1, from coordinate 1,111,173,577 downwards.
CGCTCTATTTCAACAGGACTACATCTTTAATCTCTTATAGCGTCAGTTTACAATAAATATTTCCATCCCTTCTATGCATGCCAGATATTAGAACTTTGTACTCATCTCTATCACATGATGATGACACCTTCGTCAACTCGGGCGGTCCATCCTGGGCTTACTCCTCCTCCATGGGCACCACGGTGATCACTTCATTTTCCATTCCGTCTTGGAGTTGAAGATCCATTGTTCGATGCTGGTGGAGCCCTTGGCAGATAATCCTGTACACACACAACGTCACTGTTTAATTCACACTTCGGTTCACAGCGTTCACTGTGAACGTCCGGTCACGATCTCGTAAGCTATTCTATCTCTCGGTTTTCCTATTCAGTCTGCTGCTACGTCAAATTATTATACTATCGTAATGATAATAATATTACTTTACATATCACGGTTTTCTAAAAAGTTAACACAGCCGTCACAGAGATCAAAACTATACACTGTTTATGCGAACTGTATTATTTCACTTAAAATAGGAGTTAACTTCACTTGAACAAAGAACTAACGAGGGCTTAACCGAGCATAGCTTCGCCGCCGATAAGCCACTAACTCCGACTGACGCTTGTCCCTTACTGCAGTAGTTCTTACAAGGGAGCAATACCCCTTCCACTAATTTGCGTAGCGCCTATTCCCGGCGTACTCGAGGTAAAATAGTACGGGTAATCGGTGACCAGTATCTAGTTGGTGCGATTGAGACATAACCACTCAATTATCCTTCGGTGAATCTCTTTAAATTAATTAAAATCTGTTCTGCTTCCCCCACCAAGCGTGGTGAACTCCCTTTCTCGAGGAGGTGTCGTGAGAATAAACAGATGGCCCAGTACTTTTCCACGCAGAAACCACACAGTATTCTTTCTTCTTCTGAAAGTTATCCCGGAAGAGGACACTCTAAATAAATGTCCCAGTGACATTTATCCCTTTTAAATCGGGAGATGACCCCCTAATTCGAGTTTCATTAATTTTCTAGATCGTAGGTAATTAAGTTAGCCAGTCCGAGTCCAAGATGGCTCCTGTATTTCGTTTCGAAAAAGTTAGTTTCCCCTCATTCTGTGAGTCTTGAGGAGGGATGTCTTCTCTCGGGTGATGTCACAGGGAATCCCCGTTCATAACCCCTCCCGGGTCTAAGTTGGCTTGGCTTCATCTGCGGGGCCCCCGCTACACAAAGGATAATACTGCGCAATAAGTCGCAGACAAAGAAATCTAGTAGAATAATTTTAAAAGACACAATTTATCTATCTCAATGGTATGAATATTAATTAGTTTCGGTATGACCTCTATTAATGATATGGATATTAATCATTTTCAGCATTCTTTCCCTTTAATAGCATTGCGTGCGTAATTACGGAGATCGATATCAACCAAAGGTCCTTGGATCATGCCCCTGTCGGGTTCAATACTGAAGATACGTTTCGTCCATCGAGAGTCGATCATCCGTCGTATATGACCGCAGAAGCGAACTCTGCTTTCACGCATTGTGTCCGTGATCTTCTATATCTTAGAGTATATTTCTTGCCTGGATTTTCTAATGTAGATGCCATTTTTGTACTTTGGACCAAGTATAGTGTGTAGGATCTTTCTTTCTTTCCTTTCTAAATCCGCAAGCAAACATTTCTCAGACAGGATAAGGCATTCAGATGCATACAGCGATACTGGTTTGATGACAGTGTTGTAGTGGCGAATTTTTGTGTTCAGGGAAAAGCACTTTTTGTTGTATATGTTGCGGGTGTTTTGGAAAGTGAGTTCCATTTTCTTGATTCTTGCTGCTATGGCCTCTTTGTCAAGTCCATTTTGCTGAATCCATTCCCCAAGGTATTTAAATTTACTAACACGGTTTATCGTTCCATATTTCGTGTTTAGTTGTGCCGTATCATATTTGATATTTGACATTACTTCTGTCTTTTGAAAGGAAATTTGTAAACCTGTTTGTTCTACTTCCGTCAACACATAGATCTGATCTGTTGCACTTTCGAAATTTTCTGCCATAATGGCTACATATTCAGCGAACGCTAAGCAATCTATTTCCACTCAATTTTTCTTTGTCCCAATCCTTACGGGTTTGTAAAGGTTTCTTTCTTTTAAAGTATTTCGCCACTCCTGTATTACCTTCTCAAGTACGCAGTTGAACAAAAGAGGTGACAGCCCATCTCCCTGTCGAACGCCTGTCTTGATCTCAAAGGGTTCAGAGAGACATCCTTGGAATTTTACTTTGGATTTGGTATTAGTTAGTGTTGCCCTTATTATCGCCATCTCATTTCCGCAAGGATGTTTAGCAACACATCACGGTCGATGGAGTCGTATGCTTTCCTGAAGTGTACAAATGTAGTTACTGAACCCTTTGGTCCACACTGAAGAATACCTACCTTCCTTACCTATCAGCAAAATTTCATGAGGTCTGTCTCTTCAGTCGTATCGGGTTCTTTGTCACTGGCTGTGGTAAAGGTAGGGTTCAGTAATCCTAATCTATCTACTCAAATGAAAGGTCTGTTTAAAATATTCCTATTCATTCATATAATTTCTGAACGATTAATAATGTATCATCGGTATCATTGGGATCCAATCGTGCCCACTGGACACCACAATCATTTTACACAGAGGGTCAGAACACTGGTGTGACCGGGCGAGTTGGCCGTGCGCGTAGAGGCGCGCGGCTGTGAGCTTGCATCCGGGAGATAGTAGGTTCGAATCCCACTATCGGCAGCCCTGAAGATGGTTTTCCGTGGTTTCCCATTTTCACACCAGGCAAATGCTGGGGCTGTACCTTAATTAAGGCCACGGCCGCTTCCTTCCAAATCCTAGGCCTTTCCTATCCCATCGTCGCCATAAGACCTATATGTGTCGGTGCGACGTAAAGCCCCTAGCAAAAAAAAGAACACTGGTGTGAGCCTTTGACATAACTGCCTGATGGGCATCTTTACTAGAAACCATTGTCTCAATTGTTAATTAAAGAAAGGAAAGTTTGGAAATCCTTAAATTCAGCTTCCATGTGAGACTACATGTACCATCATAGTGATTCATTATGGTCCAGTCCCCGTAACACGAACTCTGGACTCTGGGTATAATTAAGGCAGTCCAATCGGTGTGTGCCACACAATAGTTATACGGCATGGACCCTTAATTGAATCGATGTGACCTGCGACTATGTCATGGACCGACCTCTAAACTTCTAAGTTACTTTAAAGTCATTGTGGATGATGATGGCACGGAAAATGATTCTACGGTGGCATATGGCCCTACTCTCAGTCACTGAAGTTGATGACCCCATGACCATCCAAGTTTCTAAGTTGAAGGCTAAACACAATTAAGTTACATCGGTTGATGACCAAAGTTTCCACTTTACTAACCCCAGCACAATTACTGCTCAATCAATCAAATAATCCAACAACAACAATGCCCACAATACTTTGTGGCAGTAAAATCCATTACCGTCGGATATGTCCCCTTAATCGTTACGTTAACATTTACATATTTCCCAGAAGATAAACTAAGATTTTCAGAATGCATCTCAAGTTATTCGCTTGATTTAAAGTTATTTCAAAATACGGTTTCCACCGAATTTAATAATTAAATGAATTTAAATGATTTAATGAAATCATAATGAACAACAAATTCTATCTCCGCGGACGAATGGTTTCTTTCACAAGTACCTACACAAGTCTTGACGTAATTCAGTTTTAATCATGTTGGATGTTTATCGTTGGTTGTTTATTACTGTAGCTGGAAAAAACTTCATCATTTATTTCCAGTATTTATCTTGTTTCGTGACATTACACTTTAATTTAATCTAATACTAACAATTATTACTACTTGGATAACCCTGATAATTAATTACAAACCATACGTAACTCGCCGTACAATGTAAACCGATTACGATGTCATATCTTGTCATAACATTTCCGTGAAGCTTTGTGCGCCCCTCACAAACAAAACAATCATCATTACCATCGCTCCATATTTTGGACAACTCTGAAATTGGCTACCTTACTTATTATACTCTAAGTTCGTGGATTCAAATGTACATTACAATCTCAATTAAACAAATTCACTGTATCCAGCAACTTGCACGTTATTCTCGGATGATATTTTCAAGAAGTTCTCGCAAATAATGGTTTCCGTTGCCAAGAAATGCGATCTAAATTCTAACACACTACCCATATCCCGTTACTCTCGAGCTGCGAGCTCCTATCAGCTGACGGCATTGAAACACGACACCCGCTCCGCTGTGATATGAAACGTCTGTTTTCGTCTTGCCTGGCTTCTCAGAATGACACTTTTAACTTCGCAAGTATAATTACAAAATACGATATTTCTGACCAACAAAATGCACATAGATTATACTTCAAAATGCCCTACAATAATTGTACACGTCGCAAATTAATACCGGCGTGGATACTCTAGCTCTACTTTCCATCCCAAACATTAAACAAAACCTTCCTCGGGCTTGTACATATCCCGGCACATTTACAGGCTTCCAATTACCTGATTCACAAATCCTATCTCAACTCATACGAAAAATCTGAACTCTTGTCTCAACTCGACCGCTCTCACTGACAAAAACTGGAATAAAATACTTAGAATCCACGACGCATAATACGCACAAATACATTAATAATGAACACTTCGCATAATGATCTCGTATGTTCCAAAACTGGATTTCACAAAAATGACTGTCAAAATTCTACTATTATTTATTGTCAGTCAGACACAGTTTAAATGGACATAGAATAACGATTCACTTCGTGACAAAATTCACCACTCTTCATTTCTCAACCCGACAGCCCTTCCACTCGATTGAAAATGGGTATCAATGGATTTCTTACATTAATTCCATCAAAATTCAAACATAAAATTTTTACATCAGATAAATATCTTAATTTGATATCACAAGTATAGGCAATAAATTAACGGAAATGACGATCTACTCTGGACGTGATATCACTTCGAAACCCTCACTAATAACTTTTTACATGTTACACGGCACTCGCAATATTTTAAAATTCAACCAAGCAGAAAATAAAACAAATGACCTTTGGTCATATTTTGACATTCGCCAAAAAACATATGGGTGACCAACTTCTTCATAAAAACCCATTTCAAATGCACATAAGTTTGACATCACAAAACAAGATATAGTAGGTAATATAATTATAATTTCTTGTGGCTATTTCAAGCCGAGTGAAGCCCTTGTAAGGCAGACCCTCCGATGAGGGTGGACGGCATCTGCCAGTGTAGGTAACTGCGTGTTATTGTGGTGAATGATAGTGTTATGTGTGGTGTGTGAGTTGCAGGGATGTTGGGGACAGCGCAAACACCCAGCCCCCGGACCATTGGAATTAACCAATGAAGGTTAAAATCCCCGACCCGGTCGGGAATCGAACCCGGGACTCTCGGAACCGAAGGCCAGTATGCTGACCATTCAGCCAACGAGTCGGACATATATATATATAGTAGGTGGTAAGATGGCAAGTCACCTACCTTAGGTTTACGTCGGATTCCACCTTTCGGCTCAGCCGCGACCTTCCGTCGCTTATCTAGCCATTTTACATTTCTGGCTGTACAACATAATATTTATTTTTCCTGGAAATAAAACATAAAAAAAGAAATACCCTTTACACCTGTCTCCGTTGATCGCACTCGACTGATGGGATTTACTGCCCGCACACGAATTACCTTTTACAACACAAAAAATATATTACAACTTTCTAATATTTCTGCGGTATCTTGACCGTCTTTTTATCAAACTAAATCCATTTAGATTTTAGTCACCAGCCACATCGGCCAAAATCTGTTCGTCGGACTTAGTCTACTTTTTGTGGCTTAATTTACAGAACAGTTTAACTTTCTCGCTCAAGATTCAATAACACAATGCAGGGGGTTTCAACATGGCGTCCCTTCTATATTTATAGCCATTGCCCCCTCTCTCCAGGCATTCTCCCTTTGCCGCCAATAAAATTTGCGTAACTTTTTTGACTGAAATGAACCGTATTTAAAAGAATTTTGGATGTAACCATATATTTGTTAACTCACTAGCAGTAGTGATCCTGAACATTTAAAATGTATACTTATTAAATTAACTGGTTAAATGGCCTCATTTGATAGGCACTATTTTCTGTCAACTTCGCGTGGGGAAGCTAGACACGCGCGCCCTTCTGAAATCATCCACCGAAATGGCTTAGCAGTCTCAAATCTGTCTTGCTAAAGACCAATTGTCTTATAGATAAATACAGGACCCTCATTATACTGCGTTCACCACCAATTCTTCCTTTTAAATATATTTATTCACCCTGAACTTTCTTCGGTATCCTTCCACGTACGACACGTGCGGATGACGTCACGTATCCCAGCGTGGGAATGAAGGTAGCCACCCCCTTGCCACATGCTGCTTCCGAGATATCAAGTCTATGTTCAAGCATCCTCATCACCATTGACATGGGGCCTCATGAAGTAACTTTCATATTTAAAATTCTTAGGGCACAAAGTTCATGGGTTCAATACATAGGTTCGACCTCTCAGCATATGGTATCTTATTATGGTTTGTAGGTTAAGTATTTATTCTGCACTTGATCGGCCTAAAACCTGCTTGGTATTCCCTGAGTTTGTGTTCAACTTGCTGTTCTAGTCTTTCAAGGATGAATAGTGACAGGATCGTGTAGGCTACTGACAGAAGAGAAATTCCAAGGTAATTGTTCACATCTCTTATATTTCCTTTCTTGTGTAAATGATGGATCAAGGCTAGCTTCCAGTCGTCTGGTAGTTGTTCTTTTTCCCATATATCTACAATGGTTTGGTGTAGGATGTCAATTGCTTCTTCCGGGGCATGTTTCCCCAGTTCCGCAATCATGGAGTCTTAGCCTTGTTATTTTTCAGTCTATTTATGTGGCGTTTGATTTCATCGCGATTTGGTGGAGAAGATGGCAGGTTCTGGCTCACTGGTTTGTTTGTTTTGATGGGGTTTGCTGGTTTTTCACAGTTTAGAAGGTCGTTAAAATACTTAGCTAAGATTTCGCAGTTTTCTTCATTTGATGTTGCAAGAGTTCCATCTTTCCTTAGAAAGCAAAGGGAAGGTGCCTTGTATCCTTGTAGCTTCTTTTTAAAATTTCTGAAGTATTCACGGGTCTTACCTCTATGAAAGTCTTCCTCAATCTTGTCCAGTAGTTCCTCTTCATACTTGCGTTTCTCACTGCGAATTATTTTTGCTGTTTGTGCTTGTTGTGTTTTGTACATCTTCCAATCTTCTTCTTTTTTCGAGGTGTAATACTTTTTCCAGGCATTCAGACGATCCCCTAAGGTCTTCTCGCAGTTATCGTTCCATCATGTGTGCTTCTTCCTCTTCTTGATTTCGGCCACTCCTTTTGCAGCTTGTATCATCTGCTTTCTCGTGTTGTTGAAGTCTTTTTCCACTGGTTGGGCAAGTTCTTTGAATTTATTCTCTCTTTCTCTGAGTTTTTGTGTGTCAAAGCGAATTATGGTAGGTTCGTTCTTATTTTTGTTGAGAGGGATTGGCCGAAACTTGATTACTGATACGTAGTGATCAGAGTCTATGTTTATTCCCTTCTTACGGTAACGTTCATGATTTCCGGACTGTATCTTCGAGATATAACAACATGGTCTATTTGGAATTCTCCTGTTGTTTTGTTTGGGCATCTCCATGTCATCTGTTTTCTCGGTAAGTGACGAAAGTGTGTTGTCATCAGTTGAAGGCTGTGGTTATCACACAGTTCAACGAGGCGTTCTCCATTCTTGTTGGTTCTTTTGTGTGCTGGGTAGAGCCCAACAACTTTCCAGTGTTTCCGTTCACGTCCTAACTGTGCATTAAAATCACCCATTAGGATCTTGACGTGGTGTTTCGGGATTTTAGCTAATTTGGCATCCAGGACGTTCCAGAATCTATCTGTGCCTTCCAGATCTTTTTTGTTTTGTTCATTAGTTGGAGCATGTGCATTGACTAGCGTATATGTCTTATTTGCACAACGCAGGGATAGTAGGCATAACCTATCATTAACAGCTTCAAAATTTGAGACTGACCTAAGGGTTCTGGTGTTGACAGCAAATGCTGTACCGAAGATAGGGGTGTTTTTCATTACTCTCTTATGGGATCTGCTCTTGAAGAACCGATGCCCTTCAGACTCAAACGTATCTTCGTCAGTGAAGCGAGTTTCTTGCAGAGCCATTACTGCGATTTTATTTTCGTGGAGGGCATTGGTCAGCTGTTTCATCTTACCAGTTTGTATTAGACTGTTTATGTTGAACGTTGCCAAAAAGTCTTGGATATGGATTTCAGCTTTTGTGACTGTTCAGGATTTCCAAGACGCTCCGACTCGTCTTTAGCATGATGTTGCATCCCACCCAGAATCCGAACAGGATGCATGCGTCGCTTGTTGGCGACGGTGGATTTCTTTGAAGAGTTGCCACCTGGGGTATTAACTTCATGTCTTTGTTTTACTATCATGCTTGAGAAGCTTTAGCTTAGCTAGGAGTAACTTTCTCATTCTGAATACAACCAAGGTTGTTAGCCCTGGAGGGCCTCAAGATGTTCTCGGGCTGCGGGCAGGCATTTCCTCCTTACCCGAATTATTATGGTTTTTCCCGCCAAACCTCGGGGGGCTGATTGCAGTGGTTTCCCACTGGGCGATGGGTTCGCCACATCCCTACGCCATATTATTATTATTATTACACTCGGCACAAAAATTAGGGGAACAAATGTTTGACATGCTGTAAAAGTTTATGTCATTGAGCATGAACCTTGTATAGGTTTACACGAATTGTCACACACCATAGTAATGCAGTGATGATGGTTTAATTGCTTAGAGGTTACCTTGTTTAACAAAAACGTGCTTCCATTCATGTCGGGTCTCAATACGAAGTAGTCCGCAGTACACGAACCACTCTTGCCACACTATTGGTGACGTTGATACGCATTATTGGAGTATGAGATAGTCAGCATGAGGCATCTAAGCGAAGTGGAAGTGTCCCGAGCTGTTGCCCTACGCCAGGAAGGGAGAATAATGTGACACATGGTTAACGGCCGCAGTGTGTCTCTATCCGTTGTGCACAGGCTTTGGCATCGTTATGCAGAAACAGGAGGGTATGTTAGACACCGTGGACAAGGCCGCAAACGGGAAGTACTGCTCAACAAGACAGATACCTACAGTTATCAGCCCTACGCTGGCCCTCCAGTAGTGCCAGGGAACTGCGAAGTGACCTTACAAGACCCTCTGGTGTTCAGCTGTGTGTTCTGACCAAATGCAATCGACTAAGACAGGATAACATACGCTCTAGAAAACCTGCTCGTGTAACCCCCACTTACAGGGGAACACTGTAGAGCTCATCTTGCATTTGCCGGAGAACATCGTCACTGGCAACTGAGACACTGGTGTCAGATACTGTTTACAGGCGAGTCCAGGTTTATCTTACACGGTCTGGATGGTGTCAACGCGTGTGGAGATGACGAAGACAGGGATTTGTTGAAGGTTTCATGCAGGAAGTGGAAGGACATGGTGATGGGTCAGTCATGGTGTGGGGAGGGATCATGATTGATAATCGTACGGATTTTATGGTGGTACCTGGCCGTCTGAATGCTGCGGTATACATCAAGGACATCATGAACGACCATATTGCTCCTGCTGCTGTTGGTGTAGGCCATGATTTCTTGCTGATGCATGATAATGCGACAGCCCATACTGCATGACACCGGAGAACATTGCACATTTGTGTGATGGAGTGGCTGCAAGGAGCCCCGAACACTTATGGGATGTATTGTAGAGACGGATTCGGCAGTGCGAAAATGCTCCACAAACATTACATAACCTCAGCGAAGCAGTTGAGGAGTGGGACGCCATTCCACAGACAGTCATCCGACGTTACATATGCATGCCACGCAGAAGTGCAGCTGTAATTGAAGCTAGGGGAGGTGTAACACGGTATTAGACAATTGCCACTCGGGTAAGCAGAGTGTTCAGCAAGAACTTTATACTGTGATTGTGGTAGTTCATCTGTTGTGTTGCGAATTGTGATGAATGGCTAAATGCAATGGTGATGGTTTTGTTGTTGTTAATTAAACAAAGCATTCATTTCCTTCGCCAACATGTGTTTCTTTTTACAAATCCATATGTCGAGATTCTACGCAGCATTAAAAACCTGTTCCCCTAATTTTTGTGCTGAGTGTATTAAACCAAACCGCAAACCCCATGGCACTACAGCCCTTGAAGGGCCTTGGCGTACCATGCGACCGCTGCTCAGCCCGAAGTCTTGCATATCACGAGGTGTCGTGTGGTCAGCACAACGAATCCTCTCGGCCGTTATTCTTAGCTTTCTAGACCGGGGCCGCTATATCACTGTCAGATAGCTGCTCAATTCTAATCACGTAGGCTGAGTGGACCTCGAAACAGCCCTGAGGTCCAGGTAAAAATCCCTGACCTGGCCGAGAATCGAAACCGGGGCCTCCGGGTACGAGGCAGGCACGCTACACCTACACCACGGGGCCGGCAGAGTTTATTATTATTATTATTATTATTATTATTATTATTATTATTATTATTATTATTCACATATTAAAAGAGTTTACTAAAACAGCATTCGCAAATCCGTCCGTCCGTTCCACCGGTCCGATTTGCTTCATTTTTGTTTTATTCCCTCCGGAATTACCTGCCGGTGAATCATGACACATTGATAGGTCTCTAAGTCCAGCCAACTTTAAGTAATCAAAAAATCAAACCATTAAATGACCACTCCAATAATTGCAGGCGAAGGCTTACCATAACCCGCAATACATTCTGTACTTAGCAAGTTGCTACGCGAATAACACTTTCATTAATATTCCGATCTATGCGATTTTCATCTTTAGTAATGTCATTGCATGCAGCCATGTTTGATTACTGCCTGTCAAGCCAGAGAGTATACATTTCCATTGATGATGGAAGAATACTATTCTCTGCGAGATACCCTTTGATTCTGTGATCTTCCCCAAGGTTTTTAATATACTGCATAGACGGCAGAGCGTTTCTAATAACTTCCATGCTGGTAAGAGAAATCAGTCGACGTACACACAGACGGCAAGGTAACAAGTCCACCAGCCTTCTGTATGTCCATTAACAAAGCGCTTTTTTTTTGCTAGTACTTTACGTCGCACCGGCACAGATAGGTCTTATGGCGACGATGGGATAGGAAAGGCCTAGGAGTTGGAAGGAAGCGGCCGTGGCCTTAATTAAAGTACAGCCCCTGTTGTGTGTGTCCTCCGCATCGCAATCTCTGCGCCTACAAGCTCCGCAACCCGCCGCAGCACCGAAGTTTCTAGCAGCTACGAGGTGTCTTCACTGCGCCTGGCACGCTCACCGATGACGTCAGCCAGCGATATATAAGGAGCTTCATTCCGAGCCTCTCCAGGACTACCCCAATGTTCGACGACCAGACCACACCGCAAGTCAGACACGGAGGCATTCCTCTTAAAAACGTGTTTTGAACAGGTGGACAAATTGCTGGCCGTGAGGTTTCACCTCTGAACATTGCCTCATTATCCTGATCCCCGTAGCCACGTCGAGCCCCGAGTATAGCATTCTGCTACTCCCTTTAGTCCTCACCAGTGCTCCGACGTCCACCTTAGCATTCTGCTATTTGAATAAATTAATGCAAGTTCCTTGCAAGTATAAACCTAGTACCAGCATTCTGCCTCTCTCTACAAGTTACGCTTGTAATTTCACAGAAGATAGTTTTCGACTATCAGGAGAATTTATTAGTGAAACAGACTATCTCCTCAAGATAGAACTAAGTGTATATAGAACTCTCGTATTGTATAATTGTACGTATGCAACAGACATTCAATTTAAGATTTAATTTCAACATTAACTGCGTGCATTCAAACAAGTTTCAAGAAGAATTCAGTTTTATTTCTTATATATATTGTATCAAATCTTTGAAACAATAAACTTTATGTTGTGTCACTGTATACCAAGTTCCTTGTATACAACAGCCCCAGCATTTGCCTGGTGTGAAAATGGGAAACCACGGAAAACCATCTTCTGGGCTGCTGACAGTGGGATTCAAACCCACTATCTCCCGGATGCAAGCTCACAGCCACGCGCCTCTATCCATTAACAAAGCGCAGAGACAACTTCTTGAAAAATTGGGTGTCTACTTAACCGAACCAGTATTCATCCACGGCCAATTGTATATTACGCTATGTCGGACAAGATAGTTTGAAAATGTTGACATTCAGATATGGCACAGAGAAAATTGTATGGAAAAAAGTGTTATAAACTGCATTGCCGGTATTAAATGTTCATAAAACTACTGGAAGGGGCAGGCAAATTAATATGACTGCGACGGGCATGTCAAGACGAGTTATCTGACCTATTTATAACGAATGCTGCGGGTCCACTAGTTGTTATTAATAATAAAACTCATAGAAGCAGTGTTGCCAACTTAACGGATTTTACTTTTAAAAAAAATTGTACTCCAGTCTGTCTCTGAGCTATTCCGTATTCCTTGTCAGGAGCTAGCAGTCACACGAGGGAAACATGTTATTTGGATTTGATGTTTTGAGGTCATGGTATCATAAATTTGTAATGCGTGGGGAAAGGTTACTATTTTTTTTGCTACTTGCTTTACGTCGCTCCGACACAGATAGGTCTTATGGCGACGATGGGACAGGGAATTGCTAGGAGTTGGAAGGAAGCGGCCGTGGCCTTAATTAAGGTACAGCCCCAGCATTTGCCTGGTGTGAAAATGGGAAACCACGGAAAACCATTTTCAGGGCTGCCGACAGTGGGGTTCGAACCTACTATCTCACGAATGCTGGATACTGGCCGCACTTAAGCGACTACAGCTATCGAGCTCGGTGGGGAAAAGGTTACTTATCTCTTAGTTGACGAATGACGACAGATAATGAAACTGTGAGAGAGTAGCATTTATATTTATGCTATGAAGGAAGACCGTTTAATGAACTGGCCTGTTCTGTGTGTGGCCCTTGAGGTAGGGGATTCGCCTAGTTTGCACCCGGCACTAAAAAAACGCCTACAAGTTTTAGCTCGCCGGCTCGCAGGCAGGGGGTTAATCCCAGTGAAACTTACAGATCAGGTGAGTACAGATATTTATTAATATTATTATTATTATTTATTATTATTTGAGATCAGATTTCTTGGCGGAATTTTAGCGGATTTTTTGTAGTATTTAGTGGATCTTGAAAATATAAGTTGGCAACACTGCGTAGAAGTCGGAATATTAACGAGACGCTGGAGAGTGTTACAGCTGTAATGTAGCGTGCCTTTTATCACGTGGTGACGGAAGAGCAGAGATTCTGGAAATCAGACGGTTTGTGCGATAAGGCTGTCTAAAGCAGGACCTACCAGGGTCCATGCGCCGGTGCATTACACGGCGCAAAATGCAGGAAACAATTTCACTAGCTTGAACTGAGTGCAAAACCCCACTCCTCTTTGCCGACATCTGTCTCACCCGTTCGGCCTCTTTCCGCCTTCTTCACCTTCCCCGCTGATTTTTCCCGTCACGGCGAAATGTTTATGTGCGGTGAGCGGAGTCAGTCCGTCGTACTGGACAATGTTAGCGGTGTTAAAAAACTCTTCTTTCAATCTGGTTTCAGCAGACAAAGTATCTTCGCTAGCCCTTCTTTTCCTTTTTCTTTGCAATTATACCAGTAATGTATGAAACAAGAGATCGGTTGACAGCAGTTCTGAAAGCGTTTTTTAAATTACAATCAGAAATACTCGCACGTAATCTAGTATTCGTACCAGTCAAAACAGAAAAATTCACTTATGCATGTGGAACCAAACATGGAGATAATCTTAGCTGCTTCTCGGTGCAGCTTAGGGAAATCTTCCTTCGACAAATTCTCGTACAGTTCCAGTAGATATAACATTTTGATGATCTCGTAATTATTGTCCCACAGATTCTCGGCATTTGGCTTTAGTCGTCATGACTGAGAAAAAATACGAAAGTTCCCAGTTCGTTTGAAATGGACTTTCGGAAGTCTTTGCGTTCTTCGAAACAGGTTGCTCCAGTATATTCTTGTCTTGCCCTTATCTATTTCACTGATAAACAAGCCGTTTATCACCAAACGCTTCGTCGCTCTCAGCGCACTACACCATTCGAGTCAAGCTGAGTTGAGCCGAGACGGACCGATGCCCAGCGCACGGAGCTTCTGCGCCTCGGTTTGCACGCATGGTATTTTGGGCGTTTGAGAGGCCCTTGTCTAAAGTATCACATCTCCCTGGCCTGAAAGACGGCGTTACTGTCTATAAAAAGAAAAACGCCGTCAGCGAGAAAATTAGGCATGCTGTAAACATGAGCACTTAAAGTTTATGGGTTGACGCTACCGCAGAACGCCTGCACGGAGTCATAAAAATAGTTTGTTAGCCAAATCATAGAACAATGCGATCCTACGTATACAATGCCCAAAATATAATTTCTGAAAGCATTTCAGTCAGAATAATGTGCAAGAACCGATTCTTTGTCATTATATAAGCAAGCAATTCAATCTGAAGAATGCCGGGTACCCATGTCCTCATGCTTGACTCGCCATGTTGAATCTCTAGCTTCTATGACATCGTCCGTTCGCGAAGGCTCGATGGAAACTTTACTTCCAGTCTGATTCACCTCCATAGAGTAGGCGTCGAGTGTGGCAAACGGATACGTTGCGCGTAGTAATAAAACTCGTAGAAGTCAGAATATTACCGAGACGCTGGTGAGTATTACAGCTGTAATGTCACGTGCCTTTTATCACGTGGTGACGGAAGAGCAGAGATTCTGGGAATCGGACGGTTTGTGCGATATGACTGTCGATCGCCTTGTCATTAATCCGAATGATACGAGTAACAGTGAGAATGAGGAGAGGGAGAGAGAGAGGAATCCAACTTGCAAAGAGTTCGTCCTTTATCATATTCTAGAATTTTACTTAATTGAAATATTAAATATCAAAAGTGTGGATTTTTCCTTATATGTGGTGCTGTGAATGATTTATTACGTATTTAAATTTTGGGCATAACCTCAAATCCACGCGAAGTTGACAGAAAATAGTGCCTATCAAATGAGGTCATTTAACCAGCTAATTTAATAAGTATACATTTTAAATGTTCAGGATCACTACTGCTAGTCAGTTAACAAATATATAGTTCCATCCAAAACTCTTTTAAATACGGCTCATTTAAGTCAAAAAAGTTACGCAAATTTTCTTAGCGGCAAAGCGAAAAATGCCTGGAGAGAGGGGGTAATGGCTACAAATATAGAGGGGACGCCATGTTGAAACCCCCTGCATTGTGTTATTGAATCTTGAGCGAGAGAGTTATACTGTTCTGTGAATCAAGCGACAAAAAGTAGACTAAGTTCGACGAACAGATTTTGGCCGATGTGGCTGGTGACTTAAATCCAAGTGGATTTAGTTTGATAAAAAGACGGTCAAGATACCGCAGAAATATTAGAAAGTTGTAAAATATTTTTTGTGTTGTAAAAGGTAATTCGTGTGCGGGCAGTAAATACTATCAGTCGAGTGCGATCAACGGAGACACGTGTGAAGGGTATTTCTTTTTTTGTGTTTTATTTCCAGGAAAAGAAATAAATATTATGATGTACAGCCAGAAATGAAAAATGGCTAGATAAGCGACGGAAGATCACGGGTGAGCCAAGGATGGAATCCGACGTCAGTCTAAGGTAGGTGCCTTGCCATCTTACCACCTACTATATCTTATTTTGTGATGTCAAACTTACGTGCATTTGAAATGGGTTTTTATGACGCAGTTGGTCACCCATATGTTTTTTGGCGAATGTCAGAAATATGACGAAAGGTCATTTCTTGTACTTTCTACTTGGATAATTTTTTTAAAATATTGCGAGTGCCGTGTGACATGTAAAAAGTTATTAGTGAGTGTTCCGAAGTGATATCACGTCCAGAGCAGATCGTCATTTCCGTGAAGTTATTGCCTATAATGTGATGTCAAATTAAGATATTTTATCTGACGTAAAAATTTCCTGTTTGAATTTGATGGAATTAATGTAAGAAATCCATGGTTACCCATTTTCAATCGAGTGGAAGCGCGCTGTCGGGTTGAGAAATGTAGAGTGGTGAATTTTGTCACGAAGTGAAACGTTATTCTTTGTCCATTTGAACTGTGTCTGACTGACAATAAATAATAGTAGAATTTTGACAGTCATTTTTGTGAAATCCAGTTTTGGAAAATACGAGATCATTATGCGAAGTGTTCACTATTAATGTATTTGTGCGTATTATGCGTCGTGGATTCTAAATATTTTTATTCCAGTTTTTGTCAGTGAGAGCCGTCGAGTTGAGATAAGAGTTCAGATTTTTCGCTTGAGCTGAGATAGGATTTGTGAATCAGGTGATAGGAAGCCTGTAAATGTGCCGGGATATGTACAAGCCCGAGGAAGATTTTGTGTAATGTTTGGGATGGAAAGTAGAACTAGAGAATCCACGCCGGTATTAATTTGCGACGTGTACAATTATTGTAGGGCATTTTGAAGTATAATCTATGTGCATTTTGTTGGTCAGAAATATCGTATTTTGTAATTGGACTTGCGAAGTTAAAAGTGTCATTCTGAGAAGCAAGTCAGGCAAGACGAAAACAGATGTTTCATATCACAGCGGAGCGGGGGTCGTGTTTCAATGCCGTCATCTGATAGGAGCTCGCAGCTCGAGAGTAACGGGATATGGGTAGTGTGTTAGAATTTAGATCGCATTTCTTGGCAACGGAAATCATTATTTGCGAGAACTTGTTGAAAATATCATCCGGGAATAACGTGCAAGTTGTAGGATACAGTGAATTTGCTTAATTGAGATTGTAATGTACATTTGAATCCACGAAATTAGAGTATAATAAGTAAGGTTAGTCAATTTCAGGGTTGTCCAAAATATAGAGCGATGGTAATGATGATTGTTTTGTTTGTGAGGGGCGCACAAAGCTTCACGGAAATGTTATGACAAGATATGACATCGTAATCGGTTTACATTGTACGGCGAGTTCGTGTGGTTTGTAATTAATTATCAGGGTTATCCAAGTAGTAATAATTGTTAGTATTAGATTAAATTAAAGTGTAATGTCACGAAACAAGATAAATACTGGGAATAAATGATGTAAATTTTTTCCAGCTACGGGAATATACAACCAACGATAAACGTCCAACATGATTAAAAATGAATTACGTCAAGACTTGTGTAGGGACTTGTGAAGGAAACCATTCGTCCGCGGAGATAGAATTTGTTGTTCATTAAGATTTCATTAAATCATTTAAATTTATTTAATTATTAAATTCAGTGGAAACCGTATTTTGAAATAACTTTAAATCAAGCGAATAACTTTAAGATGCATTCTGGAAATCTTAGTTTATTTTCTGGGAAATGCTGCCGTGAGCCCTAACTTCGCCACATACATAGCCATAAAATAAATAAATAAATAAATAAATAAATAAATAAATAAATAAATGTTAACGTAACGATTAAGGGGACATATCCGAAGGTAATGGATTTTACTGCCACAAAGTATTGTGAGCTTTGTGGTTATTGCATTATTTGACTTTGATTGATTGAACAGTAAATGTGCTGGGGTTAGTAAAGTGGAAACTTTGGTCATCAACCGATGTAACTTAATTGTGTTTAGCCTTCAGCTTAGAAACTTGGATGGTCATGGGGTCATCAACCTCAGTGACTTAGAGTAGGGCCATATGCCATCGTAGCATCATTTTCCTTGCGGTCATCATCCACAATGACTTTAAAGTAACTTGGAAGTTTAGATGTCGGTCCATGACATAGTCGCAGGTCACATCGATTCAGTTAAGGGTCCATGCCGTATAACCACTGTGTGGCACACACTGATTGGACTGCCTTAATTATACCCAGAGTCCAGAGTTCGTGTTACGAGGACTGGACCATAAAGAATCACTATGATGGTACATGTAGTCTCACATGGAAGCCGAATTTAAAGATTTCCAGACTTTCCTTTCTTTAATTAACAATTGAGACAATGGTTTCTAGTAAAGATGCCCATCAGGCAGTTAAGTCAAAGGCTCACACCAGTGTTCTGACCCTATGTGTAAAATGATTGTGGTGTCCAGTGGACACGTTTGGATCCCAATGATACCGATGGTCAATTATTAATCATTCCGAAATTATATGAATAAATAGGAATAATTTTAAACGCACCTTTTCATTTGAGTAGATAGATTAGAATTACTGAACCCTACCTCTACCTCAGCAAGTGACGAAGAACCCGATACGACCCAAGAGACAGATCTCATTAATTTTTTTCTGATAGGTAAGGAAGGTAGGTATCCTTCAGTGTGGACCAAAGGGTTCAATATGAATGTTCTTCCTATCTCTAATAGATTTCACGAAAACATGTTTATCGTGCGAGTTAGGCGTGCGTTTAGGGGCGCGCAGCTTTGAGCTTGCATGCGGGAGATAGTGGGTTCGAACCCCACTGTCGGCAGCCCTGAAGATGGTTTTCCGTGGTTTCCCGTTTTCACACCAGGCAAATGCTGGGCTGTACCTTAAGGCCACGGCCGCTTCCTTCCCACTCCTAGTCCTTTCCTATCCCATCGGCGCCATAAGACCTCTCTGTGTCGGTGCGACGTAAAACAAATTCTAAAAAAAGGGAAAACGTTTTTAGTTTGCTAGTTACTTTACGTCGCACCGACACAGATAGGTCTTATGGCGACGATGGGACTGGAAAGGGCTATGAGTGGGAAGTAAGCGGCCGTGGCCTTAATTAAGGTACAGCCCCAGCATTTGCCTGGTGTGAAAATGGGAAACCACGGAAAACCATTTTCAGGGCTTCCGACAGTGGGGTTCGAACCTACTATCTCCCGAATACTGGATACTGGCCGCACTTAAGCGACAAAACATGTTTTGTCCTTAAATCACGGTTCTCGCAGGTACGTTTGATATCCTGAGGTGATACATGGCCTACGTCACCCAGAGTGGTATTATCGTCTTCTTCTTTTATCGATTTTGGCCAGCTGTGGTCCACGTAAATAACTCCTCATGATTTAAATTTTCTTTGGCGCCAGTTCTCTTTCATCCTCCTGCTTGCTGCTCCTTTCCTTTCAGCCATCCATTGTTGTTTCTTCTTGGTTGCTGTTTCTGGCTCTAGGAAACCCTTAAATGTGTGTAACTATTTTCTGAAAGTGGTTCTATTCTGGATGTCTTGATGTGTGATGTTCATTTCTTCCAAATCCTTCTTCGTGTTAACAAACCATTTTTCATAAGAGCTGCCTTTCCTATTGGGATTATTGAAGTGGTTAAAGATTTTCTTATCTTCCAAATTTATTTATTTATTTATTTATTTATTTATTTATTTAATTATTATATACAGCCTATGAGGGACCACTTTACACTAATAAAATAACAAATTTAAATAAGTATAATAAGATAACAATTGGTATAAACAACTATATTAAGTATCAACATTAAATAAATAACAACACAATTGTAAAACAATGGCAACAATAACTGACAAGGGTCGGTTACAGAGTTAACAAGAAGAAAGGTCATGTGAGAGGACATTTAGTCAGGTGACTGAAACACGAACACAGTTTAGGTAATCTATTTGTGGTGAAAATTTGGAGAGGTTGTTGATAGTAAAATCAAGGCTAAAGGGCAACTGTTTTCAGCAAACCTTTGATAGAGGTTTGCCCAGACAGGCAAAATCAGACACTGATGCTTCTTTTAATCAACAGCAATTTTCTACTGATGGTGAAGCTCCTGTAAAATCAGCAAGATGGAAGGAAGGTACATATGTGTTCTTATAAACTTTCTGGTGTTGTATATTTACGTATCACTGAATACGAAGTCCGGCTCCATGGCTAAATGGTAAGTGTGCTGGCCTTTGGTCACAGGGATCCCGGGTTCAATTCCCGACAGGGTCGGGAATTTTAACCTTAATTGGTTAATTTCGCTGGCACGGGGGCTGGGTGTATGTGTCGTCTTCATCATCATTTCATCCTCATCATGCCTACGGGCGTCAAATCAAAAGACCTGCATCTGGCGAGCCGAACTTGTCCTCGGACACTCCCAGCAGTAAAAGCCATACGCCATTTAATTTCATTTCACTGAATACGAATACATATAGGAGTAAAATATTTGTGGATTCAGATTCTACTCAGTTTCTTTGGAAACGTGTGTTCATTTAAATGAGGACTTGATGACACGATGCATGGAGCTTGCTAGGGTAAAGTATGTATTGCCCAAGACATGTAAAATAAGCAGTTTACCAATTGTATCTCCTGATTTCTCCTTATTTTTCCTCATTTTCAATCAAAATTTCCTGATTTTTGGTTTCGTAAAGTTGGCAGCTAAGTCATGGGTTGGAAAGGCGGAAAAAATGGAAATCTGGAGAGAACTTCAAAGGAATGTTTTAATTTTCTGTTTGAAAGATGCAAAGGATGTGAATATGTCAACTTCGGTTAGCGAGTTACCAAGAGTAGGGAGACGGTGGCAGATAGAGTGTTGCTTGAGTTTAGGCGCGGACGGGACACAAGATGCGTGCTGGGCGGGGCGAACCTGTATAGGGAAGTATGTTGGAAGAGTAGCCTACTGAATTTGGTATAGCCATTGATTATTTTATGAAGGTAACATAGATCGGAAAACTCTAAACGGCTTCTCAGGTCAAGTGTACACAGGTAGTTCAAGATTTTAGATTTAGGTTTGTTCTTAAAAACAGGATTGGGAGTCTTAACAATGAAAGTGAAAAAGTTAAAAGTACTATTTAGTTGAGATATGTTTGTGATAGCAGATGAGGACCAAATAAGGGAACAAAAGTCAATAATGGGGAAAACGTACTGTAGGAGACAAAGTATTATTTTAAGGCGTTATTATCGTTAATTTCAGTGAACCTGTAAAGAATACCTAGGCTACGCATAGCTCGGGATTGTATTGAATCGATATGAGCAGAGAAAATCAGTTAATAGTCGATTATAAGTCCTGAGAAGCCGATTGCAGTGCATTTCCCTGGATGGTATAGGCAGTGTTCATTTCTTGCTGGTAAAAGAAATGTCAAAATCGTTCCGGCAGTTCCTGAAATTACCCAATATTAAGGTGTTAAGTCATACATTTTATCATAGTGTATTTATGAGCACAGAATACTGTGTCAGAAGAAGGTGAATCATCATCTAGCTCCTGTTTCATACGTAGCGCGAATCGAATAGGGCACTCCCCAGCTGGCAAATGAAGCACGTTTGAATACATCACATTTTGTCCAGAAGTACTTGTACAATTTTCAAAATAATCACGGTGCTGAATTTGTAATATTTGTAGGTGTAAGGCTATGTCTAGAAAACAAGTGTAGTTCTATTTAAGAAAACAACGTTAGTACCATTATCCTAAAATATACAGACGCGATGAAAAGGTACTGTAAGACCGATTATGAGCCCCTTGGTACCATTGCCGAAAGTAAAAACAGAATGTCGATGTCTTGAATGGTTCACGAGTTATTTGAGGTGGACGACGTAGCTGTATTTGAATACTATTAATAGTTGACGGATTAGTCTTTGTACAGCTGATGACATCGAGCGAGCAACACACCTCAGTGTAATGTCGTTGTACGCCAACACATTTATAGTTGGGCCCACGAGAGTTGAAGTTTGGCATCTTCGAAGTAAGCTGCGTTGTCGTAGTTACCTCAGTCTGCGGCATATCACCCTTTCATACGGGCTGAATATTTAATCAACTATGTGGGCCTAATGCAATTCGATAAACTTTGACCCGTTTCTA
This sequence comes from Anabrus simplex, assembly GCF_040414725.1. Lineage (NCBI taxonomy): Eukaryota > Metazoa > Arthropoda > Insecta > Orthoptera > Tettigoniidae > Anabrus > Anabrus simplex. The sequence goes on along the minus strand of NC_090266.1, from coordinate 1,111,151,817 downwards.
AGCTCATGCTAATACTTCCGGCATTTATGACGGAACACGTCATTGCCGATAAATATGAGATATCATATTCACTAAACTTACAATAGCCTCAACAAATGCACATGTCTGATAGAGAATAGAACTGTACAACTAGCCACTGATTAACTTACAAAAAAAAAAAAAAATAACAACGAAAATAATATTCGGGAAACAATCTCTTAAATTATTACATAAATCAGCAACAACTAACACAGATAACAGAGAACAACTCCGAATAATATCACAAAAACGACTGAAAGCAAGCCAAACCACGTGGCGATAGCGTTCTTAAATATGGCATCTGTTATCGTTGCCATAGCAACAGACAATTTTCGAGCAGCGTTAGTCAATTTTTTATCGCCGTTGGCGCTAAACGTCAGACTCCAGGTCTCGTGGGCCCAACTATAGTTTTCTCCCGGCTGAGCGTTACTGGGACATCGAGGCAAAGGAAAACTTTTTTACAAAGCGAGTTGGCCGCGTGGTTACGGCGTGCAGGTGTGAGCTTGCATTCGGGAGATAGTTGACAGCCCTGAATATGGTTTTCCGTGGTTTTCCATTGTCACACCAGGAAAATGCTAGGGCTGAACATTTTTTAATGCTATTTGTTCGTGGCGTCGATCTATAGACATCTTTTGCCCCTACTTGCACCATGTGATATGAACCTGCGTGTAATTGGAATGGAAGAAGTTAAGAGTGTTGAATGTGAGGAAAGGAACGTTAAGGACGACACAAACACGCAGTTCCCAGGCCAGGGATATTAATCATTTAAAATCAAAAACCACTGAGCCAGCCGAGAATCGAACCTGGGGCCGTGGGGTGACAGGCGGATGCGTTACCCCCTACACCACGGGGCCGGATGGGCTGCACCTTAATTAAGACCACGGCCCCTTTCTGTTCCATCGTCGTCAAAAGATCGATTAGCGTCGGCGCGACGTAAAGCAACTTGTCTTGGAATCATTCTTTTACCCCTACCTTTACAACTCCGTTTGCCTCCTTCTTCTTCTTCTGCTCCTTCTTCTTCTTCTTCTTCTTCATTTTCCCCTTCTCATTTCAATAGTCATCTTCATTGTTTTCCTGATCAATATGGTCTGATGACCACGCGATTCTGCACCTTATAAAGCAACTACTACTACGACTGCCATTACCAGTTGACTTGTTACCGTGACGATTGTCAATATTTCCGCGTCAGTGATGCTCGGCGTTGATGGACTAGACAACAAAAATTTACTTTAATAAAGTCGTGAACATCTTTTTTTATCATAGCTCGCGCGGTACATGTAGTTTCTAGAGCTTTCGTTTTGTGCAGTTTTGATGTAACCCCAATTTGTTCAGAACTTCATGTTCGTCTCAGGCTATGTGGCTTTTCTCCTGAGATGGTGGTGACAGGTAGTAAAAGTGATTTCGTTGAATTCTGAAGTAAGATGGGTGATTGAGAGGATCATGTTGACTGAGATGAAGATATTATTCCTCCATTTGATGATGAAGTTGAGAACAGGGAGATGAAAATGAAATGGCGTATGGCTTTTAGTGCCGGGAGTGTCCGAGGACATGTTCGGCTCGCCAGGTGCAGGTCTTTCGATTTGACTCCCGTAGACGACCTGCGCATCGTGATGAGGATGAAATGATGAAGAAGACAACACATACACCCAGCCCCCGTGCCATTGGAATTAACCAATTAAGGTTAAAATCCCCGACCCGGCCGGGAATCGAACCCGGGACCCTCTGAACCGAAGGCCAGTACGCTGACCGTTCAGCCAACGAATCGGAAAGAACAGGGAGATGAGGATTACTAATGGCAATTATCCTAAGTGCTGCGTTTACGTATAAATTCTGAACGACTGAAAATTTGTACCGTATATGATATTGGACACACAGGGTGACTCAAAAACTCGTTAAATTTGACGAGTTAATACTGCGCCGTATCCTGACGGCTCATTTGGAATATTAAATCATATTATTTGACACATTAAACTGTATTATAAACGTGGACTGCAGTTGGGCACTACAACAGTAGCAGATTATAGCTGAGACCGGAAGTCCAGGAGACAGAATGTCGTGGGACACTTGCTCGTTACTTTCCAGTGACCGTGAGAAGCGTCCAATTTTACTCATAGTCAGCATAGAGCGCACGTGTAGCGAACGTTAAGTCACGAGGTGAGCTGAGCTAATTAGAAAGAAAGGGCGTGGCTATTTTGAATACTGGACCGCGCAGAGTTGAAGACCAACGTTGTTCTATGTGTGGTGTGTTCAGCAAGAGAGAGTGGTCAGTTCTGTTATTTGAGGCTATTCCACAGGTCTGAGAACCAGCAATATTCAGGAATAAATTCAGAAAGTTGTCTGAGCCGTAATCTGTTTATAATGAGTGCATTTAATTTCAGTGAATTACAAAGATATTGTGAGAAACAATAGCTCTTATTGGCTGAGCGTTTGAATCTCCGGGGAATCCGCTAGCCATAACGGTGTCTGCAAATATATTTAAGCGCACCACATGGCGGAGCGTTCTCCTTTGCCTGTGTGTTGTCGAGAAGTGAGCATCTCTCCTGTTGTGTGTCGTTGAGTAGTGAACATCAGTGTGATACTTTAGTGTACGCCGGACGCGTAGTTGCTGCAACGTGGGCAAAGGTTTAACTTTGTACGGTCATTACGACCCAAGACAGTGAAATTTTTCTTGTGAACAGGGTTATTTAAACTTTGTAAAATTGTTAGTGCAGTGCGCAATGGCACAAATTCGTATATTAATGGGACAAACTGTAATTTCTGCCGCAGACTGGTAATCGAGTGAGAGACGCTTTTCCGTACATTGCCATCGGGCCGGTCGCGTTTCGCGAGAGATTGTTCGTTTCGATTCGCGGGCCACTCCTAGACACAGTGACTGAACCCCTAACATTTACCTTTGATGGTGAATAGGTTGTGTGTACTAATTTAATCACGTTGGCTTTAAATTACAGCCGACAGTGGGTTTATTCCGGTGCAACGTGCACAAAGAGCTGTGAAGAGAGATCGACCAGATATTTATGTGTTGCTGTTGTACAGGAAACAGCTTCAAGAAGATGGCATCACCCATTGAAGAGAGAAGATTGGACCATCGTGTGCAAAGAGTGTTAGATATGGAGTAACACTTCATGCTAGCGAGGATATAACTCGCTAGAGATGTCCTGGGATTTGCCAAGATAAGTGGCATGATTTGTGAGATACGTTAAATACTAGTGAGGTTTAGATTAGGTATTTTCTTTAGATTTAATTTCAGTCATAGGGTATGAGTTCATTTTTATATGTGTGTTATTGTAAATATGGACAGGACTGGGTTGCATGTTTTCTTTTCCTTTCTATTATTTTATATATAGCCAGATGGGGAACCGAGAGAGGTGACAGGTTTTTTTGAGTTTTATTTGTGTGAATTATGCATGTTATTTTGTTACGGTTATTCCTGTGTTTTATTATTATTTAGAAGGATTAGATAGCTGAAACCATCAGCATCCCGAGTCACACACTCGCAGCGTCGAGACTAAATTTTTATAGAGAGATTAGCAATAGATAGGCTGCTTGCATTTCAGCTGCTGTAGGACATGTGAAGCTGGTATACACCGTTGAATTACTATAAGATCTCTTAAAATTGATTGGAAACTGTTGTAGACAATGGTTAGGCAGGGAATCGAACCCTGATTTATACTAAAAAGGGTTGATGAGAATACAGGATATATGTGAATTTTATGCATGCTGAAACATACGTGAAGTCAATGATGCGGGCAGTGTGCATGCCTGGATATATTATGAGAAATATGTGAAGTAAGAATCGGCTTGTGATTTGTTATGGAGAATTATTATTGAGAATTAGAGATGCCGCGTAGGAAATGTCAGGCCAAGAGATTATTACATGTGTTGAGGATATGCTAGCATGCCAGGATTGTGTACGTCTGAATGCGAGTTTTAAGCGGTTGTTGAAATATTAGCCCGCCATGAAGGTCAGTTTATCAGCCAGGATTATTGCCTTGTTGTGAAGCGAAGAGTAGTTTCCGCAATGTAACCTTGTCAAAACAGTGACCAAGTTCCGAGAGTAGTCTTGCGTTTTATTATTCTTTACAGCTGATTGCCAAGCAGGATATCTGGAGCTGACGAAGGGCGCTAGCCTGGGCTCTGATGCAGTAAGATGAAAGGGAGTGTTGTCCGTTGCTTTCCTTGTGTATATTGAATTATATTATTTGCTTTTTTACAGGATTATGTATTTGTGTGATTCATTGTGATTTTGTGTGATGTCTTGTTATTAATGGGGAACAGTCCGAGTGCTGAGTTGATGATTAAGGTTATTCTAGTTCCAACTAGATCTTTGGTGAACCGCGTTTCACATGTCCAGTTAGTGTAGTATATACGTTTTCACCCACCTGATCCAATGTTAAAAAAGACTTTGATAACTTTAGCCCGTTTTGATTGTTGTAAATATAGAGTAGGGAAATGCCACTAGTATTTAATCGTGTTTCGTAAAGCCATGTCCCATTACTTACGGTATTAAATCACGTGTAGATGCACTTCTCTAGGCAACCATCCCAAATTCAATAAATCCGTTAAAGTAATCATGCGACGATGTTACTCCATGTAAACAGGAACTTTAGACTATTACGTTGATTCGTAACTTTTCAGTAATGAACTTTGTAATTTGAATTGACATTTTCATATTTCGATTGTGTTTGCTTTAATATTGTTTGTTTGTTCCATATTTTAACATGATGACTTGTTGAATTTAATCTCTTTTCGATGCCGTTTTCAGGCTCTTTTTAACTTGATTTTTTACTTTGTGGATATTAGAATGGTTCGGATTGTTTTGTGCAATAAACCTATCTTATCCCATATCAGTATTTCTCATTCGATATAAACCTCCATTATTCCTGTCATGATACTTAGAGATAAGTTTAAACTTCGACTTTTAGACTTAACCGCGACAACATAACCGACTCTCTACCCACTTGAGCTTAGTCGGATGACCGAGCTCGATAGCTGCAGTCGCTTAAGTGCAGCCAGTATCCAGTATTCGGGAGATAGTAGGTTCGAACCCCACTGTCGGCAGCCCTGGAAATTGTTTTCCGTGGTTTCCCATTTTCACACCAGGCAAATGCTGGGGCTGTAACTTAATTAAGGCCACGGCCGCTTCCTTCCCACTCCTAGCCCTTTCCCGTCCCATCGTCGCCATAAGACCTATCTGTGTCGGTGCGACGTAAAGCAACTAGCAAAAAAATTAGCTTAATCGGATGTTTAGTCAGGAAATTGAGGCATCGTCCTAGAGGGTTCCTATCCCTAGGTACGGCACAATACTTCACGGAATATTCCAGGTAGAGATGTAATAATTGATACACATGATTGGCTGACATAGAGTTTTATTCACACCAAAGTAAAGTACACAAAATTGTCGACAGTTGGCGCTTCAAACGATACACAAGCAATAATTAGCATAACAATCGACGTTTAGTACAGACGATGTTCTTTATAACACATGATCAACATGTCGACCGTTGTTCATCAATAATACCTGTAGTCGAGGGACAATGTTTTGAACAGCACTGTACGGCATATCCGTAGATATGGTGAGAAATTGCCGTAGGGTGTTGTTTTTTAGCGTCATTAATGAGGTCGGACGTGGTAGACTTGCAACTTGAGGTAACCCCACAACCAATAATCACACGGATTGAGGTCGGGGGCCCGGGGAGGCCAAGCATGACAAGCCGCGATTGCAGACGCATCTGACGGCGTCTCTCACGACAGCTCCTTCTATACCGTACAGGGGTCTCATGCGCGCAGGTCGGGGGATCCGGGAGGCCAAGCATGACATGTCGCTATTGCAGGCGCATTTGACGCCCTCTCTCACGGCAGCTCCTTCTATATCGTACAGGGGTCTCATGCGCGCAGGTCGGGGGACCGGGTAGGCCAAGCATGACATGCAGGCGCATCTGACGCCCTCTCTCACGACAGCTTCTTCTATACCGTACAGGGGTCTCATGCGCCCAGGTCGGGGGACCAGGGAGGCCAAGCATGACATGCCGCTATTGCAGGCGCATCTGACGCCCTCTCTCACGGCAGCTCCTTCTATACCGTACAGGGGTCTCATGCGCGCAGGTCGGGGGACCGGGGAGGCCAAGCATGACATGCAGGCGCATCTGACGCCCTCTCTCACGACAGCTCCTTCTATACCGTACAGGGGTCTCATGCGCGCAGGTCGGGGGACCGGGGAGGCCAAGCATGACATGCCGCTATTGCAGGCCCATCTGACGCCCTCTCTCACGGCAGCTCCTTCTATACCGTACAGGGGTCTCATGCGCTCAGGTCGGGGGACCGGGGAGGCCAAGCATGACATGCAGGCGCATCTGACCCCCTCTCTCACGGCAGCTCCTTCTATACCGTACAGGGGTCTCATGCGCCCAGGTCGGGGGACCGGGGAGGCCAAGCATGACATGCCGCTATTGCAGGCGCATCTGACGCCCTCTCTCACGGCAGCTCCTTCTATACCGTACAGGGATCTCATGCGCGCAGGTCGGGGACCGGGGAGGCCAAGCATGACATGCAGGCGCATCTGACGCCCTCTCTCACGGCAGCTCCTTCTATACCGTACAGGGGTCTCATGCGCGCAGGTCGGGGGACCGGGGAGGCCAAGCATGACATGCAGGCGCATCTGACGCCCTCTCTCACGGCAGCTCCTTCTATACCGTACAGGGGTCTCATGCGCCCAGGTCGGGGGACCGGGGAGGCCAAGCATGATATGCCGCTATTGCAGGCGCATCTGACGCCCTCTCTCACGGCAGCTCCTTCTATACCGTACAGGGGTCTCATGCGCCCAGGTCGGGGGACCGGGGAGGCCAAGCATGACATGCCGCTATTGCAGGCGCATCTGACGCCCTCTCTCACGGCAGCTCCTTCTATACCGTACAGGGGTCTCATGCGCGCAGGTCGGGGGACCGGGGAGGCCAAGCATGACATGCAGGCGCATCTGACGCCCTCTCTCACGACAGCTCCTTCTATACCGTACAGGGGTCTCATGCGCGCAGGTTGCGGGACCGAGGAGGCCAAGCATGACATGCAGGCGCATCTGACACCCTCTCTCACGGCATCTCCTTCTATACCGTACAGGAATCTCATGCGGCATCACTGACGTGTTGCTGTCAAGTACCATGTGTTGGCCTGTTTGTGCACTCGTTGTTGGTGTCAACAAAACCCCAAGGAAGGATTTTGGCGACGCAAGGTTGAGAAAGGTAGTGGCTATGGCCTGACCCAAAGTGGAGTGCCTCTCCGGCGAATAATAATAATAATAATAATAATAATAATAATAATAATAATAATAATAATAATAATAATAATAATAATAATAATAATAATAATAATTGTTACGGAGTTTTCCGTGGTAGGTAGAGGTGAAAGAAGGTGCGGGTGTGAATAGGTCTCCAACTACGGAATTAAAGTTAAATGTAAAATTTAACAAGGTTATTTTTTCTTTCCAAAATTCAGAAATAACCAGAATGGCATGGTACGGAGTAGCAAGACAACAAGGTACAATTACAGTATTTACAGGATTTGGGCTTCGAGCCCTGAAAACACAATTCTTGAGCAACTAGCCCAACTTTACGATATACAAATTTCAACAACGGGGCAGAAGACCCCAATCAAACCCTGGAGCACTTGCTCCAAATTACACCGTAAAGCCTCCTCGAGGCATACAAGACTCAGTTTCCGGAAAAGAGCCACTCGCTCTCAAATTTAAGCCTCTCCCAGGCCACACCAAACTCCACCTTCAAGCTGTCCTCAACGGACATAAACACAGGGGTAAAATACCCAATCTACTGAGGCCTATTAAGTGAGAAAAGGTTAATTATATGGCCTCTAAAATACCAACTTGAAAGGAGGCTCTCCGCACTCCTAATACACTTTATTTAAAACCTACTTGGCACTAAGCCGTTAATGCAAGGGCTAATCCCATACTACAGAGGTGACTTCAGAAAAGAACAATTTACATTATATTAACGAAGAATAGGTTGAGAAAAATAAGTTCACCTCAAAACAATATGATTGGGAGCTCGAGAGGGTTAAGCACTCTCTATCCCGATATGCAGTTTAAAAGATGAAATAGATACAAGTTTCTTTACATTTTAAGGAAGGTTACATAATGGAAAAAGCTTCGGACCCGCCCCGAGAGTTAAACTGCTGAGCTAGCAAAGAAAGAAGTTATTAATTGGCCATTACCTTGTTGTTGACCGCTGCCGAAGAAAGAGGCGCTTCCCGCCCCCTGCTATGTACTTTACACACTGAAAGATGGAACAGAAGTGGCGCAGAGACCCAAAAATCAGCAGTTTATATACTCTCGCGGAAGGTTCTAGGCGTTAGGGGAATGAGAACACCCGCCCACAATCACTTTATTGGAGAAAAAAGAGAAACCCCTACACAAGATGAAGAGGAAACACATTATTGGTGGAAAATTAAGTTAAGAAATTCGGGATTGGCTAGATTTAAAACAAGGGGAAAGAAAGGGTTAATATTGCCAACTAAACCAATGACTGAAAGAAATTTAACAAAGAACAAACTTTTGAAATAAAATTTTCTCCAAAGAACAGTTCTTTTTCTTCGCACTAGGGTGCACTATTGTAGTTCTTCAGTAGTGTCCTCTAGAAGAGAAGGTTCACACTTCTTACTTCAAGCAAAACAAAAACACATAAAAAATGACACAGTTCTAAAACTCCAAAATTTACAGGTAGTGACATCTTCTGAGAAAGTAGAAAATTAATACCGTCAATAAAGTTCAGACTTTCTCCAGCAGAGGAGTTTCAACTGGCGCACCTTTTGAATTAGCGGCGTGGAGGTGTACCGCCCGGTACAGACCTCCCCCCCAAATATTCCTCCAGGGGTGACACATGAAATTTGTTTGAAAACTAGGTCCAAGTTTTGATGTAGATGTGGAGATTAATTGCAGAAGTATTTTTAAGATTTTCTTAATATGGTTTGATTCAGTTTCAAAATTTTTGTTGTTGCAGGTGAAGTAAAGTCTTTATGCTTGTAGAAGTTGAATTCAGAAGATAAACTTTAGTTTTTAAAGTTGAGAAAAAAAATTTCTAAGTCCACCAGGTATTGCAGAAAAATCCAAGAGAAGGTAGTAATGTCGAACTGGAATGTCCATGTAGTTGATGTAGACTAAGTTGAATGGCTAGATCGGCCGTTGCCGCTTGCGTCCAGGAGAGGCCGCTCGGACCCCTCAAGTACCCTGAGATACCGCTCGCCCGCACCATGAGGGGAGCAGTGGTGTTGAAACACGCCGCGCCCGCGGTGAAGATATACAGGCTGCGGGCAAGTAGCAGGTCGTGCGCCGCACATCAGCCTTGGCCGGGAGGAGAGCTCCGGCTCGCCGTGCACATGTCGTCCTCGCTGGGGTCGAGGGGGCCCATCCTCAAACCCAGTCGCGGCACAGCGCCGCGCGGCTGCGGGGGCACTGAAACATTAAAGCTAGGCGGCAGAATATTGTTGGACCATCATCTTTTTGAGGGCACAGACTTTGTGGAGAGGTTGAGGGGCCAGCGGCCTGCCGATATCCATGGCATTTAATATAAGCAAGCCACAGTGTGTATAGCAGGAGACGGGAGCGTGGTAATGGCCGTGGTAAGGACAGAGTGGCAGTTTAACGAATCGGGGGAGGTTTACAAAAATGCTTAAATATAGAAAATATTATAGAAGGGGCAGAATGCCTTAAAAGTGAAAACTCAAAAAAAATATAACCTTCATATTCCTTTCAAGATAATATGAAGCACGTTAACACAGAAATTACACCGGTTTCACCTGGGACAGGTGAACCCTAAATATCCTCTCGGTGGCTGGATTACTTAATAATAATGTGACCGGCGTAAGGAAATCGAGAATGATACAAGGCCCATGGAATCTGGGGGCAAGCTTGCCCGCGGGAACAAAATTCTTGACCATAACTTGGTCACCTACCTTCAAAGGGGTGGGTCTCCGTCCACGATCATACCTTTCCCTAACCTTTTCATGAGAGACATTAAGATTGGCTTTAGCCTTCTTCCAAAGATCATTGATGTTGTCCGGATCTATTGTCTCGGGTAGAATGTCACTCAGAGACCAGAGGTTAGAGAGCGGCGTGTTGGGAACAAACTTGAACATCAAAGAGGCTGGAGTAAACTTATGTGATTCATGAACCGCCGAATTCAAAGCAAAAGCTAACCAATGCAAGGACGTGTCCCACCTGGAATGATCTTCATGATGATAGGCAATAAGTGCGGACCTGAGATTACGGTTAACCCGTTCAGCCAGCGATGGTTGAGGGTAATAAGCAGAAGTAGTTACATGAGAGATAGACAAGTCAAAACAGAATTTACGAAAAAGGTTTGATGTGAACGCCTTAGCATTATCAGACACAACATATTGGCACGGACCAAAAGAAGCAAAAATAGAATTTAGGCAAGTAATGGTGGACTGAGCGGTAGCCAGCTTAGTCGGAAATAACCAGAAAAATCTTGTAAAACCATCTACGCACACAAAGATGAACTTGTTGGCATTTCCCTTTGACTGGGGGAAGGGTCTTACATAATCAATATACAGGCGTTCCATGGGGCGCGACGCTTGATGCGAAGACAGAAGGCCTACCTTTGTGGACATAGTGGGTTTACTAAGCAAACAAGGTTTACAAGCTTTTACTAGTTCACGGATTTCACCGTCCATACCCTTCCAGATGAACCTTTCACGAATCTTTTCACGAGTTTTAAAGATTCCAAGATGCCCCCCTAATGGGGTCTCATGATAGTACTTGAAGATCATAGGTACAAGAACAGCTGGAACGACAACTTTCATCATCTTATCCTGCCTCGAAGGGCAACATAGAACACCATTCCTCAGAACATAAGGGACCACACGTTCCCCAGAAGAAAGGGTTTCCATTATCGGAGCCAGCGTCGAATCTTCACGTTGGTATTTCTCGATATCCCTAAAAAGCATGGGGGCATCTGTTAAGATGGCATTAACATCAGATAACATGGACTCGGGAGGAGATGAACTATCGACCGGTTCATGGTTCTCAATGTCGTTGGAAAACATACGGCTGAGTCCATCAGCGACAACATTTTCGGTACCTCGGATATGCCTGACATCGAATTGGAAGGCAGAAATACGGATAGCCCAACGGGCTATACGACCAGTACGACGAGGCCTACCTAAGACCCAGCTTAAGGCTTGATTATCTGTCTCCAGGTCGAATTTGACATGTTCCAGATAGAGACGGAACTTCTCTAAGGCGAATAAGACTGCCAAACCTTCGAGCTCATATATGGAGTATTTTGCTTCTTGAGCCGATAGAGTCCTAGATGCATAGGCGATGGGTCGCCTCCCTAGTTCAGTCTCTTGAAGAAGGACTGCAGCTACTGCTGACGACGACGCGTCCGTTTGGACGATGAATTTCTTTGAGAAATCAGGCATAGCAAGGACAGGGGCATTACAGAGAGCTAATTTCAGATCTTCAAAAGCGGCTTGTTGAGAAGGTCCCCACTCGAATTTGATGCCTTTCCTACGAAGCAGGTTCAAGGGCGCCGCTCTATTAGCGAATTTAGGAATAAACTTCCTGAAGAAATTCACCATACCAAAGAACCTGGCGATACCTTTAATGTCCTTGGGAGTTTTAAAATCACGGATGGCCTGTGTTCTAGAATGATCGACTGCTACACCATCAGGTGACACGATATGCCCTAGGAATGACATAGAGGGCTTAGCAAAGGCAACCTTGGACAACTTGACAGTTAACCCAGCCTTACGAAGGCGATCGAGAACTTCTCGCAGATGATCTAGATGTTCTTCAAAAGTTTCTGAAAGTACGACGACATCATCCAAGTAGTGATATAAGTACTCAAATTTGATGTCGGAGAAGACCCTATCTAGTAGCCTAGTGAGTACAGCTGCTCCCGTGGGGAGCCCGAAAGGCACGCGGTTGTATTCATACAAATTCCAATCCGTGGCAAACGCTGTAAGATGTTTAGACTCTTCGGCAAGGGGAATTTGATTATAGGCCTGATTCAAGTCCAAGATAGTAAAGAACTTGGCCTTACGAAACCATGAAAAACAAGAATGAAGGTCAGGAAGGGGCACAGATTGTAACACCACCTTCCGATTGAGAGCCCTATAATCAATGACAGGCCTGAAGCCTCCTTGGGGTTTCGGGACTAGAAAGATAGGTGACGAATACGCCGACTTAGAGGGCCTAATAATACCGTCCTTCAACATCTGATCGATGATTTCTTTCAGAGCCTTCATTTTAGGTGGAGATAGCCTATAAAGTGGAAAACGGACAGGAATTGAATCCGTGACCTCAATTTTGTATTCAATAAGGTCAGTAACACCAAGAGTATCAGAGAACACCTCTGGAAATGACTGACATAATTTACGAATACTATGAGCCTGCTCCTCAGGTAGATGTCTAAGGTCTAACAACATCTCATCCTGGGTAGGCGAAATAGATGAGCATGATACAGAATTACACTTTAACAAGGGAATTTTACAATTGAACGCAAATTTGAATGTGCACGACTTACTCTGAAGATCGAGCACAAGACCAGTGTGCGAAATAAAGTCCGCTCCCAGTATGATGGGGCAAGACAAATGCTTAGCCACAAACAGTTTGGTTTTCCATGTAAATTTAAAAATACGAATTTTGACCTGTACGGAACCTAGAATTTCTAATGGAGATGAATTAGCCGAAACATATTGAACAGGAGATGAGACATAGTCAGGTAGTTTACAAACAGATTTCAATTTAGAATACCATTCAGCCGAAATAATCGAACAAACACTGCCTGAATCTAAGAGAGCTGTTACAGGTTCATTATTTAACTCAATCTTAAGAAAAGGAACCGGTGCGGGGGTATCCGCCGCAATCCTAAGACACTCCTTGGGGCATTCAAGGGATGGATTTGAAGATTGAAATTTCCCTGATTTTTCGATCTGTTTACCCGGGGCTGAGTCTCGGGAAGATGGATTAATCGACTCAGCCGAAGGCACTAGTCACTTTATATTGTTGTTGGAAGTTGCACCAGAAGTTGAGCAGGAGGGGGTGCTATTCGAATTGGGACAATTCTTGGCAATATGTGAGAAAGCCCCACATTTAATACAGCCTTGTGATGAACCAGCTCCATTCCTTGTCACACTAGATTTGAGCAATGGGCACTTGTTCCGAAGGTGGTCGGGCGACCCGCAAGCATAGCATTTACGGGCTGTGACTGATCGGCGAGGTGGAGGCCGAGTATTACTAAAAGAAGGCGGGGGTTCTTTCGCGACACGCAATGAATCGGCGTATCTAACTCCTTCCGCTGAGACGGCCAATGCCTCAAGTTCAGAGAAGGTTTGCGGGCACGCCGCGAAACACAAATATGACCTATAGGATGGTGAAATGCCTTCCACAATGGCTTGTACAATCTGGTCCTCCGGAAAGTGAAGAGCAAACACCCTAGTATAGAATTTAATATCTTGGATGAAGTCAGCCAAGTTTTCATCCAAACGCTGTACACGATAATAGTACTTCTGAATAAGGGAGGACCTTGCCCTAGCCGGGATGAAGTTAGCTAGCAAGTGGGCGTGGAAGTCTTCAATTGATGATTGCTCGTCAATGGCTCTAACTATTTTGTCTGAGAGAATACCTATTGCATAGGGATAGATGATTTGCAAAATCTGACATGGGGAAAGAGAAAACACAAGGGCATGATCCTGAAATTCAACTAGAAATCTTAAAAATGAAATTACTTCACTGGTGTTATTAACTGAAAACTTAGAGATACCCCTGAGCAACATTGCCAATGGATGGGGCAAACTACTGAACCCAGGTGACATAATCGGTAAAGGTTTAAGTGGCAAAGAAGTTAATTCAGAACGTACATTATTCAATGAGTTACGGCGTTCAGACTCGTTGTCTAATGGGGCAGAGATAGTTTGAGCAGCAACGGTTATCCTATTGACTTCTCCCTTAGGAGGCTCTTCCTCGCTCCCAGCATTCATCGTGGCGGGTTGATCAGTTTTGGGAGGAACTTCCCCAGTTAACAATTGAGTGACCTTGCTAGATAATTCAGAAATATTTTCAAGCAGCGTACTAGCTTCCTTCTTCTGAACGTCATTCAACTTTAGAGACAACAGATCGTTAACTCTATTTGAAAAATGAAACAGCCTAGCTTGCACACGCTTAATTTGATTAGGAGAAGGATCATTTTCATCAAAAAAACTAACTACAGAAGCTAGCCCAGTAGTATTCTCCGTGATCGTGGAAAGAGAGTCGTCAATTTCTTTCTCTCCCACATTGGGGATGGAAATGGGCAAATCTAGGGACTCTCTAAGCTTGTTTGTGTCTACTGCAACCGTGCCTCCAGATTGTACATTTCTGATAGTTAACTCATAGATCAACTCCTCCTTGCGCAAATAGTTAAGATGGAGAACATCGCGAGGGCCGGGCATGGTGACAGAACAATTTTGAAAACCTCAAAAATTCCAGCAACTGAGAAAATGGTTAGAGTTCGGAACAGAACAATATTTAGCCGTCAAAAGGGGCTAAAATGAGACCCATTCAACCACGCTCTGCTACCACTTGTTACGGAGTTTTCCGTGGTAGGTAGAGGTGAAAGAAGGTGCGGGTGTGAATAGGTCTCCAACTACGGAATTAAAGTTAAATGTAAAATTTAACAAGGTTATATTTTCTTTCCAAAATTCAGAAATGACAAGAATGGCATGGTACGGAGTAGCAAGACAACAAGGTACAATTACAGTATTTACAGGATTTGGGCTTCGAGCCCTGAAAACACAATTCTTGAGCAACTAGCCCAACTTTACGATATACAAATTTCAACAACGGGGCAGAAGACCCCAATCAAACCCTGGAGCACTTGCTCCAAATTACACCGTAAAGCCTCCTCGAGGCATACAAGACTCAGTTTCCGGAAAAGAGCCACTCGCTCTCAAATTTAAGCCTCTCCCAGGCCACACCAAACTCCACCTTCAAGCTGTCCTCAACGGACATAAACACAGGGGTAAAATACCCAATCTACTGAGGCCTATTAAGTGAGAAAAGGTTAATTATATGGCCTCTAAAATACCAACTTGAAAGGAGGCTCTCCGCACTCCTAATACACTTTATTTAAAACCTACTTGGCACTAAGCCGTTAATGCAAGGGCTAATCCCATACTACAGAGGTGACTTCAGAAAAGAACAATTTACATTATATTAACGAAGAATAGGTTGAGAAAAATAAGTTCACCTCAAAACAATATGATTGGGAGCTCGAGAGGGTTAAGCACTCTCTATCCCGATATGCAGTTTAAAAGATGAAATAGATACAAGTTTCTTTACATTTTAAGGAAGGTTACATAATGGAAAAAGCTTCGGACCCGCCCCGAGAGTTAAACTGCTGAGCTAGCAAAGAAAGAAGTTATTAATTGGCCATTACCTTGTTGTTGACCGCTGCCGAAGAAAGAGGCGCTTCCCGCCCCCTGCTATGTACTTTACACACTGAAAGATGGAACAGAAGTGGCGCAGAGACCCAAAAATCAGCAGTTTATATACTCTCGCGGAAGGTTCTAGGCGTTAGGGGAATGAGAACACCCGCCCACAATCACTTTATTGGAGAAAAAAGAGAAACCCCTACACAAGATGAAGAGGAAACACATTATTGGTGGAAAATTAAGTTAAGAAATTCGGGATTGGCTAGATTTAAAACAAGGGGAAAGAAAGGGTTAATATTGCCAACTAAACCAATGACTGAAAGAAATTTAACAAAGAACAAACTTTTGAAATAAAATTTTCTCCAAAGAACAGTTCTTTTTCTTCGCACTAGGGTGCACTATTGTAGTTCTTCAGTAGTGTCCTCTAGAAGAGAAGGTTCACACTTCTTACTTCAAGCAAAACAAAAACACATAAAAAATGACACAGTTCTAAAACTCCAAAATTTACAGGTAGTGACATCTTCTGAGAAAGTAGAAAATTAATACCGTCAATAAAGTTCAGACTTCCTCCAGCAGAGGAGTTTCAACTGGCGCACCTTTTGAATTAGCGGCGTGGAGGTGTACCGCCCGGTACAATAATAATAATAATAATAATAATAATAATGGTAATGGTCCGCCTCTGGGGGGTAGTGGTTAGCGTGATTAGCTGCCACCCCCGGAGGCCCGGGTTCGATTCCCGGCTCTGCCACGAAATTTGAAAAGTAGTACGAGGGTTGGAACGGGGTCCACTCAGCCTCGGGAGGTCAACTGAGTAGAGATGAGTTCTATTCCCACCTCAGCCGCCCTCGAAGTGGTTTTCCGTGGTTTCTCCACTTCTCCTCCAGGCAAATGCCGAGATGGTACGTAACTTAATGCCACCGCCGCTTCCTCCCCTCTTCCTTGTCTATCCCTTCCAATCTTCCCATCCTCCAATAAGGCCCCTGTTCAGCATAGCAGGTGAGGCCGTCTGGGTAAGGTACTGGGTCTTCTCCCCAATTGTATTCCCGACCCAATATCTCACGCTCGAGGACACTGCCCTTGAGGCGGTACAGGTGGGATCCCTCGCTGAGTCCGAGGAAAAAACCAACCATGGAGGGTAAAGATTAAGAAATAATAATAATAATAATAATAATAATAATAATAATAATAATAATAATAATAATAATAATAATAATAATAATAATAATAATAATAAGATACTTCTTAACAGATACGTTTTTATAGGACTGTAGGAGATGCTGGCTTAGAGAACCGGACACATTATTTCCTCATCTATATCTTATCGTGACAGCGCTGTGCTAATCTACATGACGCTGGTGTTGGAAGCGAGTTTGAGAGGCTCGTTCTTTGGTTATCCCCCACACCTCCCTATTTGAAACAACTCATAGTTTCACAGCCGCTGGAACTAGAGTAATTCGACGTCATATCGGTGTGATGTGATTTCACTTGAAATAACTTCAGTGTCTTTTGCCGTTTTGAAATCACAAATTTGGCATTTTAATTTCCACATTTAGCAATTGTAGCATTTACACATTTGTAATTTGGCTTTGTAGAAGGTTTTCAAGAAGAACGTAGAATTTGAGTTAATTGTGATAAATAGGCTACGTATTTCAGTGATCTTCTTCTACCGCTTTTCCCACATCTGTGGGGTCGCGGATGCGAACTATTTTGTACATGTGGATTTGGACCTGTTTTACGGCCGAATGCCCTTTCCGACGCCAATCCGATAAGGAGGCATGTAATCACTATTGCGTGTTTTTGCTGTGTGCGGTCGTGTGGTGTGTTGTTTGAATATGAAGAGGACAGTGTTTAACAAACACAAAAACCCAGTCCCAAAGCAGAACAATTATTCACACGCGATTAGAATCCCCGACCCGGCCGGGAATCGAACGCGGGACCCTCTGAACCAAGGCCTCCATGCTGGACATTCAGCCAATGAGTCGGAAGGAAGGAAATTAATGTGAAATCATAGTCGCATTTGCAGAGAGCTGCTCGTAAAGCACAATTACTTACATATAAACACACATACACATATCTTCATTATAGATTGTTACGCCTTTTAGCATTCAGTCTGCAGGCCTCTGTGAATTAACTGAACGCCTCAACATTTCTCTGTGCCTTCATACGTCTTGCAACGTAAACTGCAGTTGTTGTAAATACCATAGAAATGAGGAAAAATATATATAGATACAACATGAAAACAATAAAGAGAAAACATACACAATTAACTTCGGTTATGTTCGCGAATTAGTGATGATATTGAAGGAAATCATGGAACAAACGTGAATATATTGTTCTTTCATTCCTGTTCTTTTATCACGTGTATTTACTGAAGTATCTTTCAGCATCTACGCCGTTGGTATGGAATACGCAGCTACTGTAGTTGGGCAATCGCTGAATATTGGACCTTGACAGCCAATAGCATTTGCAGGAAGTCCAAGGGAGCGCAAACTCCGGGTATTTGAGCATGGCAGCCAACAGCATTTGCAGAAAGTCCATGGGAGCACAAACTCTGGGTATCTGAGCTTGACAGCCAACAGCATTTGCAAGAAGTCCAAGAGAGCACGAACTCTGCGTATTTGACCTTGACAGCCAACAACTCGATAGCTGCAGTCGCTTAAGTGCGGCCAGTATCCAGTATTCGGGAGATAGTGTGTTCGAACCCCACTGTCGGCAGCCCTGAAGAGGGTTTCCCGTGGTTTCCCATTTTCACACCAGGCAAATGCTGGGGGTGTACCATAGTTAAGACCACGGCCGCTTCCTTCCCAGTCCTAGCCCTTTCCTGTCCCATCGTCGCCATAACACCTGTCTGTGTCGGTGCGACCTAAAGCCAATAGCAAAAAAATTAATAATAATAGACTATACAAACAAACTCTATTTTACCGCATCACTTTAATTATAACCCTAATTGTAGTAACTTTTTAGAAGACAGGATACAGTACATATAGTAGTGAAACAAGGAATATACCTCCGTTAACGAAATAACATTTGCATTCCTTAAATTTAAAATACCGGTACTGTACTCTACACGTTCTTTTTACTGAACAGAGTAAAAACATCCGTTAGCCTCTTCTGTTTTTTACTGTTAACCTTTCCTCCCTTCACATTGAAACTTCTCGTCAATACCACGCAGCCGAAATTCGTAAATGGAGTTTGTCATCCGCGACTTCGAGGGTTGCTTTCGTACGTGACCGGTACTTAAATCACACCCGAGAAACAGCGAGCCTTCACCGATTTTGCGATCGTTAGAAATTTTAGTTTTTCGGTTCCCGTCATATTAGCTCGCAGTATCACTGTAAACCTTTCTTTACTTGTTAACTGTTCCTCACAAACCACAAACGCCGAATTGCACAGTTAATGTTGAACAAAATTCAAGTTACAGAGTATTTTTTGCTTCAAGGGAGGAAATGTTTGCTTCGAGAAATTGAGAAATTCGTTTAACTGAATTTCAAGTAATAGAGAAATAAATACACATGAAGAATAGGACAAACGTTCGGGAAATTGAAGTTACTTCGAGATACTAAAAATTCGAGGAATAGAGGTTCGAGATATCGAGGTTCGACTGTATTATTATTATTATTATTATTATTATTATTATTATTATTATTATTATTATTATTATTCATACCCACAAGGGATAGTCGTATCTGCGCCACTGCCTGGCCATATTCAATGAAACACGGCGAATTGTATGGGCTTAAATGTAAGTGTTCACAGGAAAAAAAATACTGAGTTGAAGTTCCTGCGTGACATTTCATGGTGGCCTCTTCGAATGTACCGTATTGAACGGTGTCGTATATCTCATTCCAATGTACTTTCTTATTCAGCGCTTTGTCCAGTTACGTAGTGTTACAAGGTATGTCAACACCTCTTCTCGGACCGTCCCATTAGTCATCCAGGAATGTCTGTCGTCGTGGGCAGAAAATAAAACAGTGCCATGGCTGGCTGCTATAAACCTTCAGAAGGTCAAGCTGACAACAATGGCCGGGACAGGAAGTATAGCTACTGCATGACTCCAAGAACTGTCTGTCAGAATTTGAAGACTACACTGAAATACCATGAAACGTTCCCTGGACGTTCATTTCGCCACATGCCATTGAGTTTGAGTTATCGATGGCTAAAACCGAGCGAGTTGACTGTGAGGTTGCATTCGGGAGATGGTGGGTTCGAATTCCACCGTCGGCAGCCCTGAAAATGTTTTTCCGTGGTTTCCCATTTCCTCACCAGGAAAATGCTGGGGTTTTGCCTTAATTAAAGCCACGGCTGCTACCTTCGATGTATTATTGCGACGTTTAACTAATAGTAGTAGTAGTAGTAGCAGCGGCCACTGGGAATTATAAGTGGGGGGTCGCAAAAAATAAACAGAAAACAAAAATTACCCGTGTTTGTGGGAAAAAGTTACAAAATGGTAAGTATTTTGATGCCCTCTAAGCGAATTTCGACAGAGAGGGAATGGCTGACAGTTTACCAACGTGCGGTAATAATATTTTGTTTTGTTTTGAGATTTTGATTCAATACTATACAATACAACTTTCACCAAAGGAGCAATATTAGACACGTATTACAATTAAATAGAAGTACTGTGTGATTGTACAATTAAATACCATTTAGTATTTGACTACACACTGAGAAACTAACACTAAAGAGACTGACGAATGCGCGCGGCAAGCGGGTGAATCATACTTCAGCGTCCATGTCCTTGGAAAAAAAATACAGATACTCGAAAAAGAATTCGTACACGTCACCTTGTGAGAGAACGGGACGTACATATGCATAGATTTAAGGGAAAATATGAAAAGGTAATATAAATAAAACACGGATTGCATAGTTTGGAATGTTATTTATTACTAGGGCATGGATGTTTATGGCATGTCATATCTTTACCTTTTGTATATTATTATTTCCATGAAAAATATAAGTTAAGCAATATTTTATCTACGGTGACTAAAATTATTCAATTTTCACGGGGCATATGAAGTCATATTTTGGCTCTTTTAATATTTTTTGTCATTTTCAGGTAATTTTTCATATTATGGTCATATTTCCCCGTGAATTTTCGTACTTTTGTCATATTTACATCTATTTATTCTTTTTTCGCATACCTGCTTGCAGTCGTCTCAAAGACGGATTTTTCACATATAATTGTTGTCTGTAATTTCTCACAATTATATTTCTTAGAAATATATATTTATGTGAATTAGGAGGGTAAGCTGTATAGAAAGAGACAGATGCACAATAGTGAGCCTCAAATATGCCCCAGTAACGTCCTGTAATGTTGAAAAGACTTTTCCCGTTACAGGACAATGTTACGTGAAAATAGAAGATCGTTTCTATTTGAAAACTTCAAAATATATGTAATTTGCTATTATAATTTCTTCTGATCGCCACCTATTTCATTCTGTGCAGAGTCGAGAGTTACCTCTGGATTGAGTAACTGAACAAATTCAAAATACAATAATATTAATATTATTACTTATTTATTATTATTGAATATTCTATATTTTAAAAGTATATTTTCAAGATAATATTTAAATAGGGGTAAGATTTTGAAGATGTCGCAAATGTGACCAAAAAACTTTTAAGTCATATTTATTGTCATATTTTAATACATGTTTAGGTCATAAATGCTTGCACATTTCTAACATTTTTAGGTCATAAACATCCGGGCCCTATTTATTACCATCGATAATTGCTTACAACAAAAAAGACAACCGCAATTCCTCTAAAGAATTACACATGGAAAAAGTATTCATACACCACATCCTGTTAGAGACGTTTGTTCACTTTTCAATACTTCGTCGGGTTCCCCTTTGCCTTTATTATTGCCTGTAGTCGTCGCGGGATGGAAACAACTAAGTTCTCGGTAATCGACGACTCAATGTTGATCCATTCTTCCAGTAATGCAGTTTGGAGATCATTCCTGTTGGAGATTACCCTGGATTGTAATTTTCTGTCCAATATCTCCCATACTTGCTCTATCGGATTGATGTCGGGGTACTGAGGGGGTGTAGGAAGATGCTTTGGCACATTGTAAAATATCCACATCTTTGTATTATGGGTGGTGTGTTTTGGATCATTGTCCTGCATGAACGTGACATTATGTTCCAAACTAAGTTTCCTAGCACTGGGTATAAGATGTGTTTTGAGAATATTTATGTAGCATTTGTGATCGACGGTTCCATCCATAAAACACAAATTTCCAACAGCGGCAGCAGTCATGCTCCCCCTCCCCCCTGTATGTTTCACTGTAGGAGTGAGATTTTTTGGGTCCAGTTTTGTGTTTGGTTTTCGCCACACTAATCTTCTCCCCACGGAACCAAATACATTGTATTTACTTTCATCGGTGAAAATCACACGCTTCCAAAATTCGTCCGTCTTATCCACATCTTTTAAAGCGAATTCTAGGCGTTTCTTGTGGTTACTTGCACTAACAAAAAAAATTCTCCTAGACACTCGACCATTATACTCTGCAGTTTTCAAGGTACTTCGCACAGTATCCGTATATTCCTTAACGCCCCGCTTCTCCATCTCGGCAGCAATCTGAGGGGCACTAGTTTTTTGATCCTCTTTCACAGTCCGAACAATAAACGCCATGTCCCTCGGAGACAATACTTTGGGACGACCACTTCTGGGCCTGTTCAGTACGCTTTTAGTCACGCAATACCTGTCAATGATGGATTCAACTGTCGACCGAGGTCGACTGATTATTCGTGAAATCTCAGACAGGGACTTTGTTTCATTGTGAAGCTTGATAATTATTTTCCGTTCCTCTTTTGTTTTTCGTGCCATTTTCGCCCCATTGCGCTTGTTTGGACCTTGCGTCAACTGCAGGCGTACACAGCGATTGTACATGGACTGCAGTACTCGCGTGCCCTGAATGTACACGGACCTGGGAAGGGCCCTGCACGTAACTACAAGACTATTTCTTGGTGTACGAATACTTTTACTAGGTGCATAATGTCAGACTCAACCTGTACAATCAACGGTCTAGACCTCTTGATGTAATGAAATGGGGCAAAGGACGTTCAGACATTACGTCTTGTTCTATATTGATCCATACAGTCCCCGTGCATATCAATATATTTATTCAGAGACGCCATGAATGTATAAATAGTCGGCATTTTCACGCGTACGAATACTTTATCAAGTATCTGTATACCTTTGCTACCCTTCCTCACAGTAATGCAAAGTCTCCATATCTTGCTGTGGCGCTATACAAGTCGGTTAGCTGCGACGAACGACATTTTGTGCTCATTTGCGCTAATTATTATGTTAATAATTAAATAAGATAAATGAAAGAATTAGCTGATAAGACAGCAGAGCTTGTACAGATTGCTTTTTTTTTTTAAATAATTCCTGTTGTACCGGGGGAACACCTTCTCCGGCCAGTTAAATTGTGCGCCTTCTATACGGCCATCAAGGTAATCCACCTTAAACTGATGTTATGCAAAATAGTTTGGGTTTCTACTGTTAGATGTCTCTACCATAGCTTTAATTGCTCCACCTTGTGGGGTAAACTACAATTAATCTATAAAGAAACTTGTAATGTGGAGGTTTTTCAACATCGTTTTTAGGATTTTTAAATGTATCAAAGTTGTCATCACTTCTGTTGGTTCCTTCTCCAGTATCAATCTACCAACCATAATTTTTTGTAAATATTTTCTCTAGCCTATTAAAAATCTGCATTTCTAAATTTGGTGGTTTAAATGCAGAGTTTTCGACCAGTCTGAGGACTCTGTTCTATTCCCTATTGGGAAACACGTAATGTAGGGGAATAAGGAGTGATTAACCTCAGTTGATTGCCATTCAACTTGCCACGGGCTGACTAAAGTTTCTAAACCTTTAACATTTTTAACCGTCTTTTGGTATTTAATGTTTCTCATTTAGTCACCCCGCTGTAGAATAGGATTATCCTCTGTGTCATTAGGCCATAAACCCACTTTTGGTTTTAAGTTTTTCTAGAAGGAGTGCAAGTGCCTCCTTTATATTTTGTTTATGACCGATTACAACCAACCTTTCCTTTTGTCACTAAGGCCATGTAGTATGGGCAAAAATTCCCTTGTAAATATATTCTGGTGTGTAGATTAGATTCCGGTGTGCAGTTCTTTGAGGGACAGAAAATTATAAACTGTTGAGCAATAGACAAGCCCAACTCGGGGCTGCCTTTGCGTAAAATAATTTAATTCATGAGCAAAGTGCGCTATTAAAAACTTATGCTTCTGTGAGGCTGGACTATGATATAGTCGGTGCACAGACTCCCTTACAGTGTGAAGGATAGGAGCAACACCGTGCTCTTGCAAATCTTGCAACTGCCAAGAGCGATGCAGCTCTTTTCGATGTAAAATATGCATTTGTAATTCTTTCAAGTTTTGTACCTGATTTTTGGACTTTAAGTCATTGTTGTTGGATCTAACGAGCTCAAATAGTTATTGTTCTTTCAGATTTTCTATTTATCAATTTTAAATTTTAAAAAGGAAAGAAATAAAATCTCAAAATTTGTTGTAATAAGTTATGCTATAGTTAGTTCCTTGACCACCCATTCACCCCCGCCGGCTCTGTGATCCACGATAGTCCCGGAACAAGTGGTAGCAGAGCATGATTGAATGGGCCTGGACAAACCACCTTTTAATGGCTTTTCCTAAAATTTGGAATTGAACACTAGAAATTTTTAGTTTTTCCGATTTTTCAAAATGTTTATGAGAACTTCCTTTAATTATGTCTGGTCCTTGAGATATTCTTGCTCCTTGATACTTGCGCAAGGAAGAAATCATTTATGAATTAGCTATTCGTAAGGTTCAGTCTGGTGGCACGGTTGCGACAGACGCGTCTAGGCTCAAAAGATTCTTTAGAGTTACCTATTTGTATCCCTGTTTATGGAGAGAAGGAAGTTGGTGAGGCTTTATCCACGGTCACCACCAATATTTCCGATCTTGCATCGGTTGTGAGTTCTTTTGAAGGAGGTGAGCCCTCCGGTAGCCAACTCAAAGGGGTTCAGGCTAGACTCTTTCATTTTTATAATAGAGTGGGGGATCTGTTGTCTCTCAAGCTTAGCGAAGAGCATTCTAGTGTGGCTAATTCCTTGTGTCAACATAATTCTGAGCTGTCCAGCAAAGTGAACCGATTGTTGTCTGGGTTTGTTAGTGGGAAGAATGATTATGTTGCCCCATTAACTATGAATACGGATGAGGATACTAATAAGTCTTCAGATAGTGGCGAATAGGTCGAGCAACAACAAGCTTCTGCCCCATCTGAAGAGATAGATAACCCCGTTGGTAATCCACAACATCTTACACCATTTTTCATTAGCAACGCCGCTTTCGAACCTCTTCAACCTCCGGCACCCTCACCCGTCACATCACCGGGCTTTAGCAGCTTACCTCATCCCCTCGCCATGTTGCTTAAAGGAATTTCTAGGATTTCTGTTAAATCCACGAACGATGTTATTGCCTTCCTGAGATATGTCGTAGAATTCCAGGACCATGCTTTGGTGTTTGCCCTGTCGCACTCACACATTTTACAAATTATATATCCTTACATAGTTGTTGTTCTATCTGATAAGATTGTTAAGGCTATATCTTTTATTTTCTATTGGTTTTACGTCGCACCGACACAGATAGGTCTTATGGCGACGATGGGAGAGGAAAGGGCTAGGAGTGGGAAGGAAGCGACCGTGGCCTTAATTAACGTACAGCCCCAGCATTTGCCTGGTGTGAAAATGGGAAACCATGGAAAACCATCTTCAGGGCTACCGACAGTGGGGTTCGAACCCACTATCTCCCGAATACTGGATACTGGCCGCACTTAGGCGACTGCAGCTATCGAGTTCGGTAAAGGCTACATCGAAAAGGAGTTCCATTGAAACCTTCCATGCTCATTTGTTGGCAAACTTTATCCATGCGAAAGCCCTGTCATCTTAATTCAAAAATATTACTTCCGAGTCCAACGGCTAGATGAAAATATAGCTGACTTTTTACAGGATAATAAGTTTTACACCAGAGTTTTTGCTTTGCATTATTCTGAAGGTTAAATTGTGCAAACTATCATTGAAGAGATTTCGCCCTCTTATAGATCATATTTGTGTTCTGCTTCCCGTCCGCAAACGTTTGGGGAACTTGAGGCCATGTCCATGTCGGCGGAAGGAGTGAAATATGCCGATACTCTGCGAGTCACTCGGGACCCACCATCTTCTTCTAATGTTTCTCGGCCATCCCCTCGTCGAACTTTCACCCCCCGCAAATGGTATGCGTGTGGGTCTGCGGACCATTTCAGAAATAAGTGCCCTTTATTGAAAGCAAGTGGATCTAAGAACGAAGCTTCGTCTTCCTCAGGTTGTTTCAAATGTGCAGCATTCACACACCTGGCTATGAATTGTAAATTGCAGAGTAGTTGTTGTTCCTGTTCTGACTCTAAAAACAACTGCAATAGAAGTTGACTAAAGTGCATGGCTGAGTCCTTCTCCCCTATCTGTTTCTCCAGGCTCAGCCCAGTTTAATCCTGCTGGTACGGACGTGCACATTAATGGTGTCCCGACATAAACAATCAACACTGCCCCTCTCCAGTACTGAAAAGAAAGAAAGAAAGAAAGAAAGAAAGAAAGAAAAATGTTTTTATATTGGGGAAGAGAACCTCATTGACTCATAAAAGGAAAGGCCAATGTAAACATTTTTGGTATAGGTCCCTTGTCACATTTATGCTTTTTTTCCTTTCCTTTCCTTTCCTTTCCTTTCCTTTCCTTTCCTTTTTCCTCCTCCTCAGCATTTTCTCGGGTTACTTTTGCAATTTTGTCCTTCACAAAGGTCCAAAACAGTTCTGTAGTGCTCATTTCACAGGGGGCTACTGGCAGCCAGACAAAATTATTTAGTGATGTGCTCAGTTTTTGTTTTGAAGCGTGCTGACATAGGGTTTATGTGTTTACGTATTTAGTTTTTTATACAATTGCCTTAACGTCGCACCGACACAGGTCTTATGGCGACGGTGGGATAGGAAAGGGCTAGGAGGGGGAAGGAAGCGGCCGTGGCCTTAATTAAGGTACAGCCCAAGCATTTGCGTGGTGTGAAAATGGTAAACCGCGGAAAACCATCTTCAGGGCTGCCGACAGTGGGGTTCGAACCCATTATCTCACGTATGCAACGTGTTAACGTGCCAGACTACCTACCACACTGGCGGGGAGCAGGGGAGTTCGATAATTTTCCTCTTTATTTACTAAAATTTTACTAAATGAAATACACTAAATAAGTGCAGAATATGCTGCCTGGCCGAGGTGATAATGGCGTACTCCGTTCACCCGAAAGGACGTGAGTTCGATTCCCCGTTAGAACGTCGAGAAATTTAAGAAATGAGATTTCCACTTCCGGTGGTGCATATGGTCCTCAGGTTCACTCAGCTTACACCAAAAATGAGTACCAGGTTAATTCCTGGGTGCAAAGGTGACCCAACAAGTCTCGAGGTTACGAATAGTGGAAGCCTTTACCTTCTACTCCTCCAAGCACCTTCATGGCCTGCTTTTTAAATAAGGAGAGAAAACATAATGCCCCTCAACACTAAAATAAGCCCTTCACGCTAAATACATTAATTTATCATCCCGAAATCGTGACGATGTCCCATGAAAGCCAATAGAGTCAAGTTAATATAAAATCTTCAAAATTTCCCGTCAAGAAAATTTATACAAAGCAATATTCTCATAAATGAAATTCTGGTATACTCAGCCAGAACAATTCAAGTAAAGGGTGTCCCAAGAGGAATGGCCAATATTCAGGGATATGACAGAAACAATCATCTGAAACAATGAACTTCATATGCTCTACTCCGAATGGTAAACGAGACAGAACACATTTAATGTACGGTACTTTAGAAGTGAAGCTTCCACGGTGTGTAGAATTATGTGGTTCTTTTTCCGGGTTGAACCGTGTTGTTGTTTTCTGTACGTTACGTACAGTTTGCCGAAGTTTCGAATACATTGCAGTATTCTTTGTCAAGGCGGTTAAAATATCCCTACTCAATCCGAGATAATCAGTCAAGATACGTCAAGATACGGAAACAATGATCGTACCCGCAGATAATACGAACGCTTTACGGGGAGGATATTCTCAAAGCTACTAGGCAGTTCAACAACCTTCGAAAGACCGGGCGAGCTGGCCGTGTGGTTAGGAGCGCGCAGCTGTGAGCTTGCATCTGGGAAATAGTGGGTTCGAACCTCACTGTTGGCAGCCCTGAAGATGGTTTCCCTTGCTTTCCCATTTTGATACCAGGCAAATGCTGGGGCTATACCTTAATTAAGGCCACGGCTGCTTCCTTCCCACACCTAGGCCTTTCCTATCCCATCGTCACTATAAGACCTATCTGTATCGGTGAGACGTAAAACAAATTGTAAAAAACCTCCGAAAGGTGATGAGTAACTACTTGGCTCGACTCGCCTTTCTAAAACGCTGCGGGGACAACAGCATTATGCCAACATGTCTGAGACTGAAATATCACACCAGGAACTGACGGACAGACCGTATTCTTCACGAAACCAGCATTAAACTTCCCAGGGAACGGATCAGTGACACCAGACGGACTCTGAACCACCTCAACCATAAATTATTTCACCTCCACTTGGAACTTCCCAGCACTTTGTCTCTCAATGACTGGACTACGTTAGACGGCATTAGCCACTGCCAAACAAAACAAGAAATTCGACCGCCTCCTACTGAAACAGAAACTGAAACCATCTGATTCACTACAGAAAAATGCAATAGTTAATCTCACAGATAAGTCACTCAGTCAACCTACTCCTTCGGCCTTGAAAAAAGGACTCAACTACGCAGTAACTCCTAATAGGATACCGGTGGAAAAAATAATTAGTAAAAGTTGAAACTGCAATCCGACATCTCCCTACCGAGTCTGCAAAAGAGATCAGATACGATATATCATGTCTACTGAGAACAGCAAAGCCGCCGCCATCTAATTTGAACAAAGAAGTAATTCATGCCCTCAAAACACTACGTCAAGATACGGAAACAATAATGCTACCCGCAGATAAAGGCAACGCTACGGTGATAATGACACGCACCGACTACACACTGAAAATATAACTATTACTCACCGATTCTACGTACAGGAAAATAAGACATCCTACCAACCGCATTAAGAACAAACTCCACAGACTAGTAAAACATTCTAGTATTCCAGCCGAAATACAGGAGAAACTGATTTCCTCGGACCCGATACCTCCTAAAGTGTACTGTATGGCCTCCCAAAAATCCATAAAGAAGGCATACCTCTGCGACCTACCATGAACGCTATAGGATCTCCGACGCACGATATCGCCCGTTACCTAGCCGGACTACTTCAGCCACATACAGGACACACTGAAATCTACGTGAAGAACTCCCGACATTTCATCCAGCTCCTTAAGGACCAATCAATCGAAAGCACGGACTTATTAGTTAGTTTTGACGTCACGTTACTTTTCACCAAGATGCCGCTAACAGAAGTATTTCCGCTATTAGACCAGTATCATCCAGAAGACCTGTCAACACTATCTAAAGAATGCCTTAACGCCACTTATTTCTACTTTAACGGGGAGTTCTACGAACAGACATAAGGGGCCTTGATGTGGTCGCCGCTCTCTCCAATAATAGCAAACATGTACATGAGAGGGCCGTGAGCCCTAATTTCGCCACATACAAAGGCATAAAATAAATAAATAAATATGGAACACTTCGAAAAGAAAGCCTTAGCCACATCTACCCTAAAAGCGAAATGTTTCCTCCGTTATGTGGATGACACGTTCGTGATATGGCCTCACGGGAGCATTAACCTACAGCTATTTCTCGATCATCTCAACTCTATTCACGTACATATTCAGTTAACCATGGAATTCGAGGTAAACGGAAAACTACCGTTCCTGGACGCCCTAGTAAAACGCAATATCAATGGCACTCTGAGTCACGCATTATACAGGAAACCCACATACACAAACACGTACCTGCACATCTTTTCTCATCACCACCTATCACAAAACCAGGCTGTTCTAACATTACTGGTTAACAGAGCCATAGCGATACCAGACGCAGAACACCTCGAAGAAGAAAAAGAACACCTCACGAGAATTCTCAGGAGAAATGGCTACTCTCTCAATAACATCCGACGAGTCTAGAAAATCAGAGGAAAACAAAGAAAAGGCCGCCGTAGAAGAAAACAACGGGAAAGAAGAACTGACCCGCCCGAAAACAGCGATACATTCATACATTATAAACACTACAGACAGGATCGGCAAGTTACTCGTTAAATACGACATAAAAACCATCTATATACCACACCGGAAGCCAGCCCGTTCTCTGACACCAGTAAAAGACACAATAGAAGTACAGGCTACTGGAGTATGCCACATTGAATGTAGCTGCGGAACGTAATGTGTCGGTGAAACAAAACGTCTAATCTCTACCCACCTAAAAGAACACATCCGTCACACCAAGAACCAAAACACAGATATTTCAGCTGTAGCCAAGCATTCCTACGAAACAAGATACGAAATATAATTTGACAAGACCAAGGACCTAGCAGCTATCCCTTGGAATCTGGAAAGGAAAATCCGTGAGGCTATCGAAATCAAGAAACATCCGACCAATATGAATTTAGAAGAAGGATATAAAATCAGCAATTCTTGGCTGTCTATCATACATAGATTCAGACATACAGACCACAACATACACACGCAGGACGAACCTCTAGCGCGGGCAAGTCTCACTACCTGGCTGTGACATATACTTTCCAGAATTCTCACGAGACAGCCATGTGGCGTACGTCAGCCAGAAAGGCTGTCGTAGTGTGATTGCTGCCTGGGAGACTGATTACCTCGGATCGAGTAGAGGTATGTCAGTCGCCTTGACAAAGAATACTGCAATGTATTCAGAAAGCCGGTAAACTGTACATAGTGTACAGAAAACAACAACACGTTTCAACCCCCCCCCCAAAAAAAACTAAATAATACATTTAATGGACATCAATTTTTGATCTATTGGCACGCTTATGTGTCTTACCCACCGAACCTCTTTGACGTTTTGAAATGGAAACAAGTTTTCCGCATGTAATGTTCATGGGACATTGATACGTGCAGAAAGCCTCTGTGTGCTGGTAGTATGACTATGCTGCACCATTTCAACAATGTGTTGCTGTTCCTGCGCAGGTTGTTGAACTACACGTTGGGAAGAAAAATGGGAATTTGGAAGAATACCTATTTCACAAAATGTGCTGAAAACACCGGTAAACACTCTACGATCAGGAATTCGACGTGTCGGAAAGCGCCGACGGTCTTCCTCGACAGCAGCAGGAGCAATACCATCACAGAAGCCGTAAACACACCATATCTGCATATTCTTCATTAGTGTACAAGTGTGGCATTTTAGCCAGCGCTTGTACAAACACAGTTGACCCATTCTTCTCTCTGATACATTCTCAATCCCTCGCACAACACACCATGGACAACTGCGCGTTCAACGAGCTAGTTTAATGGCAGAAAGACATCCCGAGCAAAGACGTTGACAGCTACGAGGTAGGTCAAAGAGGTTGGGTGGATAAGACACATACGTGCGCGCCACTAGCTCAAAAGCAAATGTACATTAAATGTGTTCTGTCTCGGAAACAATTTGGAATAGTGCAGATGTCCATTTGAAGATTTTTACTTCAAATGTTCGTTCCTGTCATATCCCTGAATAGTGACAATTCCTCCTGGGACACGCTGTGTACCACGTTACGAAGCCAATTCGGACTCTCCCTCCGCAAGTTTCAGCTAAACAAGACCAAAACCACTCTCATATACGCGGAAAGGTCAGAAACGTTCTTAAGGATCATATCCACTGGTCCACCATAGGAAGCGCTGAACGGGAGACACCAGAACTGTCTTCAGCGTTAGTAGATGGCAAGCGTAGTGGTGTCTGTACCGCTGTCCATTCCATATGATAGCATAGCATTCTCCTTTTCTTCTTCTTTTGTCCCACACCTGTGAGGTCGCGCGTGCGAACTGCGTCGCACATATGGATTCGGCCCTGTTTTAAGGCCTGATGCCCTTCCTGACGCCAACCCTGTAAGGAGGGATGTAATCACTATTGCATGTTCCTGCGGTGGCTGGTAGTGTCGTATGATGAAATCAAATGGCGTATGGCTTTTAGTGCCGGGAGTGTCCGAGGACATGTTAGGCTCGCCAGGTGCAGGTCTTAAGAATTTGACGCCCGTAGGCGACCTGCGCGTCGTGATGGGGATGAAATTATGACGAAGACGACACATACAACCAGCTCCCGTGCCAGCGAAATTAACCAATGATGGTTAAAATTCCCGACCCTGCCGGGAATCGAACCCGGGACCCCTCTGACCAAAGGCCAGCAGGCTAACCTTTTAGCCATGGAACCGGACTGTAGTATGATGTCTGAATATGATGAGGAGAGTGTTGAGACGGACATATACACCCAGTCCCCGAGACAGAAGAATTAATCAGAAGCGATTAAAATCCCCGACCCGGCCTGGAATCGAACCCGGGAGCCTCTGAACCGAAGGCCAGTACGCTGACCATTCTGCTAACGAGTCGGACGATTGCATATCATTCGACTTGGTTAATTATTTTCTGACGACATTCCGACCTCATTGTCCTATTTTAGTTGGAATTAGCTTCGGTGTCCCGACACACACGGCTGACTTGTAACATAGCTAGTTAACCATAGCCCAGTGAGCAAGCCATCCTTAGGTGTACAATCACTGATTTCTGTAGCAGTGGTACTTGTTCTCAGTATGGAAGACATACGTTCTTTTGGGGTAAAAGAGTGTGTGTTAGGAAAACAATGAGCAATAACGTGGTCTTCAACGAGCTACAACACCATTGTCGTCATTTCTTAACTAGTCGGGAAATTGTCTTGCTCCTTAGTTCAATTGTCAGAGTGGAGAGCGCTCCGAGGTCCGCCAGCTCAGGGGCAACCAACCGCCACAGAAATACACAATAGAGCCGTCAGTACGTAACTAGTCGGGAAATGATGGGGCTAAATATTGTGTAAATAGAATTTCTCGTCCGCCTCTGTGGTGTAGTGGTTAGTGTGATTAGCTGCCACCCCCGGAGGTCCGGGTTCGATTCCCAGCTTCGCCATGAAATTTGAAAAGTGGTACGAGGGCTGGAATGGGTTCCATTCAGCCTCGGGAGGTCAACTGAGTATAGATGGGTTCGATTCCCACCTCAGCCATCCTCGAAGTGGTTTTCCGTGGCTTCCCACTTCTCCTCCAGGCAAATGCCGGGATGGTACCTAACTTAAGGCCACGACCGCTTCCTTCCCTCTTCCGTATCTATCCCTTCCAATATTCCCAACCCCCCCACGAGGCCCCTGTTCAGCATAGCAGGTCAGGCCACCTGGGCGAGGTACTGGTTATCCTCCCCAGTTGTATCCCCCGACCCAGCGTCTGAAGCTCCAGGACACTGCCCTTGAGATGGTAGAGGTGGGATTCCCTCGCTGAGTCCGAGGGGAAACCAACCCTGGGGATAAACAGAAGAAGAAGAAGAAGAAGAAGAAGAAGAAGAAGAAGATTATCTCTAATATCAATCAATGCTCTTTGCTTTACGTCCCACTAACTACTTTTTCGGTCTTCGGGGACGCCGAGGTGTCGGAATTTAGTCCCGCAGGAGTTTCTTTTACGTGCCAGTAAATCTACCGACACGAGGCTGACGTAAGTTGAGAACCTTCAAATACCACCGGACTGAGCCAGGATCGAACCTGCCAAGTTGCGGTCAGAAGGCCAGCGCCTCAACCGTCTGACCCACTCAGCCCGGCTCTCTAATTTAATGTGGTGGTCTTGAACTTATGAGTCGTACTGGTACTGTATTTAGTACCTGATCCAGTTTCGCTTCCCGGCTCTCCCATCAATTTAAGGCGGGTTTTTAGGGATATAAAAATGGTTTACGGAGGGGAAACAAAATAGTTTGAAGGGGGTCAAATTTCCATCTCAGGTTTCTACTTCACTTTCATGTATACGTCGGTCACTGCATGCCTGATCATACCATTACATGTACAATTCATTGGATGATATTATCTCCGTAACCTCTTACATGTAAATAATAATTGAACCGTGAGTTAGGCCTCTCCAGCTGTTGAAATCGTCCGCCAGCTCTACTGTAGTGTAGCAAAACGCATGAAATCTCTGACTGAAGAAGTGATTCACGAGCGCAGCGACTTTAACTACCATGAAGAAAGTGTTTGTTGTACTGTTTGATCATGCAAACGGTGTTCCTCTCAGTTTTCGGTACCTTTCTGTTTTATAGAGTTTATTGCTCATTGCAGTATTTAGTGAGCTAAACTTTTGATATGTAACTTCTTGAGCAACTGTCGTATTTAGTATTACGTTACCTAATTGGCAACGATCTATCGATTTAGATCGATGCGGTAGTGACGTTAGGAAGCACATGAAAGGCACTTAGTACATTTTATAGTCTTTTCCATACAGCAACACATCAGTAGGAATGGTTTAACAATCTAATGTCGATCAGCTGATAGGTTATATTGACAGAAACACATATATCGAAAAGTGCTGTATTTTTGTATCGTATTTAAAACAGTGGCAGGCAACTGGAAACCATCACTGAATATGTTCCATTGACAATCACGTTATGATTTTGTTCACTTCAATGTACCGGAGTTTCAAGCCCGCAGTGTACTTCTTCAATGGAGGCGGGACTGAGAGAAGCCCCTGCATCAATTAGCAAGTTATCTTTGCGCGTCATTCGAAAAATTGGAACGTGGGTTGTTCGTGGTCTTTTTGCAACCAGGTAAGCTCGCAAATTTTTAAAAGAGCAATGAACATACACGTAGTGGATCTTCTTGGACTCAGTGCAACACGCTAGAGGGGATATGGCCATTTCATGGGTCACAGAAGAACACTGCGTTCTCTTCAGGGTGCGAGAATCAGAGCAGGAATTGTGTTGTAGTATTGGTTCCCAAGAATCTGAATAATGCTGTCTTCGGATATGAACCAATCAATGACAGAATCATGTCCATCAAGATAAAAGCTTCCCCTGCCAGATCAACATTATTCAGGTGTACGCCCCTACTGCCGCAGCAGCTGATGAGGTATTCGAAGAGTTCTGCAAGTTAGAACGTGCAATCAACAAAATGTCAACAAGGGAATTAGTAATAATTCAGGGAAAGTTTAATGTTAAGATCGGAGATACTACTAAGGATAATCATTTGAGATCTTTAGTTGGATCATATGGCGTAGGTGAGAGAAATGAACGAGGGGTTGGCTTATTGGAATTCTGTGCTGACAATTATATGCACTTCTGCAACAGCAACACTCTCTTTAATCATCATGCAAGGCAAAATTATACGAGGATTTCGCCTGGCAACAGAGTCAGAAACCAAATTGATTTTTTAATTGTCAGACGACATTGGAGATCTTCTGTCCCAGATTCAGAGGCTCTTCCTGGAGCAGATTCTGATAGCGACCATAACACGTTAGTCATGAAAAAGGAGTGGTAAGTAGGTAGGAAATACGGATCGCAAATGCCTTCAAGAGTTTGGAGAACGAACAAGACCAAAAATCCGGGAATTTCGTTCAGATGAGATTGAATCAGTATCCCATACTTGGTATAGAATGAAAGAAGTGGTTTAATCATCCACCATGGTCTACGAAGTTGTTGCCACCTGCAAAACAACCACACTGCAGCTCATTGAAGAGAGGAGAACTTTATGAAGAAAAATGACATTCAAACCGCTCTACAAGAACAAAAGTATAAGTTCTTGTGTTACGAGGTACTGCAAAATTCCTGGAGAGATAGGTCACAATTTCTAAACAATGTGTGTGATGATATAGAGCAACATCAAAACTCCAACCAGACAAGAGAACACCATTCAAGAAAGTCTCTAGCATTACTCAGAAGTTTAATCCCCACGCGTGGGCGGTAGTTGATTAAAATGGTATCCTCACTGGAGGCAAGAGAGCGGCCATTAACAGGTGGAAACGATTTTGTGAAAAGTTATATTCAAACGGTAATAACAACGCCTCAGGTGGAAGATCGATAGTGTACGTTGAAATGGAACCTGCAATTCTGCGCTTGAAATTGAGAATGCCAT
This sequence comes from Anabrus simplex, assembly GCF_040414725.1. Taxonomy (NCBI): domain Eukaryota; kingdom Metazoa; phylum Arthropoda; class Insecta; order Orthoptera; family Tettigoniidae; genus Anabrus; species Anabrus simplex. The sequence continues at coordinate 1,111,116,238 of NC_090266.1, read as the reverse complement.
TAAACATGTATAAATCCTAGGTATTGATAACGTCATAGAAAGATGATTAAAGAGATGGGAGAGGATGGCACAGGCGTGTTTCATTCATTGTGTAACAGAATATAGAGTAATAGAGAATAGCCGAAAGATTGAACAATATCTGTCTTCATTTCACTGCACAAGAAAGGCTCAGTCAGAAACTACTGTAACCATCGCACTATTGCATTGATACTACATGCCTGTAAAATCCTCGTATACATCTTAAATCAACGCCTAAAACCTTGCATACAACCTCAGATATCCACGGAGGTCGTTCGGGATGTATGGGGACGATGTTTGAAGGGTAATTAGCGTATGAAAAGCCATGTCTTCACCAACGATCACGCTCAATTGGAAAGCCAGCATTTCTAGTTACAGCCCGACGACGTTATTTCCATTGCAGCAGACTTTTCCGCAGAACTAGCATGTGTATCTTATCCCACTCCTCCTGACAATCTTTCCAGAGGCCATTGATAGTGTGTGGACGCCTATTTCCTAATGCCCTATTTAGGAGTATAAATGCACAGAAGTCCATGGGTGACCCATCGGGTGCCTTCACCGGAATGTAAGTAAAAGGAATTGCACGGATTTCAGTTTCCATCTCCATTCTTTCTAAAAGAGACGAGTCGAACGAGAGGTGTGGCTGGATGCTTTTTCTTGATGTACCCGTACCTGACGTTTCGCCCTCCCGTACAGCGCTGGGATACCAGTGTTGTAAATGGGTGTTGAAGCTCTTGATGATAGTATGTAGAGTTCACCTTCACATTATTAGCGACATGACGAATGGTTAACTTGCCATTGTAGCAGTGTCCAGCGATGATCATGAAACCCCTTGGAAAACTATCCTGGCATTCTTTATACAATATTTGATAATTAGTTTTGTCTCTAGCGCGGTAGTAAATCGAGCGGGGTGTTTTGCAGTCACTAAGGTACACATATTGTTCATCTGACATCACCACATTTTTCCATCTGTCCTCTGCCAGATAGCCCTCATACAGCTTTCTTGCGTTAGTGGGGTGTTCCGAAATGTGACAGGACAAAGCTTGTGAAATTGGCGCTTATGCCGCTTTTGTAATTTGAGGTCCTTTTCTATTATACTGTTAACTGTTGAAACAGACATCGCCGACTTACGTGCGATAGTCCTTTGAGGGGCAGGGTTACCACCTGAGACAGGGGCGTTCACTTTCCTTACCAATTCTGGTGTACAGCTGCTGGCTGGTTGTGGATTTGCCTGATTTTACCCCTCTGGAGTTAAGCCTAGTCGGCCATTACCTTTCTTATTTAATACAAAACCGATCGCGTTCTTTGATATCAATAATTAACACTTCTTGTACAGTCCTTGGATTGCAGAATAACTGTATTTAGCATCGATAATGGCTGTTATGTAGCCCTCCCAGTAGGGGTCAATCCGCTTCGGCATCGTTGCAGCTAATATCACGAAACTCGACTCACACATTCTCAGTTCTGACATGAATCACCACTCCCCAAGTTGACAGGCTCAAGTTGATGACTGCGCCTTCAAACTCGCCACCAGAGATCCCGAATATCCTTCTGTGTATCGTAAGGAAGGCACTTGACGATTGGGTTGGAGTATCAATATAAATGGTCCGTTATTAGACATTATGAATTTTCCAGCTAACTCATTCCTGGTTGCCAGCGTTTCGCCCCCGCGTGCTAGGCTGGGGTCATCACTTGGTACCTAGTACACCTACCAAGACGCTGGCTAGTGCATACCGTGGAGGCAAAGCGAAGAGAAATAAGTTAGTTCAATTCTTTCCCCAAAAGAGGGAAAGCGGGCCATCAGCTCAACGAACGAGCTCTTCGGCCTTAGAGAAAGGAAAAGGTCAGCGATGAAACGTAAAGTGTGGAGGGTATGTGTTGTACACACCATAGAGGGAAGACGGTTAATGAGTTTTGCGCAGGGAGACCGCGACAAGCCGGGACCCAGGGAGGACCCGCAAAGCCCCCGCACGAGCAAACCCCTACAAACACCATGGGGAAAAGGGACGAGAAATTTATTTACATAGCAAAGTATCCCGGGTGCGCATTTCGGAAAAGGAAAAATGTTACAGAGTGACAGAAATATTGAGGAATACAAGAATTACAAGATTAACATAGACTTACGAATTAGAGTTTTACAGAAAATGCGTTGGGACAGGTTGCGGGTTCGGTGAGAAGGTGGTGTAAGTAGGACAAGGGAAGTGTTGCAATATGAAATAGTAGAGGGTAGTTGTGATATTGGTAATCGAGGTAGCGAGTAGGCGAAGGAGATCTAAAATTGGGAGGGACGGCGGAAAAGAAGCGGGTTAGGGAGCAGGGAGATAGACCGGTTGCGATCGACGAGGAGAAGTGAGAGGAGGGGAGCGAACAGTATGGGTCGGGGATCGAGAGTGTTCCACTCGGTGGTGCCGACGACGGAGGCTGACGCCGGAGGTAACCAGATGATGGATGTCTTCATCGCAGGGAAGTTGGAGACGGACCATGAACGTTGGACCATGAGTGTTGTAGATACGAAAAACTCTATGAGCTGGGATGCCTCCCGTGTGGAGTTCGTTCATGATGTCCTCCTCCGTTATAGCTGGGTCAACACCGCGGACGACACAACTCGGCGGTGGAAGGAGACGATGAACTGTGGTAGCTGCGGCTGCTTGTCCTTCTAGGGCCGATTGAGCTGTGCTGGTAGCATCCCGGGGGGTGGTAGGGGATGACTGAGAACAGGGTAGGGTGGTAGGGAGGGAGGTGGTGATCGGTGACATGATAGGGAAGGAGTGACTGGTCGTGGTAGTAAGAGTAACAGTATTCGGGGAGTGAGAGGCGGAAGTAGTGAAGGTAGTAGTAGTAGTAGTAGTAGTAGTAGTAGTAGTGAGGGTGGACATTGGGGGAGGTGGCGACAACTGTGGCTTCAGAGGGAAGTCTGGAAGGGAAGCCATTTGTTTTAAAAGATGCTCAGGAGTAGGGACCGCTTCATAGATGTCACCACAGAGTAATACACCGTCCCTGATGAATGATGCCGGCGGCTCCGGAATACGAATGAAGGCCACGATGTCCGGAAAGGGTTGACCAGAGGAAGCGTCCTGGAGGCGGAGAACCGCGTGAACGGCGATTTCGTAGCGGCTCAAGTAGATGACTGCGCCTTCAAACTCGCCACCAGAGATCCCGAATGTCCTTCTGTGCATCGTAAGGAAGGCACTTGACGATTGGGTTGGAGTACCAATATAAATGGTCCGTTATTGGACATTATAAATTTTCCAGCTAACTCATTTCTGGTTGCCAGGCATCTCAATTGGTGGGAGAAATATTAACAACTTCGGTTTGCTGATGACATCAAACTGATTGCCAGTATTGAAGAATAGCTTTCAGATATGTTAACAAAATTGAAGAATGTGAGTCCTGAGTGCGGACTGGAACTCATGGTGATTAATAAAGCAGCACAGGTCCTATACTTCGTATACCTTGCGCCAACTATCAGTGATACGGGAAGTTCCGAGAAAGAGAAAGAGATAAGAAGACGGATTTTGCTAGAACGAGTCGCTATGATGAAAAACTAAGATCTGGAAGAACAGAGGAAAGACTAATAATACAAAGATCCGTCTCGTTGAAGCCCTTGTATTTCCTGTTTTCTCATACGGCTGTGAGATCTGGACAGAAAAAGCATCGATATCTTTATAATGTGGTGCTGACGTAGAATGTACCGCAAGAAGAATTAATGCATTCCTTCTTCAGGAGCTTAAGATTTTAAAACGCCTTTCTTCTCGTATCAATGAAAGAACGGTTCAGTTCTTTGGACACATTCCGAGACGACCTGGAGAAATTACTTTCAAGTTGCTTTATGTCGCACCGACACAGATAGGTCTTATGGCGACAATGGATAGGAAAGGCCTAGGAGTGGGAAGGAAGCGGCCGTGGCCTTAATTAAGGTACAGCCGCAGCATTTGCCTCTTGTGAAAATGGGGAACCACAGGAAACTATCTTCAGAGCAGCCGACCATGGGGTTCTAACCCACTATCTCCCGAATGCAAGCTCACAGCTGCGTGCCCTTAATCGTACGGCCGACTCGCCCGGTTGATCATTCTCAAGCACATACCTTCTCAACCAGAGTTGTGCATTTTGCAACTCGTTAAAATATTTATTTAGGCACTTGCATAAAGTCGGTTGTTTTGAAACTATTTTCGACACATAACCCGTTTTATACCTTTCATTAAATTATCCATGTAAATTGCCAACAACAAGTCTGAAAGATTACAGCCTTGTCTAACAGAAACTGAATGTTCGTGAACCATGGGCAATGACATCAGCAAGAACAAAGGCAGCATCATATTTGTGAGATGGTAGCGGGACCTGACGTTGCATCGCTACACGAAATATATTCATTAGCAGATAACACTTCGAATCATTTTCAGCGAGGAAGTGGTCTTACATCGAGCTCTTGCGAGTGGATCATCCAGCCGAACGACAACAGCAGGACAGCCAATCTGTCTTACACCAGAAACAGGAGAGGCGGAGGAAATTGATATGTTAGGCATTATCTGCAGACCTAGTAACTTATCATCAGGACTGAAACCATATCATTTCTATATGAGCATTCCTATCTCTTATAGCAATGATAACAGATATATTTTCAGACATTACTACCATTCGTGGAATGTCGGCAGATTATAACGAATGGAAATTATCACATTAATAATTCAACATGACAACGCATTTACAAAATGACATTGTTAACATCAGCTTCACCGGCAAAATACCAATCACCATTGATCTGCATTCAGGGCAGTCGCCCAAGGGGCAGATTCCTTATCTGTTTTTTACCCACTTGCAAAGAATTTGGAAATTTATTGAACATCCCTCTTGGTAAATTATTCCAGTCCCAAACTCCTCTTCCTATAGACGAAAATTTGCCACAATTTTTCCTCTTGAATTCCAGCTTTATCTTCATATTGTGATCTTTCCAACTTTGCTATTTTGCTTTACGTCGCACCGACACAGATATGTCTTATGGCGACGATGGGATAGGGAAGGCGTAGGAATTGGAAGGAAGCGGCCGTGGCCTTAATTAAGGTACAGCCCCGGCATTTGCCTGGTGTGAAAATGGGAAACCACGGAAAACCATCTTCAGGGCTGCCGACAGTGGGGCTCGAACCCACTATCTCCCGATTACTGGATACTGGCCGCACTTAAGTGACTGCAGCTATCGAGCTCGGTTTTCCAACTTTGAAAGACACCACTCAAACTTATTCGTCTACTGATATTATTCCACGCTATCTCTCCACTGACAGCTCGGAACATACCCCTTAGTCGAGCAGCTCGTCTCCTTTCTCCCAAGTCTTCCCAGCCCAAGCTTTGCAACATTTTTGGAACGCTGTTTTTTGGTCAGAAATCACCCAGAACAAATCGAGCTGCTTTTCTCAGGTTTTTTTTCCTGTTCTTGAATCAAGCAATCCTGGTGAGTGTCCCATACACTGGAGCCATAATCCAATTGGGGTCTTACCAGAGACTTATGTGCCCTCTCCTTTACATCCTAACTACAACCCCTAAATACCCTCATAACCATGTGCAGAGATCTGTACCTTTATTTACAATCATATTTATGTGATTACCCCAATGAAGATATTTCCTTATACTAACACGTAGATACTTACAATGATCCCCAAAAAGGAACTTTCACCCCAACAATGCAGTAATTGAAACTGAGAGGACTTTTCCTATTTGTGAAACTCACAACCTGACTTCTAACCCCGTTTATCATCATACCATTACCTACTGTCCATCTCACAACATTATCGAGGTCATTTTGCAGTTGCTCACAATCTTTTAACTTATTTATTACTCTGTACTGAATAACATCATCTGCAAGAAGCCTTCTCTGATTCCACTTCTTTACTCATATCATTGATATATATAATAAAAAATAAATGTCCAATAATACTGCCTTGAGGAATTCCCCTCTTTATTATTACAGGGTCGGATAAAGCTTCGCCTACTCCAATTCTCTGAGTTCCATTTTCTAGAAATATAGCCACCCATTCAGTCACTCTTTTGTCTAGTCCAATGGTTGCCTAGTTGTACTTCCTCTTAAAACAGTAATCACCACCACCAGCAGCACTCTTCTCATAGTCGGTATGGTAAAACTGAATAAGATATAAATGATCGGAAAAGGTGTTCTCTATAAGTTTTGTTATGTAGTAATTTTCCGATAGAACAAATACCATACGTATTTAAAAATTAAATTTCAGGCGCGTTCCCCTAAACCACCTTTTCATCCAGCCTAGCCTAGACTGTAGTTATTTATTCTCCGACTTTACATAGAGATTTTCATGAAATTCTGTTTGCCTGTTTCTCGTGGCTCGGCATTGATATGGACTTAGCAACAAAAATCGAAATTCATTATCATAGCTGGTACGGAAAAAATGTTTAAGGCATAAAATATCGAAAAATTAATTCTGTATAACTTTAGTTATGTGGCATTTATCGATAGAACCACTAATAACATAAATATTTGAGAATTAAATTGTAGGCCTTCCGCTAAACTGCCATTTCACTCAGCGTGAAAAGAATTATGTATAGCCTAGATTGTAGTGGCTCATTCTCCGACTTTGCATAAGTTACAGATTTTCATGAAATTCTCTTCAGCCATTTTCTCGTGATGCCCGTACATACATACATACAGAGAGACAAAGATGACAGAATATTTCCTTGTTATTGTGGACACGACCGCTACAGAAATACCGCTCTGTTCAATTTTGAGCAATGTACAGGCAAAACTCTTGTTTTATATATAGAGAGATGATACATCGAAATCGGTCAAGAATTTCAAATTCCCCAGTTCACATATGAAGCTGCGGACTATTTCGTACAAAAATATACGCATGTGCACCTGTAGTGAACATTATAAGTATGAAAAGAAAATCCAGAATGACGATAATAATAATAATAATAATAATAATAATAATAATAATAATAATAATAATAATAATAATAATAATACCGGGTGAGTTGGCCGTGCGTGTAGAGGCGCGCGGCTGTGAGCTTGCATCCCGGAGATAGTAGGTTCGAATCCCACTATCGGCAGCCCTGAAAATGGTTTTCCGTGGTTTCCCATTTTCACACCAGGCAAATGCTGGGGCTGTACCTTAATTAAGGCCACGGCCGCTTCCTTCCAACTCCTAGGCCTTTCCTATCCCATCGTCGCCATAAGACCTATCTGTGTCGGTGCGACGTAAAGCCCCTAGCAAAATAATAATAATAATAATAATCATAATAATAATAATAATTTCGTGTGGTTATTTCTAGCCGAATGCAGCCCTTGTAAGGCAGACCCTCCGATTAGGGTGAGCGGCATCTGCCATGTGTAGGTAACTGCGTGTTATTGTGGTGGAGGATAGTGTTATGTGTGGTGAGTGAGTTGCAGGGATGTTGGGGACAGCACAAACACCCAGGCCCCAAGCCATTGGAATTAACCATTTAAAGTTAAAATCCCGGCCCGGCCGAGAATCGAACCCGGGACTTTCTGAACCGGAGTCCAGTACGCTGACCATTCAGCCAACGAGTAGAATGACGATAAATACTTCTAATTGTGCTACTGATGACGAACACCTCTTGCACAACTTTTATTAGACACGTCCCGCCACCTGTGTGATCAACAAGGTAACTTCAAACAATGGATATCTCTCAGCTCGTGCCTTGCTCCACACGATACACCCGGCGTTTTATCAATAGCAGGCACCGTTACGGATAACGAGTTTTTTGTTTGCTAGTAGCTTTACGTCGCACCGACACAGATAGTTCCTATGGCGATGGCGATGATAGGAGTTGGAAGGAAGCGGCCGTGGCCTTAATTTGGTACAGCCCCAGCATTTGCCTGGTGTGAAAATGGGAAATCACGGAAAACCATCTTCGGGACTGCCGACTGTGGGATTCGAACCCACTACCTCCCGGATGCAAGCTCACAGACGCGCGCCTCTAACCCCATGGCTAACTCGCCCGGTGATAAATAGATTAACAACCGAGTGTATCATCTATGATACATCAGGACTGTACAGTAAGCCTGATACAATCATTTATGTATTATTTCCGTTTGTAAATGGTGTTAAAATAAGTTTGGAGTACGCATAGCCCTAAACGCTTGTAATATTTATATATCATACAATTGCCTGCTGGCTACCTCACAACATTGTCGAGATCTTTTTTGCAGTTGCTCACAATCTTGTAAAATATTTATTACTCCCTGAATATCGTTCAGCCAACCAAACACTGCAACAAGTTGTTTTCAAGTTAGAGAACGTTCCGAGCAGAGTGGCCGCGCTAGGGCTATGGAGCAAAGGCGAGTCAGTTCGAACCTCGTCGTCGGCAGTTCTGCGAATGGTTTTCTGTGGCAGGTAAGGCTGAATTCACGTAGGCAAGACACGGAACGAATGATTCATTAGTGAAATGTTTAAATGTTTTGACTGAAATTTTGCCCGTGGGAATCCATCAAATTAAATTAAACTTTGTTTAAAGGGGATTCCAATATATCATAAGTTTTAAAGTTTAATTTATTTATCATCATCATCATCATCATCATCATCATCTGTATCTGTTTACCCTCCAGGTTCGGTTTTTCCCTCGGACTTAGCGAGGGATCCCACCTCTACCGCCTCAAGGGCAGTGTCCTGGAGCTTCAGACTCTTGGTCGGGGGATACAACTGGGGAGTATGACCAGTACCTCGCCCAGGCGGCCTCACCTGCTATGCTGAACAGGGGCCTTGTGGAGGGATAGGAAGATGAAGTTATAGGCAAGGAAGAGGGAAGGAAGCGGCCGTGGCCTTAAGTTAGGTACCATCCCGGCATTCGCCTGGAGGAGAAGTGGGAAACCACGGAAACCCACTTCCAGGATGGCTGAGGTGGGAATCGAACCCACCTCTACTCAGTTGACCTCCCGAGGCTGAGTGGACCCCGTTCCAGCCCTCGTACCACTTTTCAAATTTCGTGGCAGAGCCGGGAATCGAACCCGGGCCTCCGGGGGTGGCAGCTAATTACGCTAACCACTACACCACAGAGGCGGACTAATTTATTTATCGCGACTATATAATTAATTTCTTAACATGCTCAATTTTGAACGTAATTCAAGCAGCAACTACTTTCAAAGTTTATGACAGTAAATACGAGTTTAATTTAATAATGGCTTTCAAATTGGCTCTCCTAAATTTTAATGCGACTTGAGCTTAATAATTACAAAACCTATTATTTTATGCTTCCTTCGTATCGATCACTGTACAGTTTTCTATATCGTTTCACAACTCTCATTTGGCCGTATTATTTTTTAACTTATTTATGACTCTATTCAAGTTCTAATGTGACTTACAACGCAGATGTCTCCTACACTTTTTTGACATTTTAATGTAACTTAAGTTTTCAAAGCTGGGTCCAATCATATCTGATCTCTCTTTGTAACTTAGTGTGGCAAATCTCAAGGTTGGTTGTTATTTTACTGGCTACCTTCCTGTGACGTAATCCGCTACGTTTGCTCGCACATCTTCTCTGCTCCCTTAATCGTCGATCTTCGGTCTTCATCTCGGCATCGTGAGTAGGTACTCACAAGTTCTTCACTTTCTCTGTTTCTTCATTGTAGTCACTTCATCGAATGATCGACACGGTCGAAGGAATCCATAACTACTCAAACAAGAATTATTTTTACATATTGCTTTATGTCTCACCGGCACAGATAGGTCTTATGGCGAAGAAAATAGGTGAATAGAGCTTTAACAATTAATATTTATTGTATAAGTATTGAAGTCCGTCTCTGTGGTGTAGTGGTTAGCGTGATTAGCTGCCACCCCCGGAGGCCCGGGTTCGATTCCCGGCTCTGCCACGAAATTTGAAAAGTGGTACGAGGGCTGGAACGGGGTCCACTCAGCCACGAGAGGTCAACTGAGTAGAGGTGGGTTCGATTCCCACCTCAGCCATCCTGGAAGTGGTTTTCCGTGGTTTCCCACTTCTCCTCCAGGCGAATGCCGGGATGGTACCTAACTCAATGCCACGGCCGCTTCCTTCCCTCTTCCTTGCCTATCCCTTCCAATCTTCCCATCCCTCCACAAGGCCCCTGTTCAGCATAGCAGGTGAGGCCGCCTGGGCGAGGTACTGGTCATTCTCCCCAGTTGTATCCCGCGACCAAGAGTCTGAAGCTCCAGGACACTGCCCTTGAGACGGTAGAGGTGGGATCCCTCGCTGAGTCCGAGGGAAAAACCAAACCTGGAGGGTAAACAGATGATGATGATGATGATGATGATGTAAGTATTGAAAGTTAGAAAAAAGAAGTTACAATGAAGTTTCAAAGAATTTACAAGGATTTTATACTTTAAATGAAAGCATGAAAACAACAAATAGCAAATTAAATATTATCAAAAGTTAAAAGAATAATTATACATTGGTTCTCTAGTACCTTTTCCAAGACAGTCTCGTCTTTAAAACAACGTTATCTTATGTAAAGGGTGAAAATTCAGAAAGTCGCATTTCAAGTGAAACCGTAGGTCAAACCATTTACTTGGGAACGCCTGGTTTCTCACAAACGATCTACCGTCTTTCCTCTATATAAAGTTGTCCACCGAAGCAATATCTCACACGATACCCTACACGTCGAATGGACCCCTAATCTGATGACACAATGACCTCCAATCTACTGGAACATGTCATGAAATTACTGAGCCATCATTTGATGAAATCACGTGTGCCTCTCAATCAAACACAACGGTCCAAATTCACTTTGGACAACCGATATATTAAAATCGTGATTTAATTACTTAGATGAAAATTAACTTAGTGAAATAAATTAAGAAAGAAGGCTTCCACAAGATGATGAACGAACTGTGTTCAAACTGAACAAGTAAACAAGTACGAAAATACTAATGTTAATATAAGAAGGTTTAATTCAATAATTATAATTAATATATGTTGAGGTTAACTCCGATAAAGAAAACAGTTACATGATAGCTGTTTCATTAAGCGCATATTTATCGAAGACATTTTTTCTTTTGACGATGTAACCTGACAAACCCCGGTCAGATATTATTATTATTATTATTATTATTATTATTATTATTATTATTATTATTATTATTATTGTTGTTGTTATTATTATTATTATTATTACTACTATTATTATTTAGTGCGTATCTTTCAGATATGTGTATTTAGCCGTCGCGGCATGGTAACTCTTATAGGAACTCTCATTATTATGGATACTCTCTAAATTTTATTTGGGACTAGTGTGTTTCGATCACTCAGTTTATCTCCCGGTTGTGTACGTGACGATTTTCCGAGCGGGTGTTTACGTGTTGACGGAGCTGAGGTGGAAAATTCCAGGAACTGTGCTATTTTGGAATGTCGTTGTGTGGGTTTGGACTAGCGTGGAGCAAGCTAGCGTCTGGTCAAGCATTCTCAAGTTGGAGCTTGCAGTGCGCAGATGTGATATTTGCTTTCGTTCGGAGTGTAATAAGAGGTGTTTTGAACGAGTTGTGGGAAGATGTACCAAGCCATGTTGGGAGTTTGAGATCTGCTGTTGACGGAACCAGAGAGAGAGAGATGCTGGAGTGTGACAACATTCTATGAATATGAATGTCTACATAAGGTAACGTGTTGGGCCTTTTCCAAACTATATCAACGCTATCAGCAAAGTGGAGTCCATTCTTGTAAATATAGTCATGACTGCGTGTGAAAATTTTGCGTTTCGGAATAAACTGAGTACCAATTATTGAGAGAGAGTTACGTCATAATTAAGACATTTATTATTTATTTCAATATTCTGTTTATTTTGTTATATATGTTCAAGGGTGTATCACGACGAGCTATGCTCAGATTTCAAGGTAAATACTGGTTTAATTGACCAAGTAAATTGTATGAGATTAAGATATATTCTGTTTAATTTATATGGGTGAGGGAAATTACCAGATGGACTCCTTTTCCAATATTATTTTTCAGGTATCAAGTGATTAAGATCTCCTTGTCACAAGGCAACGACCCTGAAGATGAGTTTCAACAGCCGGCAGTTTTAAGAATTATTTATTTATTTATATATTTCGATGGCTCCCAAATTCTTTTATTCATTATCAGTTATTATTTATTTAATAGAAAGATTTCAATGATAAGTCAGTCGTGCATTTATGTTAACGATAAACAGAATTGTTAACATCTCGAGATCTGTAAGAAAGGTTGTACAATCATTTAACTTGTTACCTTAACGGCCTTACTGAATAAAACACGCATCTCTAAGTGAAATGCCATCACTCGACATCTCGAATCACCTCGGGAGCTGAATTTTATTTCTATTTATCGAAATTTCGAGATATAGGGAATTTCCGCCTTCGTAGAGTGCGTGGAACTGAATGATCTGTAGCTACGGCTTTGTACTGTCATAAGTGTTATTTAAGCAAATAGAAATCAACTCGAAGTATTTTGTAATTTTAATTACAGCACTTATTATAGCAAGTCGTTGAAGATAAAATGCACACAGTAAGGAATTTGGTTTTCACTCTCCAGCTCAGTGGCGTATGTTGGTATCAAGACGTGGGCTACCACTAGACTTGGGTTACCCCTTTTCCATAGTTGGTTTAGGGAACGTCAAGCCTTAAGCGTTTTGAGCTGTAGCCTGCTGTGTTGTCAAGGTTACGTGCCAGATGCGACCGTGCCGGATGCGACCCGGCCATTATCGTGCCAATAGCGACCGAGCGGAAACGCATCGTGCCGCATGCGACCCATCAATCACTTACAATTGATCTGCATTAAGGGCTGTCACCAAGTGGCAGATTGCTTATAACTAGCTAACTTGGTCTTTTCTAAAATAAAGGTCTGACACCGTTGTTAGCAGGTTCGAGTGCCACTGGTCGAAAGAAAAATATAATAATGTTGCTGGCTTTACGTCCTAGTAACTACTTTTATGGTTTAAGGAGACGCCGAGGTGCCGGAATTTAGTCCCGCAGGTCTTATTTTACGTGCCAGTAAATCCACCGACACAAAGCTGATGTAGGCCTATTTGAGCACGTTCAAATACCACCGAACTGAGCCAGGATCGAACCTGCCAAGTTGGAGTCGGAAGACCAGCATCTCAACCGTCTGAGCCGCCTGAGCCACTTAGCCTGGATGAATAAAATAATTCACCATCAGAATGTTGGCCGGCAGGGTAGGGAAGTTGGTGGTAGACAGTTTCTAATCACTAGATTGCATGCCAAAAGCCTGGATTCAAATCCAAACCTTTTCGCAGTGTTCAAATGGAGTGAGGGGATATGATGCTGTTGATGGTGATTCGGCAGTCGGATGGCGACGTAAGGCATTGAGCAGACCCCTTGGTATTATTCGAGAGGAGTAGGCTACGTGTCGAAACCGGGTGTCATCTCTCCCTACTTCATTATCAGAATCCCACATCCAGACGCGCAGGCCGCCCAAGGGTGTCGGGTAGAAAGACCTGCACCAGGCAAGCCGAACGCGTCCTCGGACACTCCTGGTACTAACAGGACACGATAAGTAAGTAGGCCTAAGTCGTAAATAATTTCAGAGAATTAGGATCTTTTCTTTTGCTGGTGGCATTACGTCGCACGGACACAGGCAGCTCTTAAGGCGACGATGGGATAGGAAAGGGCTAGGAATGGGAAGGAAGCGACCCTGGTCTTAATTAAAGTACAGCCCCACCATTTGCCTGGTGTGAAAATGGGAAACCACGGAAAGCCATCTTCAGGTCTGCCGACAGTGGGATTCGAACCCACTATCTCCCGGATGCAAGCTCAGGGCCGCGCGCCTCTAACCGCATGGCCAACTCGCCCGGTGGGAAAAGACGTAAACGCACCACCATGTTTCGTGTTGTAAAACGAGTTTCCCCCAGAAGTGTTATGTAAAGTAGGTGCAGTACCTGCTTATAGGACTTATTGAAATGGCATTGCACCACAGTCTAATATATATTAGACTGTGATTGCACTTCGTTTAGCGTACATTATCATGGGTGATGACACAGCTTATCAAATGACAATTTGCTTGTCAACGCCGGTCGCATCCGGCACGGTTACAGATTATGCGGTCGCTAGTGGCACGGGTCGCATCTGGCACGCCACCGTTGTCAAGGCTGCTTCACAAGCTACTGCCCTGACCTCTGCCATTGCCAATGCTCAACACCTGTTCAATCGTGTTGGTAGCCTAAGGTTTAGCAAATTGCAGTCCAGCTTTGAGGCTAAATGGATAGAATGCTTGCCTTTGGTCCGACGGCCCCGGATCAATTTTCAGAATCAATCCCTCATACTCTTAATTTCCCTGGCTTGGGGACTGGGTGTTTATGACGTCTTCGCCATTCATTTTATCCCTATTAGTTCACCACCAAGCCTATACAGTTGCCATGCCCCATTATTATTATTATTATTATTATTATTATTATTATTATTATTATTATTATTATTGTTATTATTAATATCATCATCATAATCGTTAAATAAGATGTTGAATTTTACAGCGGTCGTACCCATCGTTCCCTGGTTAATTATCTTCCTCGAAAGATCAGTGGTGTTGTCCGTCCCATGATCACGGGCTCGATTCCAACCAACAAAAGAGAACACTAAACCTGAAAGATTCCAATTTATTTTAGCAGATCTACCTATAAAAATAAAACTATATTACTCCTATAACAGTAGGCTTGCAGTGTCTTCGTAGAAGGATGTAGAAGTAAACGGGGGTGAAATACCAGCACTCCGTTATCTGTATAATTAATTCAGAAGTATGAGGTGAGGAAGTATATATACGATGAGTAACGCATGGTTGATAGTTAGCTGTGGCGATCTGATGGACCGAAGCCTAGCACACCTATCCTCCGCCGGTCCCCGCGCCTGTAGGCATACAGCAGCAACCCGCGTGAGGCGGGGAGCGGGATGAGAGTAAGGGCTGCAATATCAGTCTCCGAAGCCTTGTTCTCAGAAATACGTGCGACGTCTTTTCTCAATTGCTTTCAAGTTTGCAAATAAAACAATGTGTCAGATGCTTACAATATAATGTGATTTAGGTTCCCATTGCTTGCATTTGAGGTTTGGGCTTCACTGATAGCCTTGGTAGCCCTCAGTATACGCCACTGCTCAAGCTCCTTTTCTTCCACATAGTTATTGCTGTAAAAACATTTTCATTTTATTCGACTGACTGCATGACACACACCTTAAAATGCCGTACTGCACAGTAATGTTGTACAAAATTCGAGTTACAGAATATTTTCATCAGGTATGGAGGAAACGTTTGCTTCGTGTAATCGAATTTCGAGTAGTAGAGAAATAAATACACGTGAACAATAGAACAGACGGGAGGGAAATTCAAATTATGTCGAGATACCGAAATTGGCGTACGGCATAGAGTACAACTCGTAACTCAAATACAAAATTTAAAACATCAAACACAACCTAACTCTATTCAGTAATGAACCTAGAATGCACAATATTCATACGGTTACACTGACCATATGATATAACGCGAAAAAACTCTCTTCCGGTAAGATAGATCACTCTTCCCGCAGGTAGCTCTCTTGTCAAGCTTAGTCTAGAAAAAAATAGCAACACTTCTTTGATGTTGGACAAAAGAACAGATGTTGCATTCTCTCCATGTTCCATGTCTCATCTAAATAAATGTGGCTGTAAATCTTTCTCCAACCTTGCTAAAGCGTCGTTATTCGTGGAAATACCACGAGACTGAATTGTTACCAAAAGGTGTACAGGTTCGTGCCCTGCTGTTTTCACGTTATGAATCCCAACACTCCAGAGTTTGAATTTCACATGACTCCTCCTGAAATAATCTAAGTTCGAATTTCTTACGGAAATCTCGCTGAAATAGCCAAAGTAAGAGTTTTCACTACTTGACTTTGTCTCGGCCTGTGTATCACTCCCGAAATTCGCCGTGTAGTCTGCTCCAAGTACTTTTAGAAGACTGTTGCGGATTTGTAGGAATGCCATCCCATGGTGGGATGCGGTGCAATACTCTAGCCTCTGGATTAGCCATTTCTGAAATCGTAGGGATCTTCTCAAAATTTATACTCGAAATAATCCAAAAATACTGGCCATTGTGTCTCCACTTTCCGAATAGTTTAAAATTACTGTAATTTTAAATGCCTGAAATGGGATGACCACCTGTTCTCAATGACTGCGATTTTGTCTCAAAATTCTTATATGTGATATCTAACAGATATTTGCGTACATTTTACATATATAATTTTGGGCTTTATTATTGCCGGGATGGAGATGGCATTTCCACAGAGTTCACTTGGAACTTTAACACCTGGTTTTCTGGAGAAAATCGACCGCCTTCTAACATATGCGGAAGGATATGATTTAACCCAAAGAGCAATGGCGATTTTCATGGCCAAGCTATAGTCAAGACGGCCAGTGTCATGGCGTTATAGTAACTGTAATGCCGTTGGCGGATGTAATGAAATTAATTAGCAACTTTTACTCCAGGGGAAGCAGAAGTGATGGCAACTCTTTCCTTACTGTATTCTGGTTATTAACAATACTAGTAGTGGAACTTAACGTGTAACAATAATCTCTGTTCTATCAAGACAAGATAAATAAAACTGATGTGGAAGTGTTTAGTATTTGATTTGTTTATTTATCGTCAACGCAATCATTATTGTTCTAATTACAGATGATATAAGAAATTCAAATAATAGCAATACTAGCAACAACTACGCAATACAATCCATCTATATATATAAAAAAAGAACATGTCCTGACTGACTGACTGACTGACTGACTGACTGACTGACTGATTCATCATCGCCGAGCCAAAACTACGGGACATTTCGTTAAGGGAGGATTTTTGGATATTCCGTCGCTAAGGAGGTGAGAAAGGGGGGGGGGGTTGAATTTTTATAATGAGTGTATCAATATCTCAAAACTTTAAAAGTTTACAGATGTAAAAATTGGTATTTAGACTCTCATTTAAAAATAAAGAAACAACTATTTCTTGTTTTCGAAAAATTCACTAAAGGGGGTTGTAAAAAGGACTGAAAAATGAGTTCAGCACTTTTTAAGAGGATACTAATATCTCAAAAACTGAAGATGTTACAGACATGAACATTTGTATTTGTAACCTTCTTTAAAAATAAAGAAGCACGTATTCTTTTGTTTTTGGAAAATCCACTAAAGGGGGTGGGGTGTGTGAAGAGAAGTGAAGAATGTGTTGAATTATTTTTATGAGGATACTTCTGTATCAAATACTGAAGATGTCACAGACGTGAAAATTTGTATTTGGAGCTCCTGTTAATGTAATGGAACACGCATAATTTGTTATTTGAAAATCCACTTAAGGGGAAGTGCTGAAGGGTGAGAATTTTTAAAATGGGCATATCTACAATTTATCAATACTTACCACATATTACAGACATGAAAATTGGTATTTTTAATCTCTTTTAAAATAAAGTAACACGTATTTTTTTTATTTCGGATAAACACTTGAGGGCTGGGGATTGGAAAAAGGGCTGTAAAAGGGGATGATTTTTTTGATGAGGATACTTACGGTATATCTCAAGAACTGAAGATGACACAGACAGAAAAATTGGTATTTGAAATTCCCTTTAAAAAAGAAACACGTATTCTTTTGTTTTCGGAAAATCCAGTTAAGGGGGGGGGGGTAAATGAATTGAAAAATGAGTTGAATCCTTGGTTTGAGGATACTTATATCTCGAAAACGAAGGATGTTACGGACGATAAAATTGTTATTTGGAATCTCCTTTAAACATAAAGACACACGTATTTTGTGGCGGAAGATGGTGGTGGAATCTACTTAAGGGGGTGTAAAAGGAGTTTGAATTATTTTATTAGGTTACAAATAGGAAGTGGACTTAAAGCAACACAGCCCTAAGGGTGTTTTGACAGGGAGGTGAGCAATGATGACAAAAATATTCATTTATATGAAACCGTTTGAATTATGAAGTTAAAATTTCGTATGATACCCTAGGTGTTAAATAACAGAAGGTTTGAAACAAATTTAACCGATCAGAGAGTTAAATGGGGGTTAAGATCCGAAGACAAATATAGGCATTCCTTCCTCCGAAACGGTTTAACGAACGAAGACAAAATTCCAATTCCAAATCCTAGGTGTGAAATAGGAAATATTTTTTAACTTTCCAACCAAAAAGTGTAAGGCCTAAATGTGGTTAGGCCGATAAACGAAATTATTTATCCCACCAAGACTGTTTGAAGTACAAAGTTGTCATTTTACGAGAAGGGTGTTCTTTTACGTACTAGGTGTAAAATATCGCATACTTCGAAATATTTCTCCCTCGAAAACACAATATCCATTCTTCCGAAACTCTTTCAGGCACTAACTTAGTTTTTTTATGAAGGTTGGTCTTCTATACTGTACCGGGAAATAGTTGTTGGGCAAGAGCATGGGAAGGATCTCAGGTTGTGTACGGTTGCTATTGGAGCAGGTACAGAGAAGGATGATTTAGCAGGGCGAATAATAGGTGGTGATTAAAATTTTTGACAATATTTATTAATAATCTCATGCAAATCACCCTGCTTCTCATTCATCAAAAATTAAATCTTCA
Source organism: Anabrus simplex (assembly GCF_040414725.1). NCBI lineage: Eukaryota > Metazoa > Arthropoda > Insecta > Orthoptera > Tettigoniidae > Anabrus > Anabrus simplex. Next base: position 1,111,097,685 of record NC_090266.1, on the reverse strand, counting down.
ATTTATCTCTTCAGAATGCAATTAAATAACGGAATTATATACGCTGTTATGATTGAAATAAATAGAGTCTTTGTCCTATACATCCACTCGATGTTAATAATGTTCAGAATAAATACCAACTTTCAATGATTTCAATACATCCTACGGTTCATCTAGGATTTCACACATGGACTCAAATTCAAAATAACACTTTGATCATAGAACTTCATTCAACCACTTGTCAATTTACCAAGATATTTAGACTGCAAAGAAAATTAAATCAATCACTTTTGATGCAACCTACAGTCTGTCTAAAATTATTAAACATAATATTAACTTGCACTTGCTTTAGCAATCCTATAGTTCCAATTAAATATTTTCAATCACTTGCTGAAGAAATCCTACAGTTCATCTAATTAAATTAAACAAGATTTTTAAATTGTGCACTTGTTCTAAAACAAGCCCTACAGTTCAATTAGGTTGTAGTGAAATGACTTCAGTTCACACAAACTTCGAAAAGAACATCCTAAAGTTCATTTAAAAGTGGATCTCCAGTTATGCTTGCTTTGGAGAGAAACCTAAAGTTCACTTAAATAGGATCTAAAGTCTCTTTAAATGACCTCCTACATTTTCTACAAGTAGTAGGATTAGAATTCACACGATTAAAAATTAGTTTGTTAGACGAGGCACTTTTCATTTCATAAATGTAGCACTGTTGAATATTGCGATTAATTTAGTGCCTTCTTAAAAAGTCAGTTATTGCCTAAGTGCAATTACTCACTCAAGAAAATGTAAAATTCACTTATATCACCTGTGTTCTGCACATAAGAATGGTTGAAGTACGGCTCTGTAGCTTGATGACTGGAACTTCTGCAGCGAACAGCCTGAACTCGAACTCAGCACCAGCAGCGTAACACGTTCCATCCCACGAAGACACCACATTTTAATCCCTCGTAGATACCACGATCAATCCCTCGCTGGATATCACGAATATTCCTCGAAGACACCACGAATAATCCCACGCTGGATACGACGTTCAAAGTAGTGTGATATTACGACACTTCGCCAAGATTTCCGGTGTTTTAAAAAGATATGTAGAAACGCGAAAAAGTTCAATTGGAACTATACAGGAAGACGTAGCACCGTTAATTATCATTAATGAGTTGCATTTCACACTGAAATAAGTTAGAATGCACAGTTTGTACTCGCACTTTTATACTATGGCATTGAATACGTGACTTGAAATAGCACAGTCTATGTCACAGTTCGAACTACTAGTCAAGTTTCTGTGGTAATAAAATGAGATCACTTCTGAAGTCGAAAGCACAGTCTTTCACTACACAGTTTGTAAGACAGGAAATTAGACACTAGCACAGTTCATAATATGCACAAATTATGTCGTAAATTCAGTATTAGAATGACTATCACAGTCCATTAAATACTCGAGTAAATGTAATGAACACAACTTCTACAGCAGTCTCTAGAATCCTTATCTTCACTGCTTAAGTGGATTTTATGAGTGAGTTTTCATAATAAGGGTTCATATGACCTAATATCACCATAAAATGTCCCTAATATTCAGTTCTTTTCTTACGATGCTGATCGAATATTCAAGAAAATACGTGAAATTAGCTACACTCAGTCCTAATTAGTCACTGAATATTCGAGTGGAATAATACTTCAAATAACTCACAACCGTAATTGTAAACGAGAAAGATGTCTCAAAACTAATGAAATTGTCGCTAATTGAAAATTTAATTTATCACGCACAATTTCCTTGCTAGTTGTTTTACGTCGCACCGACACAGATAGGTCTTACGGCGACGATGGGACAGGAAAGGGCTAGGAGTGGGAAGGAAGCGGCCATGGCCTTAATTAAGGTACAGCCCCAGCATTTGCCTGGTGTGAAAATGGGAAACCACGGAAAACCATTTTCAGGGCTGCCGACAGTGGGGTTCGAACCTACTATCTCCCGAATACTGGATACTGGCCGCACTTAGCGACTGCAGCTATCGAGCTCGGTGCACAATTTCCTAATATGCTTGTCACCGTAAGTGATTACGACAGAGTTCAAATATATGAGGAATTAACAAAGTCCATAATACTGTCGAATGGCAAATTAAACACTGGTATTCTCAGTTCTACCTAAATACACGGTTAATATCACGAGATCACTTGTTCAAGAAATTCGTAAGTCTTATACTACAAAACTCAGTTTGATAGAACTTTATAATATTCCAAACGTCCACGACGCGGTTGAAGTTTCACTTATTACGATCTCGCACGAATTCAAAGTCTTAGAATATGACATACTCGTATCTCGCGACGAAGCAGCATGTCCTTCAGTAATGATCGAGTTGTAGATTTCTCCCGAATGCAACCGTGGCCAACTTTCCTCTGCTCGGTTGGCCGGTCAGAGTACAGAGCATATGGGACAACAACCCACTATGCATCTACCGACCTCCCCTTCGACTTACTTACTTACTTCAATGCTTTCATTCCCCACCCTGAAGGGGTGGGGCGGGCCACCTAGAGGGTGTCGCCCTCTCTCTGGCCAAGAGATGCGGGCGGGTTGGGGAGATGTGATGGAAGAAGGAGGTGGGTAAAGGATGTGGAGAGTTAGGAGATGGGAGAGGAATTGTGCCTATGCCTGGGTATTACACAATTGCTTTATTTAAGTCATAAGTACATGATACATAAAACATATATGATTTACGAAAGGGTGTGAGGGATAAGGGGGTGTGCAAGGGGGAGAGATGAAGTGTAGAAGGAAGTGCTGGGGTAAAGGTGCAAGGTAAAGAGATGAAGGCTGGCTGTCATGTGATTAAGTGAAGTGAGGAGAAGTCGAAGGAGTTCAAACGTTGGGATGGTTGGGGGGATGAAACCAGTCGGAGGAAGGGGAGGACAAACTGGTGGAGATGGGTAAACAGGAGGAGGGTCCGGCCGGGGTCGGCGACGAGGAAAGGTAAATCGGGTCGAAGGTTGGGGAGGCGAACGGGAGGGTTCCACACGATGGTGACGGTCATATAGCTTGATCCCATGAGTGATGAGTTGGTTCACGTCTTCGGGCGTCGGCAGGTGGAGGCGAACTAAAAACGTTGGACCATCAGCGTTGTGTATCCGAAGTGCTCGTTGTACGGGCAGTCCTTGCTGACGGAGGTGAGTAGCGATGATGTCAGTAGGAATACTTGGGTCCACCCCGCAAGCAACACAGCTGTAGTTATGAGTACGGTTGGGCGACGGTGGTGGTGATGGTGAATTGGCCATGTTTGTTGAAGTCCCAGTGTTTGTTCGCTCGGCAAGTGGCTGGGAGGTTATACACTGAGGTCTTGGTTGATCAGTGGTGGGAGGGTTAGGGAGTGTAGACATCATAAGGGGTAAAGGATGGGATAGAGTTGTAGTGGTGGTAGGGTGGGTTGGGGAGGTGGATGCAGTGGTGGTGGTGACGGTGGTGGTAGTAGTTGTGGTGGTAACAGGGTTGGTATGACTAGGGAACAACGGTGGCGATGGAGGAGGGGGTGAGGTTACGACGGGCGAAGCAGTTGTAACAGGCGTAGTAGGTTCATCTTCTGGCAGCTGGGCTAATATATATGATGGAGTAGAGGTCGCTCGGTATCGGTAGCCATGGAGGAGCGCTCCGGTTGCTTGGAGGCGATTGCGGTCGTCTTCAAAGGCAAAATACAGAAGTACATCGGGAGATGGGTCGGGGCCATCATAGAGCCGTGAGGCGCTATGGACGCCGGTCCCGCGGAGGGCAGTCTGGATGTCGTCGTTGGAGAGAGCAAGGCTGACTTCTTCGATGACACAGGTATACATGGTGGGAGGCCGACTTCCAACTAGGTGTCAGGCCGTTATGCGTGTTTGGGATCGGCGGGGTGAAATAGTAGAGGTGTGGAATCACCCGGCCGAACAAAAAGAGACCTTGCGTGGAGAAGCGTTGTTCTTTTTCAACCAGAGCTGTGTCCTTCCTCTCCCAACCAGAGCTGAACCAGAGCTTCCCCTTCGAGTCGTTGACCTATTTATATTCTGCTGGAAGCGAGCACACTGGGTCAAGCGACAGAGGAGTGGTAACGTATCCCAAACTTCTACTTGTCATATCTTCTGAACTAATAAATGGATTGATCTCAAATTTTTATCATTGTACCTTTGAAATGTGGATAACATGTCGGTGTTCGTCTCATTTTGATCTGTCAAGGCGTTTAAAAGTTACGAAAATAAATTCTAGACGTTTCCATGGGGAGGTGAAATACATGTGGCGCTGACGTCACTTGACCTTGTTCCCCCTCTCTCGCTGTCTCCCTCACACATGGCGCAGTAGAGACGAGAACATTCCCTCGTACCGCTGTTTCCGATGTTACAACTCAGCCATTCTTTGATGATTAAAGATTTTATAACACTGATGTGCCAGGGCCTATGCCTTCCTGGTACAATACCCTAGATGTTAAAACATATTTAAAAACATTCACCTCTTAAAAAGTATTCAATCCTCCACTACTTTTCGGCGTACAAAATCAAAATTCCACAGGTTGGTCGCTTTTACATCCCAGATTTTAAATACGATAGGGTTTAAAACATTCAAATTGTATGGGATTCAAATTAGTGTTAGACCAGAAAATAAATAATCATTCCCCCCGAAAATGTTTTACAGGTTCAGCTGACACTGGACTCTCCAAAATGTGAAATCATGAATAATAATTTTCTATTTTCAGTTTAAAGCCATAGCGAAGCACGGGTATCTTGCTAGCATATACATATTTACAAAACACATACGGAAGAAGAGAGCATGAAAACAGAAAGGTGTTTATACGTTTGAAATGAGCGATAGATAAAAGAAGGAAAAACCGGGCGAGTTGGCCGTGCGGTTAGGGTCGCGCAACTGTGAGGTTGCATCAGGGAGATAGTGGATTCGAACCCCACTGTCGGCAGCCTTGAAGATGGTTTTCCATGGTTTCCCACTTTCACATCAGGCAAATGCTGGGGCTGTACCTTAATTAAGGCCACGACCGCTTCCTTCCCACTCCTAGGTCTTTCCTATCTCATCGTCGCCATAAGTCCTATCTGTGCCGGTGCGACGTAAAGCAAACAGCCAAAAAAAGAAGGAAATATAACTTTCAGTTACTAAATACGTCCACCATACCGCTAATTTCATTCAGGGTTCTTAGGGCCTGCATAAACCAAGAGTTCCTGTGTGATTCAGTTCTGCACCTGGGTAAGTTAATGGTGACAGCCTGTTGGATGTTACGGGAAAGAACATGAATTGGTAGCAACTCGAGTCCCCGTATCAATCAACCATTCAGTAGCAAGCCGCGCGAGGTACGGCGAGGGGAGAGGGGCGCAGTGCCTGGGCTGCAATATTTTTCTCCGATGCCTTGCACTCAGAAATACGAGCGACATTTTATCTCATTGCGTTCAAGTTTTGTAAATGGAACAATGTGCCAGATGCTTACAATAAAATGCACTTTGGATTTCCATCGTTCTCATCTGATGTTAGGGCTTCGCCGATAGCCTTAGTAGCCCTGGGTATACGCCACTGACTCGAGACTAGACCGCATAAGTGAGAAATACATGGTTTTCAATGATACAACAGATTTAAAACTCTTGCAATTCCTTTTGAGGAAAGCTAACTTTTTAAATGCCTTGTTGACTATATTTAACACATGCTCATTGGAAGATAAACCATTTTGATCACTAGAAAAACACAAGATCATTAATTTTTGTACCACGCTTCGCTTCTTGACCCTTTATATGATACTTGAATGCATTAACTTGCGATTTTCTCGTAAAGGATATCCCCCCTTTTTTTATTAAGAAGGTGGCAGTCTAGTCTGAAAATATTTTCAACATGCTGGACAGCGACGCTAAAACCTTAGCCTCAAAAGTAATGGGTTATTTTAAACTGAAGGGTTTATTTCGAAAGTGACGCAACTCCATTTGTTTCCAATTTCAAGCTGAACGTGCTGATGTACTCCCACAACAGTACTTTATCATATAGAAACGAATTTATTTCCAAAATTGAGTATATCGTGGTTAAAACGATATCCAAAAGTAGTATTTATTTCCAAAGTGCCCTCCGCGTACTTATCACGTGATCGCCTATCGGTTGTGGCAAGACTCTGCTCTTTGGCTCGTGGTTTTACTCTGTGCAAACATACCTTGCTGAAAAGAGGTAGGAAATGGCCGTTTCTTGTAGTCAAACATGTACCATTGGACAAGAAGGCAGAGTCAAGTATGTATGTTAAGAGCCTCCGCGATAAACTGGGTGTACGAGAGAAGGACATCCTGCCATGGCATTTTCTGACAGAATGCTTTCTTCTACATTAACTGCTGAATATTGAAACCCGCAAAGAAAAACATTACGTCCTTCAACGAACGTAATAATTATTTTTTTATAGTTATATTTTGTGAGTTGAATATGTGAAGTGTACGGGCCAATAGATCCTTCCAAACATCTCCCCCCGAAAATGTGCATGTTTAAAAATACGAGATATATAACTCGAGACAATCATGTTTGTGAATTTTTCCAGTCATATGTTAGGTTTTCTAAATAAAATTTTTGTATTGTAGACATTTTTATTTTCTATTCGTATTACTGTATATGCATTTCGAAATTGTGAATAAATAGTCCGTCTCTATGGTTTAGTGGTTAGTGTGGTTAGCTGCCACCCCCGGAGGCCCGGGTTCGATTCCCGGCTCTGCCACGAAATTTGAAAAGTAGTACGAGGGCTTGAACGGGGTCCACTCATCCTCGGGAGGTCAACTGAGTAGAGGGGGGTTCGTTCCCACCTCAGCCATCCTGGAAGTGGTTTTCCGTAGTTTCCCATTTCTCCAGACAAAAGCCGGGATGGTACGTAACGTAAGGCTACGGCCGCTTCCTTCCCTCTTCCTTGTCTCTCCCTTCCAATCTTCCCATTCCCAACCAAGTCTCCTATTCAGCATGCCATATGAGGCCGCCTGGGCGAGGTACTGGTCATCCTCCCCAGTTGTATCCCTCGACCCAATGTCTCACGCTCCAGGATACTGAGGTGGTAGAGATGGGATCCCTTGCTGAGTCCGAGGGAAAACCAACCCTGGAGGGTAAAAGGATTAGGAAAGAAGGAAGACGAATAAATACAGCATTTGTGAAGTATTTGATTGAGTATATCATTAAGCATTATATTGGAAAGTTTGAGCACCTACAAAGTAACCTAGCCTACGCAGTTCTGCATAATTTACATTTCGAGCCCCTCTTTAGTTCCACAGTGACGTAAATCCAAGACCCCCCCCCCAATTTTGATGGTATTCTTTGCAGTGGGATTTTAGCCACTATGACAAACAGATTTTATTTGAAGTGATGTGTCTACATATAAAAACTGGAGTCTCTATGTTATTAGGAAATCAATTTATTAAAAATGGTGTTTCCTGAGAAATAGTGTTTCTTGGAGACGCGTCACTTTGGAAATACGTATCCACAAAGACGCACACGAGATGCTGTCAGTTGGTACAATTTTTATTCAAATCTATTACAAATTAACACACAAATAACCTTAATACAGTATCACTAAACAAAACACTTCACTTCGAGAATATAAAAAAAGCCGCCATTTAAAAACTATCGATCGCTTCAACATGGATATTAAAACCTTGAAACATAGTTGAAACAGTTGACTGCTTACAAGCATGTCACAACAACACGTGGTCACAAGTATATTCTTGCTACACCATAACTCTAAAATAACTCGCTAACCAATAACTAGTCGTAACCAATAAACTATTCTCGTCACAGTCAAGATCGTCTCCTTATATATGTCTTGACCAGGCTTCCAGAAAGATACATTACAAAAAACGACCTTCGTGAAAATTCTAGGGTGCCTAATACATAGATTGTATTGTACAGAATATTCTCAATTGTTCTAGAGCCTATTACCATTCTGGAAGTTACAGTGTGTTTCACAATTATGGATTACAAGTTATACAGGTAAGAATAAACTATATACAGGTTCTTGCATTAACTGAACTAATATAAATGTCTATGTACAGCACATGTTTCATGGCATAACCTCACACAAAACGCGATCATTCGACTACGTAAATAATAAGATTACTAATACTAAATGGATGCATATCAGTTCATAGCCATAGATGATAATAATAATAATAATAATAATAATAATAATAATAATAATAATAATAATAATCATTCGAGCTTGATATTTGCATTAGTCACCCATGGGCGAGAGAATATTGCTCTTAAGTTATATCTGTTTATCGCACTTGCGTCAATACGCCCTTCAGTTCTTTACCTCACTTAATTTTGTGAACTCATGTAGATGTTTATTTCATTATGTTTTATGTTTTTACCGATGATGAATTCCTTACAGCAGCTGTGAGGGCTATATCTGAGGTTACGGAAAAAGAAACTAATGAAATTCAAGCTACGTCCAATCCAATTAATGTTTTCATCACGCAAATGTCTCCTTTACCACAGCCAAGTACCTCGGAGGGATCAGGTATCCAGAAAACAAAACGGAGAACTAAACATCATGCAGAAATTCTCACTGCAAGAGCCAGAAAAGCAATCGTTGGACAAGAAGAGGAAACAAGAATTGGAAGCATTTAACATCAGGATGAAGAAAACAAAAGTAGACAGGTAAGAATAAACTATATACAGGTTCTTGCATTGATTGAACTGATATAAATGTCTATGTACAGCACATGTTTCGTGGCATAACCTCACACAAAATATTTCAAGGAAATATTTCAAGATTTGGTTGTTGTTGATGATGATGATGATGAAATTGCCTGTATGAACGAGGATGACACTCAGGGGGAAGAAAATAAGTGTAACAAGAAGTGCTTATTTTGTCTTTAATTCGGTAAGGGCAATGAGCTCTGGTATCGGATGGGTTCACTCTGACTGTAGTGCTGCTGATACTTGTGATTATTGCCGATCTAAATAGCCTAGTGTGAGTGAAACAAAAACATACAAGGTCAGGGTTATTTCTGTAATATAGTAGGCCTAATAAAGTCGCCCTACGGAATACAGCTCTAAGTGTTGATTTAATAAACACCCAATTCATCATCCTGCTCGAATTATGCACGTGGGACCATTTCCTAATATTCTACCAAGAGAAAAATTATCTATCTGGAATTTTATTTCCTAACATCAAGATATTACCAGGACCAATGTTTAAGGTCCTCAGAAGTTTCGAAGTTATACAACAATACTGCCATCAAAAAATAGCAAGAAAATGCAAAATAAAAATGCATTTATGATCTAAAAATGGTTAAAAAATGACACAAAATTTGAAAAAGGTAAGGTTATTCTGCCCGTAGGCAGGTCCGAACCTCCGCAGAGGTGTTCCTGAGCCGGACTTTACGTGCGGTAGGATGGCCAGTTCCTTTCCGCTCCTCCATTCCCTTACCCCCCACCAACAGCGCGTGGCAGCCCATCCAACTACTGACCACGCCCAATGTTGCTTAACTTCGGAGATCTCACGGGATCCGGTGTTTCAACACGGCCACGGCCGTTGGCAAATTTGAAAAAATGACCAATAAATTAATCGTAAGTCACTTATTTATTAAACCTTTAAGAAACAATTAGCTGATTTGAGAGAGAATTTTAATGGATGACAATGCATTAAGTTTAAATTATTTTTGTTACTAACAAAGTAAATACCACTTTGCACCCCTGGTGTAAAAGAAATGAAATATTTTAGAACTGGCATATTCTTCAAATACTCTCCTAGCAAATAGGTGTCATTTAATTAACAAAGAATATTTAGGAAAACAAACTTCAGTGGCTGTTTACAATACATTCCAATTTAAATGCACAATAAAAACTTTGCGTAGGTTCTCAAATGAAAACGATTGCCTATTGTCTGCAAGTAACGATTTGTACATGGAAAAGCTTCTCTCTACCTCAACTGAAACAATTGGTGCATACTGAAAACAAGCAATATCTCCCGGATTCAATTCACAGTCGGTAAGAGAAAAATTTTCACCCGACAATGCTTTGCCAATAGAACACAAAGTTTTATACCCACTGTTCTTTTGCAACACCTTATTCAATTTCATGGATACAACTTCACCCACTTTACCACACACACGATTCAGATCATTCACAACTTTATACACAATTTGCAGCTGCTCCACTAGTGGCACTTGGGATTTTTCTAGAGCACTTATTGCATTAGGAAGGGATCCGAAATTGTTTCTATGTAGGAAAGTTTACCTGCAATTTCTTTGTCAGCCAAGAGTTCCTGGGCTGTTTTTATTGATTCAGCCTCAGTTTTGTCGAAGGAATCGACCACTTTCTTTACAACTTCAAAGTTCTCGCAGTAATAACAACAAGCCTCAATCCACGTTCCCCATCTAGTCAAAACAGGTGAAAAGGGCAAGGGAATTTCAAGAGCTTCTGTTTTGAATGCTGGAACTCTAGATGGGGCTTTTAAAAACACTTTCTTTATGCACCCAATTAATTTGTCAACTTAAGGAAAAATATGTCGTACCTCTTCCGCGGTCGGATGTAACGCATGTGCTAGGCATGTGACATGCACCATTTTCGAGAAGAGCACACGTAACGAATTTGCAGCCTTTACCATGTACGGTGCTGCATCTGTTACTAAAAGCAGCACATTGTCATTCCGAATGCCATCGGGCCACGATAACCTCAAAGACTGGTCAAACAGTTTGCTAATTGTTGACCAGTTAGCTTTGTCCAATTGCTCACAATGTAGTAGAAATGGTTCTCCAGCATTCCCTGCTTCCAGGACGCCTACAATAACGTTGGCTATATATCGTCCCATACTGTCTGTTGTTTCATCTATGCATACCCATATGTTTCCGTCTCCTACCCTTATCCTTATTTCTTGTAACGTTTTGTCATAGCATCTTCCAACGTAGGTTCTTCTTAATGTTCTGGGATCTGGTACAGATTTTCCAGTCTCCTTTTCTAAGAATGTACGCAGCTTTGGATGGTTCAATTTGTTCAGTGGAATATCGGCGCATAAAAATGCTGTACACAGTTTCTCACAAAATGGAGAAAATGTTGATGATTCACCCAGTAGTGTCTGATGTAAGCCACGGTTTCTTTTATCTTCAAGTCGCTGCCCACCACGTTTATATTTTTCTCGCGACACGTGTTGTTCAACTGTAAACTTCTTTTCTGCTGAAACTCGCACATCACACACTTCGCAAAATAATATTTTCCCATCAGTGGAAAATATATTTTCTCCATATTGTGTAACAAATTGTTTTAATTTAATAATTGTACTTCCTTTAACTTTGGGCATCTTACAGTACTTGTCAACAAAGACTTCATTCGACTCTCAGCACGCGGGCAACTGACTTCCTTCTTATCTAGCTGAAGATAAGGAGCAATGCCCATCTTGGGCGAGCCGATTATGCGTCTTACATATAGAGGAAGCAGGTACTGCTTATAGTATGTTTTCTTGGAAGTGCAATCGAGTTGAAAATACTCTTTCCTTGAAAACTAGTGGCAGCAGGGTATGTTGCAAGTCTACGTTCTTTCTTGAGCAAGTTATTTGCCTAAGTTAAACATAATAGACAAGTATTGTAAACATAAATATTATTAATTAAATATCCAAATATAACGAAATATAACACTTCCCAGAAAACAATTAAAAATGCCAAAAATGACCATAAATTGCTCCAAAAATGACCTATCTCTTGTAAACGGCAAACAATAAAAAAAAATCCCTAACAAATTGCCCTTATTTAATCAGTCAATTCATGAAACACATGTACATATACTCAAGCTATATTTTGGCCTTCATAAAAAAAAGATGCAAAATCATCAAATGCCTTGCCCTAGTCATTAGAATTACAATGCGATAAAATTAGGCGCGTGCAATTACTCCTCCTTCCGCTATATTGTTAATTGATTGGGGAGGAAAACAAAAGTGAAAGTTGTTTCCGTAAAATAACCCTCTGCTGTTATTATTATTATTATTATTATTATTATTATTATTATTATTATTATTATTATTATTATTATTATTATACTCTATGCACGAAAACATTGATAATCACCAGAATTTTTCATAAAGATTGGTTTTATCGCCATGTATGTTCACATTTTAAAAATCTTGGTGTTTTGTCATAATTAGTAAATTTTTTTAAAATTTACTAGCAAGATACCCTTGCTTCCATACGGTATTATAATGAAATTTATAATTGAATGCTTAACGTTTCATACATAATCCGCCGAAATTCGCGATCTGACTCGTTTTCTGAGAGATTACGGCAAAGTTCCTCCCATTTTTCCTTCCAGCAATCGATTTCGTACTTCCCGGGCTAGGTCCAGGTATTTCACCTGACCAGTTGGGTCAATAAATCTTCGCTATCTTTTCCTATAAGCATTTTTAATATGGATCAAATCCTTGAGGAGATCCGGCGTGGTGTCGTCTTGGGTGCCTTGGCGGTACTGAACCCGCGGCCGAACTGCATTCGTAATCATTACCCGGCCAGGACCAGTTTCCAGCGCGCTACGCACATTTTGACGACGGTCCAGAACATTATTATTATTATTATTATTATTATTATTATTATTATTATTATTATTATTATTATTATTATTATTATTATTATTATTATTATTATTATTCCGATTTTACCATATAAATGAAATGAAGACAGAACTAAACAAACGTGTATATAGTTGTCTTTAACGTACTGTGACATTCATAATAATAATAATTATTATTGCTTTCGAGGGATCATATTGTCCTGGTGTCCCCTATGTTATACTGAATTAGTTAGGACAGCCTGAAGAACCTCACGGTTAAAAAAAAACAGCCCGGAGGCTTCGCCATCAGCCGTGATAGGTGGCCCAGGCGTCACTGAAGAGGCGTACTAGCGAAATGAGGAGAGATGTAGTTTCCCGTTGCTTTCCTTACTGAGCCAGAAGTTGCTATTACATCTGAGTCTGCCAAGCCCACTGAAATGTTCGCACCAAACTACCCTATGAGCAACATTTTAACACCATTCAAAGCAGGGACTGGCTGTATAGGAAATGGCATTACTAGCATCAGTCATACCCCAGTCACCTTCATATTGTCAAAACAACGGTGAGACTGAGACAGATGAATGAAGGTACCGAATTTGTTCTAGCCCACACCAGAGCACGTAGTGCACTGTAAACACTAGGTCCCGCCAGCAAAGGCATAATGTACGTCTAATAATAATAATAATAATAATAATAATAATAATAATAATAATAATAATAATAATAATAATATTTTTACGTCTCACTATCTACTTTGAAGGTTTTCGGACCGCCGAGGTGTCGGAAGTTTGTCCCACAGGAGTTCATCAACCTGCCAGTAAATCTTCCGACACGAGGCTAGAGTATTTAAGCACCTTCAAATACCACCAGACTGAGCTGGGTTCGAACCCGTCAACTTGAGCTCTAAAGGCCAGCGCTCTACCGCCGGAGCAACCCAGCCCGGCACTGTATGTATGTGTGTGTATATATGTACACTGACTTCGCAAATGTCATGGGATAGTCACCTGATAGCGTGTGAGGCCTCCTCTGGCCCTGCGAACTGCAGTGAGACGCCGTGGAAGTGAGTCGACAAGTCCCTGGTAGTCCTCTGGACGTAGCTGACACCAAATCGTTTGCAGAGCGGCCGCCAATGCTAGTCTGTTCGTGGGTGCAGGATTCATGGCACGGAGCCTGCGTTCCAGGACATCCCAGATATGCTTGATAGGGTTCATGTCGCGGCTCCAGGGTGGCCATGGCAGTCGTTGGACCTCCGCTGCATGTTCCTGGAACCATTCCCGGGTGACATGGGAGCGATGTGGTGGCGCGTTATCATCTTGAAACACCGCAGAACCGTCTGGGCGCTGGAAGGCCAAAAATGGGTGGAGATGGTTTCCGAGCAGCTCAACATACCGCGTTCCATTCAAAGTCTCTTCCAGAACAACTAGGGGGCCCATTCCATACCAGGAAAATGCACCCAAGACCATAACAGAGATACCAGCACCCTGGACCACACTTTCGAGACAGGCGGGATCCATCGCTTCATGTGGTCCACGCCATACACGGTGCCTCCCATCGGCATGGTGCAGTTGAAATCGTGATTCGTCCGACCATATCACGTTACGTCATTGTTCCAGTGTCCACCCCTGGTGACTGGCGACAAATGCGCGTCGTTGTGCCCGATGCCGTTGGGTTAACAGTGGCACACTTGTGCGGCGCTGGCTCCCATACCCCATAGAACTCATGTTCCTACGGATTGTCCACTGGGAGATGTGTCTAGCACGGCCTGTGTTGAATTGAGCCATGATTTGTTGCACGGTTGCCCGTCTGTCACTAGTGACAATCCGTCTCAGATGTCGCCGGTCACGGTCATCGAGGGTGGCTGGACGGCCGGTCGTTGTGGACGGTTGATCGTGTGAAGCCGAATTCCCGCACCACTTCCGAAATCACACATCCCATCCGTCGGGCACCGACCACCATACTCCGTTCGAACGGTGTCAGCTCACGACGACGTTCCATGTTATACCTGTCATACGCACAGCCACTGCTCACAAGGTCTCCTATACAACTGCCGCTGGCACAGGGGGCATGTGGTGCGCAGACAACACACCTGCGCATCAGTGCTCCGCTATCCCATGGCATTTGCTCAGTCAGTGTATATCTATTATGTGTAAGTTTCATGAAGAAAAGATTAGCACATTTTGCGTTTTTATAGTTTCTACAGACAGACAGACAGACAGACAGACAGACAGATGAGCTGCTTGACTAAGTGGTATGTTCCGAGCTGTCAGTGGAGAGATGGCGTGGAATGACATTAGTATAGAATCAGTTTGAGTGCTATTTTTAAAAGTAGGAAAGATCACAATGTGAAGATAAAGTTGGAATTCAAGAGGAAAATTGGGGTAAATATTCGTTTATAGGAAAGGGAGTTAGGGAAAGGGATAATTTATCAAGAGAGATGTTCAATAAATGTCCAAATTCTTTGCCCTATTTAAGAAAATACTAAGTAAACAACAGATAGGGAATCCGCCACCTGAGCGACTGTCTTAAATGCAGATCATTGATTGATTGATTGATTGACTTCAAGGTGGCGTTAAATTTAAACCTGAAGTAATGGAATGCAGAATGCAGCTGAGGTGATGCTGGAAATTTTAGATTATTAGAACGATTTTGTGAAATTTGACCATAAGAAGAAAGAGCTTGACAGGAAACATGCAGAGAAGTCCAGGAGTCGTTCAGTTAGTTTTTGATGGAGGTGCAGGGGTAAGAACTGTAGGTGAAGAATATGAATATGTTTATACGTAGTAGTTAAAAGGAAAACCAGTCTAGGACTGATGACGATGACAGGAGTCATAATCGCCATCATCAGTTTTCAGATCCCGCCCTTTTCTTTTCTCCTTTGCAGCACTTTCTTCTTCTTCTTCTTCTTCCTTCTCCTCTTCTTAAAAATTACACTGCAGTGTACGGGTGGCAACGCGCAGTCCGAACCGCAGGGTACATAAAATAACATTTCTTATTTCGGTAAGAATGTCTGCCTATCATGAAATATGCTGCACGTCATTCAATACGTGACAACGAGTACTTGTCAGATAAATTCGTGCCTGAGCGAGTGAGAATTCACTACTGGTCTCCATATGGAGCTTCTTAAAAGTCATCATTGCCTTGAATTGGGTGACTTCAGAATGTGTCAGCATGACATGTATTTTTATTTAGTTATGATCGCTACAGTGAGAGTTGGTATTAACACGTGCAAAGGAATTCTTGAATGTTTAAGAAGGTTTTAATCTCATTGGTGGCTCCACTGATCGGCTTGTTTAAAACCTCACTTCAAGCACGGAAGGGAATAAATAAATAAATAAATAAATATTAAATAAATAAATAAATAAATAAATAAATAAATACATAAATAAATAAATAAATAAATAAATAAATAATCTTAGGTATGGCGGGCGGGAGCTTTCAGGGAGAGACCTGGCCAGTATTGCCAACTTAGCGGATTTTCCGCTAAATTTGGCGGAATTAGAAGACTGTCAGCGGAGAAACGTACCATTTAGCGGGCAGCGGATTTTTTGGCGGAATTCTAGATTTATTATAGCGGAATTTAGCGTTTTATTCATTTTACTTTTAAAAAAATGTACTCCAGTCTGTCTCTGAGCTATTCCGTACTTCTTGTCAGGAGCTAGCAGTCACATGAGGAAAACATGTTATTTTGATTTGATGTTATGAGATCGTGGTATCACATTCTAATATATACAGTCGCGAAGCTCTAATAAGAGGAAGGTTCATTCACTTGACAGCTGAAGCGACACTAGCACCTCTAGGGGCGAGGTAGAGGCAAGTTGTTAGCAGACAACAGGGAACGAATTACCACTACAGTCTAAAATGGTCATAACTTCTGAATCATTCGTGCAAATAATGTCCTGACAAGGTTATTGTAATCCTTATGAAATAGTGGAGGAGGTCAAACAATTTATTTCGATGAGGAGTTCGAGGATAATATCGAAATATTTATTTAATCTTAAGGAGTTACCTTTTTTACCGCGGACCGTCACCCTCATCGGAGGGTCTGCCTTACAAGGGCTGCACCCGGCTAGAAATAGCCACACGGAATTATTAACCGCGGACCGTAACATAAAATCGCTTCTAGAGGGCAACCGGTTCGAAATAGGTATATACAATCCCGGACTTTTTTGTAGAGGTTTCTATGCTCTACAATTCGTACGCTTACACGTGGGGTTTATCGTTGACGGTTCAGGCAGCGTAAACCAAGAAAGCAAGTGACCGACCGACCGACATCGAACCTGCCAAGTTGGGGTAAGACGGCCAGCGCTCTACCATGGTCACTTGCTTTCTTGGCTTACGCTGCCTGAACCGTCAACGATAGACCCCACGTGTAAGCGTAGGAATTGTAGAGCATAGAAACCTCTACAAAAAAGTCCGCGATGGTATATACCTATTTCCAACCGGTTGCCCTCTAGAAGCGATTTTATGTTATAGTCCGCGGTAAAAAAGATAACTCTTTAAGATTCAATACATATTTCGATATTATCCTCGAACTCCTCATCGAAATAAATTGTTTGACCTCCTCCACTATTTCATGAGGATTACAAAAACCTTTTCAGGACATTATTGCATGAATGGTTCAGAAGTTATGACCATTTTAGACTGTAGTGCTAATTCGTTCCATTTTGCCTGCTAGCAAGTTGCCTCTACCTCGCCGCTTGGAGCGCTGTAGTCACCTCGGATGAAAAATATAATCAGAGCTTCGCGACTGTATATATTAGACTCACCTGGCCTTCGCAAGTGTTACCTTTAAAATAATAATAATAATAATAATAATAATAATAATAATAATAATAATAATAATAATAATAATAATAATAATAATAATAATAATAATAATAATAAGGAAATTGGCAACCATTAAGTATGACAAGAAAACATGTAAAAATCTCCTGTCTCGCTTTCGCAGATGATCTCGCGATCCTTGCAACAAACGAACAACAGGCAATCAGCCAAATCGAAACCCTCAAGAAATGCTCAGAAAAATTCGGCCTACAAATCTCCTTCTCAAAAACCAAGGTCATGTGCAACCACTGCAGCCTCCACAATTTGAACACGAAATTTGGCACAATCGAAAAAGTAACTGAGTTCTGATATCTCGGGGAAATTATAGTACCAACAGGAAAAGAACAGAAGGCCCTCGAGGTCCGCATCCAGAAAATTAAGAGAGCCCTCAGCCGAACTTAAAACATTTACAACAAAAAATTCCTTTCAATCTTCACCAAAATTCGACATTACAACACTGTGATCAAACCTGAAATACTATACGCGAGTGAATCACTGGATCTCCACAGGAAAACAGTACTCGAAGACATCCTGAAAGAGGAACGTAAAATCATCGGAAAAATTATCGGCCCAAAACTGACTGACGAAGGATATAGACTGCAATCTCGTACAAAAACAGAGGAGCTCTCAAACCTTGCGGCCGACATCAGAAAAAGACGCCTGAAATTTTACAGACCCATCAAACGCCTTCCAGAAAACAGACTGACAATAATCTTACTTGAGGCAACAGAAAACATCAAAACAAATAGATGGACAACGGAAATCCGCCAAGACCTGGAAAAATCAGGAATCAAAGAGGCCGACATCGCTGACCGAACCTGCTACAGAACGAAAATCAACAAGTGGGAAGTAGAGTCCGAGAGAAACCACAAGAAGAAGACAGGAGCTAAGTGGACAGAAGAACGAAGAACCACGATGAGTGAAAAATTGAAGGCTGCCTGGCAAAGAAGGAAATGCACAACTTCTAAGTGAGCTTTGCGTGATGAGTTTTCTGGTCTTTTTCGCATCTAATAATAATAATAATAATAATAATAATAATAATAATAATAATAGTAATAATAATTTAGCTGCCACCCCTGGAGGCCCGGGTTCGATTCCCGCCTCTGACATGAAATTTGACAAGTGGTACGAGGGCTGTAATGGGGTCCATTCAGCCTCGAGGGATCAACTGAGTAGAGGTGGGTTCGATTCCCCCCTCAGCCATCCTCGAAGTGGTTTTTCGTGGTTTCCTGAAAGTGGTTGGGATGGTATCAAACTTAAGGCCACGGCCACTTCCTTCCCTCTTCCTTGCCTGGCCCTTCCAATTTTCCCATCCCTCCACAAGGCCCCTGTTCAGCATAGCGGTTGAGGCCGCCTGGGCGAGGTAGTGGTCCTCCTTCCCAGTTGTATCCCAGCCCAAAGTCTCACGCTCCAGGACACTGCCCTTCAGGCGGTAGAAGTGGGATCCCTCGCTGAGTCCGAGGGAAAAACCGACCCTGGAGGGTAAACAGATTAAGAAGGAAGAAAAACCTCGTGAAAGAAAGAAAGAAAGAAAGAATGAAAGAAAGCAAAACCTCTTCGCATTGCTCATATGGAGTGAGGGCGTATAACACTGTTGATGGTGATTCGTCCGTTGCATGGCGACGTAAAGGCTTTAGCAGCCCACTTCGTGCAATGCAACAGGACTAGGCTATGTGCCGGCACTGGTTTTCACTCTATCATCGTAACCATCATTCTAAATTCGTTCTAGGTCATTGGAACCATTGAAGGAACACACATTTGGATTAAAAACTCTGGAGGGAAAGACAAGGGTGGTTTTCTTTAAATGTTCAGATAATAAAATTAATAAAGCAAACCAAGCGCCATGGCACTCCAGCCCCGGAAGCCATGACCTACCAAGCGGCAATGGATAAAAAATCCTCAAAATATATTTACCTTCCTTTTAATCACCTAGCTTTAACAACTGACATGATTATGGTCCGTGAAATCATCTTAGTTTCCTGCCTGTCACATTAATACCACCAGCACGTTCGCAATATCAGCGTCACAGGCATAAGTAGTCCCCTCTCCGAGTACGGAATGAAAACTTTTACCCAACCAGTCATGTTATTTATCCAATGGTATTAAAGTTATAAACTTACAAGTAATGTCATGTAAAACTATCAGTTACTAGGAAGATAATTTTAACCTAATGTTGTTTACAAGACCTTGAAAAAAATGAATGAAAAGTAAAATGAACGAAAAGAAGAATAATTTTTCAATTGGTCTCCCGTATCTTCTTTTCACCGTCCACTATAAGGACTTTAGAACCATGTATGGTCCTCTTCTGTGGTGTAGTGGTTAGTGTGATTAGCTGCCACGCCCGGAGGCCCGGGTTCGATTCCCGGCTCTGCCACGAAATTTGAAAAAGTGGTACGAGGGCTGGAACGGGGTCCACTCAGCGTCGGGAGGTCAAATGAGTAGAAGTGGGTTCGATTCCCAACTCAGCCATCCTGGAAGAGGGTTTCCGTGTTTTCCCACTTTACCTCCAGGCAAATGCCGGGATGGTACCTAACTTAAGGCCACGGCCGCTTCCTTCCCTCTTCCTTATCTATCTCTTCCAATCTTCCCATCCTCCCACAAGGCCCCTGTTCAGCATAGCAGGTGAGGCCGCCGGGGCGAGGTACCGGTCATTCTCCCCATTGTATTCCCCGACCCAGAGTCTGAAGCTCCAGGACACTGCCCTTGAGGCGGTAGAGGTGGGATACCTCGCTGCGTCCGAGGGAAAACCGATCCTGGAGGGTAAACAGATTAAGAGAAGAGAGAGAGAACCATGGATGAATAGGAAAATACCGCGAGTTATTTCTGACGTCTCGGAACACGGCCACCTATATCTATACTGCGATTAGAGATGATCGATAAATCACAGCCTGTTATTTTGTCACCGATATATCAGATACGCTGTCACGGAAGTATCTGTGACAAAATATCGTTTAAGTTGTGTACTTGATCACGCTCACAGGGCTATGTTATCCGCTGTAGCTCACGGTCTATATCCGTATTTCATTTACCAGATAATACAATTAAATATGTTAAATCATATATTTTACCATAGTGTATTTATGAGCACAGTAGAGAGAATACCTGTCTAGCAACTCTATGTCAGTACCTAGCTCATGCTTCATACGTAGCGCGAATAGAACAGATTAGTCCTCAGCTGGCAAATGAACCATGTTGAATACATTTTTTTTCGAAAAGTACTTGTCCGATTTTCGAAATAATCACGGTGCTGAATTCGTAATGTTTGTAGATGTAAGGCTGTGTGGATAAAATAGTGTGGTACCGTTTATAAAAAGCGAAGTCAGTACCGTGATCCCAGAAAATATTAACGTATGACACAGTACTTACTTTATGTCCGATTATTAGCCCAGTGGTACCATTACTGAAAGTGAAAACAAAATGTCAATATCTTTAACCGCTCACGACTTATTGGAACTGGACAACTTTGCTGAATAGTCCTGTATATGGGAGGAATTTTTGTATTATGTTCATAAATTTATTATTTTTAGTTATTTTATTTTCAAACCTACATAAAGTACTGTAAATAATTGGTATCCCGAAGACACGACACGGGCAATCACATTCCGCTTGTTGATTTATTGCGCATCATGTTAACAAACTTTTCCCTATGCCTTATTAAAACTTCAATTTATAAATGCGAATATTATTTTCCCACTTCTAATGTCCCGAATCTTCCAAAAAATACCACCCGACTTTGCCATCATTTCAACTAGATGTATTTCTATACTGGCCGCCCGCGACCAAAGAGTAACCGTGACGATAATCATGTGCTCGGGCTTCCTGTGACTTAATCACATATAAAAGTCAAAGATATCTTTGTGTCACAGATAAGCCTGTCACCGATATTCTGGAATATCGGTTATGCTCGTCTCTAACTGCGATAGCTAGAGCGATGCATCGAGTCGGCCGAGCTCCGCTTTGCGAATGCGCACAAGTCAATGGCAACGTCTGGCAGCAATGTGCAAGGATTATCTATAGAATATTTTAGTACGCGGATAATCCAGGTCTATGAATAACATGTTCTTGGTCCGTAGTTAGTCCCGCCGAACTCGGTTCTAACGATTTTTTGCAAGTTGCTTTATGTCGCACCGACACAGTTAGGTCTTATGGCGACGATGGAACAGGAAAGGGCCGGGGTTGGGAAGGAAGCAGCCATGGCTTTAATAAAAGTACAACCCCATCATTTGCCTAGTGCGAAAATGGGAAAATGGGAAATGGTTGAATGGCCTGGCGGAGACTTCCGGGGTGTACTTTGTCGATGGCCGTTGGTAAAGTTGACATTAAAATGTGATGTGGCACACTTGTTCCTAATGAATTAATTTGACTATAACTTTCACAAATTTTATCTCCAAATTATTATAACATATTTGAAGTGATGAGCACTGGAATTCAAGTCTAATTTTAATCGGTCTCACGAAATAAACTAGCTGTATTTTCCCTCCTAGATTTGCGCTTTAAAATTCCACAATTCTTACTGGATGTCTCGATTTTCGCCGTTCATTCTTTTGGGTGAGACTACTATTTCGAGGGGTATCAGGTATTCATCATCCTTCTTTTCACATTTCCCTTACAGCTCGATCGTCTCCTTGTTCTGCCATTTCCGCCTTCGCTTGGAAGTATTGGTGAACGCTGGTTTTAGGCGGTGCATTAAGATTTTTAGAGGCCGTTTATGACATAAGTATCATCACAAACCGTGACTGCAAGGAACTTTGCTGGCTAAAGCTTACTACAGGAAGGTCTTTGGGAAGTTCCAAGTGACATGTATGTTCTGAATTCACTGTTGGTAAAATTCACATATGAAAATTTCGATGAAATTTATCCCATTGCCGTTAGGGCTATAATGTTATGAGTGCAATATGTTTCTTCTGACTCTCCGACCGAAGGAAATTAATTCCTATTAACAGTTGGGTTTTGTGCAGTGTTTTCCTCATTGTGTATATGTGCCCACGGGGCTTGTTTACTTGTGGTGTAGTGCGGCTCGCTTAGCGAGACCGAAACTGGTCTAGCGGGCGGGGCCTTGCTCAGTGACGGTGGAGTTCATAGTCGTGTCTGTAGTGGTTTTTATATTCCTCCTCTCTACCAACCGATTCTGGCGTAGCGGACAGTCCGGCTTTAGATGACTGGATGAATTACAAGCAAGGCATGTCTTAGTCTGACCGTCATAATAACCTGTGCCCGAAATCATTCAATATGTGTAAAGGAAGTTATTGGATCTTTTAACTCCATTGTACTAGCACGTATACCATTGCGCACGGTGATGGTGTATTTTTGAGACCACTCCTCTTCCTTGTATTCTACTGCTTTCCAGTATTTATCTAACGCTAATGAAATGGAATCTATAGGCACTTCCGGCGGAACATTCAATATACGGACATTCTTTTTACCCTGTCACAGTAACATTTTCTATACGACTATCACTTAACGTTATTTTCTGAATCCCTTGGTAGTTTCATATCAATCGTTCGTAAATCACTGTTGAAATTACCTTAATGTATGCTGCGGTGTCCAGATTGTCCAGCTGAATCATGTCAATTTTGGTCTGATGAGTGTTTCAGCAGTGAAATGAAATGGCGTATGGCTTTTAGTGCCGGGAGTGTCCGAAGACAAGTTCGGCTCGCCAGGTGCAGGTCTTTCTATTCGACACCCGTAGGTGACCTGCGCGTCGTGATGAGGATGAAATGATGATGAAGACAGCACATACACCCAGCCCCCGTGCCATTGGAATTAACCAATTAAGGTTAAAATCCCCGACCCGGCCGGGAATCGAACCCGGGACCCTCTGAACCGAAGGCCAGTACGCTGACCGTTCAGCCAACGAGTCGGACGTTTCAGCAGTGACTGGATCCAATTATGTACACCCCAAGCCGATGGTTTGTTCTTACGTTCAAATATGCATTTCAGAGTATTTCTCCTTGAAAATTTTGTTGCCATGATATTACTTACCGTTTCACCGTTTCGATGGAAATAATTAAACGATTTCACACAAGTAAAACTCGAAACAAACTCGCTGATTACTTAATAAGTACAATTTTTGTGACATGTGCAACTAGCAGGAGAATGCGGAGAGACAATCTTCTCTCACCGCTAACAGCGGCCAGCTGAATTCATTTGTAATTTCAATATTCTATTGTGCCGTGGTTATGAATCTCCTCGACGATATTTGTTTTACCTGACATCTTCGACCATATATGTATGATCTAAAAATGTTAAGCTTATTTCCAGAAATACCATGATATGCTAATTTATCAAGTAGAATATCATGCGGTACACAACCAAAGGCGCTACTAATGTCACATAAGGTAACCTTAACATAATTTACTTCCTCAAAATTACTCATTAGGTATCTATCCAGTGTATTAATTATTGGTTTTCCTAGTATAAAGCCATACTGAGATTCTGACAAACGTTTATTAGACACAAAGTATTCATAAATTTCTACTAGCATCACATATTCGATTTTTTGAGAGAATCATAACAACAGAGACTGAACTGTAGTTGTTTTGTACATTTGAACTACCGTAGAGATTTTTAGTTGATGGCGTTCAATTATGGTCTTTGTCAGAGGAATAGAGATAGAACTAGTGGGTGACTTTAAAATGTTGTTGCAAAAGCCATGGTGACCCTTGCTGTTTGAAGGTTTCATATTATTAACAACGTTTTCCACTTCTTTACAGTTAACCATTCGCCATTTAAAATGTAAGTTACATGTGGTCAGTTTGAAATTTAACTATGTCAGCTTTTCAATACCCACACTACTTGATAGTTGAAATTTAGAACGGATACCATCATCTGAATGGATGAAGTGTTTATTAAACAAATTAGGGTCAATTTTGGCCGCACGTTTTGCATTAGAAGATGTGACACCCTAAATTGCTGTCCAAGCTGCTTTACACGAGTCCTTAGAATTTTCTATAAAATTCATATTTTAAAAAATTAGCTTCTCTTACTGCCGACTTATATTTTACGTACGGTATGTAAATATATGCTTTTTGTATTTACTGTGTTCTGGATATTGTGTAGTGTATATAATAGCATAACATTTCTTTTTAAGACTTCATGATTAGCAATATACCATTTTATCTTATGATCAGTAGATTTCCTAGTCTATATAAAGGGGCAATACAGTAATAGTTAAACACATGTAATTTTTCGGATTTTCCTTTTGTTTTACCCTAGTATCAGATATACAATGATTAAGAACTCCTACTCCTACTTGAACATTTTGTGGGCTAAACTCAGTGATGATATTGTCGAAGCAGGACAATTGACAACATTTAACGAGGTATTATTATTATTTTTGGGAAATAAATCTTTCCATATGTGTCATTTGATTCGTAGTTAGTAGGCATACCTTTTCTGTACATTGCTACCCCGCCGTCCTGAGTGAAGATGCATCCGGTCATCCAGATGAGCTATCAACCCGCTCTAGGTGAGTAGCATTTACCCTATCCTTGAGCAAAGTAGGAATGATGTAAAAGTAATCCTCGTAGTAGTGTGGCACGAAGGCTTCGAACTCGACCAAATTTCGTTCCAAGAAATTTTCTAGCCTGCAGCTATAAGACGTTATCACGTCATGATGACTGGTTTCCTGTTAGACTGATTGATGAACTTCGATGTTCTCAAATACGCAGAAATTTTACGTGTTACCATTTTGAACTGGGCTGTTGATAAACACCCATTCACTCTAAATGAGAGTATTATAAATTCCAAATCTTGATGACATTCTCAAACAGGCGAAGTCTGCTTGGAGGTGCTTAATCTGTCTTATATTACAAATTAATTTGGTGTAAATTGGCAAGTAAAACAAAGACTTAAAGAGTCAAATTTCTTTATTTACTCATACTGAGTTGATAGTTAATACAATCACTAAAACTTAAACAAAGACAACAAAGGAATATACTAATTTTTTCCAACTGGAAGCTACTATTACTTTCATTTTACAATTTTCAACCGTCTGTCATTGCATCCACATGGCAATCATCATTGATCCTTGAGTCAATTTAATAGAAGAATTTCAACTTCATTAATACATTAAGGTTTTACACAATTACTGCACATCACTTATTTACGTTTCATGATTAAAACTAATAACTATGATTTCCCAACGACTATCGGCGCGAATAATAAGATAAAGAATGAGTAGAATGTTTAAACGGTTTGCCCTTTGTCTTTTCTTCCTTTTCCTTTTCACAACATCCCTTTAAAAGGAATAAATATTTCATCAAATGAAATTATTTATCCCAGTTTTATGAAGCCTTTTGTTGGGGATATTCAGTACTTCTTATCATATACAATGAATAATAAAGCAACATATTTGTCAACATATTTTTAACAGCGAAATGGAAAGAGAACTGTTGACACTGAAGACAGAGAGAGAATGAATATTGTCCATTCGCTATTTGCACATATGCTCATTGACAGGGGTGTGCTAAATGAATATCAAACATTATATTGCTGATTGTCTTGAAAAACTATCTTCATGATTGTATTACTCTGTACATTTCATTATTGTTTTATTTCCTCCTGTCTCATGATGAAACCATAAATTTCTTAACTCTGTACATTTCCCTTATAAAGAACGTGATCTCAAGATGATTACTCTTTTAAATGGAATATGACCTTATAATCTATGACAAAGCACTTAACAAACAACTAATGGACTACCGAACTTAAATCAAGACCAAACGTCCTTCTGCTGAAGTGCTTAGTAAATACATTAATTTTATAATTAGAAGCCATACATTTTGAGTGCATAATATGTTGCATGAGAGAGTGGAATAATGTTTTCAGTTAAATAGACTCAGTCTACTCAGTATATTAGCAGCCGCAAATCACTGGAAATATCACATAATAAACTCAGTAAAAATATAATGTTAAACACGAATGGATATTTCAATTCTACTCAGAAGCTTAAGGAAAAAGTGATTATAAATTATGCATAAACTGAGGCACACAGCTTTTGATGTAGGAGGTTGTTAGTGTATATCGATAGTACAAATTCGAGGTTATTATTGTATATTAATCATAGGAATTTTTGTCAAAAAGACCAGCTATGTATGTACTGGATTGCGTAGATCATCCAACACTGTATCATTAACGAATCCATTCTTGAACACACAATAAAAGGACTTTCATCCTGAGGTTCATTAAACACACCAATAAAGTGAAGAATCGTACCATTTTAACAACACAAAGTAAATCTAATACGAACTGGATATAGTTTTCTAAACTATAGGGACTCTTCTCTCAACTCTTAAAGCGAGGTTAATTTCGTATTGACAGACATTTATATTTTAAAGGCCATGTCGTTATACATATTTGTAACTGTGACTTGTTGAGTATGTTCCATATTAATTTACTGTATTCAATATTAACATTTTTGTTAAAACTTAGAAGCTAGATTCTCAGTTGTAGTGCATTACTATTCTCAGTTCCAAAATCGTCACCCAATACTATTGTAACGTTGAAGCCCTTCTATTTGTAAAATTTATAAATGAAGTGATCAATGACATTGGAAACTAAATAAATTCTCTTCTCAAATATCGTCATCGATCGCGATGAGTGTTCTTCATTTAGAACAACAGAACAGAATCATGACTATATAAACAACCTCACTAATTTAGTAAGATATATTCTTCATGTCTTAATAGCACATTATTACATTCAATGAATTATTGTTACATACAATAATTGCACTCTGTATTAATAGGTTTTGTGTATCTTCTAAGAACTATTCATAAATCATTAATCAAGGGTCACTATCGAGGGTTGCTTCACTGAATTACGAAATTTTGTTGTTCAGTTTATATCCTGGCATTCATTTACACATTTTATCTCTGTTTAACTATATGGAGCTAAAAGTGATCAAGAGTCTATTCGATAGGTTCAGTTTCTTTTTAAACATGTTTAAGGAGACGATACTTCATGACACAATATTCCTCAATTATGAGTTTCATCCAAATACATATGAGTCATATTATTTACTTCATACCATATCAAGAAATTGGGTTACAATGATAAATATCATGCGGTGAACTTCATTTCTAAGTGTCCTTACGATAATTTAGTGTTTCTGCACTCCGTATACGAGGTAATTGAGGATATGTTCTATCAATGATCAGTAGGTTCTTACCGACTACAAACAAACTTCCATCACACATGTGCAAATAATGTCAGGTAGGTGCCCTGAATGATCCAGAAAGCAAGATTACTTTGTTGCAATAAATGTTGCTAAAACTACCGGGGCATGTATTTTCCTCACTCCTCACGAGCGAAGACTCCATTCACCTTCTGCAATAAAAATTACAAACTAGTGCAGTCTGAGATGAAACTACCATTAGTTCATAGGATCAAAAATATGACCATGGGTATCTAATCTACTTTCGAGTGGGTAAATGTTAACAAAGGACTGTTAACGTGTTTGACATTAAGTAGAGTCCTATAAAAATCACTTAACATTCAAACATTCATTAAGATATTTTATCCAAGTTATGTTATGTGAAAAGTGCCGTAAATGAACTGTATATGTTAAAGCACGAAAGGAACATTCTTCCATTAGTATATTAATGGGACGAGATTTATAAATGAAAGAAGTCCTATAGTTAAAATATCAGTTTTCCTTGTAATGGAAGTAATAGAATAGGAGACATATATTTACGTGATTTTACTTCATTATAGGCACTACAGCAATTGACCATACGATACTGCTACATACCTGTACAATTCTTCCACATTCCATGGCGGAAGAATATAGCCATAGCCGAGTGTGTCAGTCCTCATGTACAGAAAATTACTGTTAGTGGGTCCTGTGTTGTATGTCTCTCGTTGAACTGATAGATGAATACATTTGATTATTGTCCCACAGTGTTGTTCTCTCTGAAGATGCATTTAGAGAGGTATTTCAACATAATAAATTGTCACATTTCATTATTTATTTATTGCCCGTATTCACAGTCAGCTTATATTAAAGTGGTGACTTTTGCCCAATATTACCTATGCCCAGAACCGTTTCGCTTTCACTCTGAATATTAAAAAGAAAAGCGCGCATTTGTATATACGTGATTCCAATATTCCTTGCTTTCTAACCGTTACTGTTAAAAATTGCAGCGAAATAAACATGGAGTGATACAAACTTGCAAGATTTTACAGAGAAAAACAGTGTTACATTACTCATAGGATATTAAGTTCGCAATAATATATCCTCCTGTAAAGAACATAGGTCTCTAAATATAGTGACCTGTCTTTTCTCAGATGTCTAGTACCAAGTGAACTGCATGCCGCACCACTTACATTGGACCATTGAACATCCTCCGTTCTTCTCTATTGGAACTCTAAATGTAGGACAATATCTAATTCCAAGCAAATTAAAATGTGCAGTCGCATTTATACACTCTTCGCAAGTCTTTCCTTCATGCCAGGGTGAAAAACACAGTCGACAGAAGTTCGTAGAACAACGAGGACATTCCACATTCAGGGGACCGGCTGGATCAACAGCACAAATTTCTTCACATGTAGGCTGTGAACAGTAGACTCTTTTGGAGTCGTTTGTTACTTTGGCA
Source organism: Anabrus simplex (assembly GCF_040414725.1). Classification (NCBI taxonomy): domain Eukaryota; kingdom Metazoa; phylum Arthropoda; class Insecta; order Orthoptera; family Tettigoniidae; genus Anabrus; species Anabrus simplex. The sequence continues at coordinate 1,111,068,780 of NC_090266.1, read as the reverse complement.
GCGTGAAGTAATTTTCTGTATTTTTCATACATCTCAGCGTTCACTAAACGTTTAATCTCAGTCTCAGTTAACAGACCTCCGAATGCACATTCGTTATCTGGACAAGTTATCCTGTATCTTCCAGCAGAAATGTTGTGTTCTACGTATTTCACCATACATTCCATACAACAATAACAACCGCATTTACCAATGACAAATACATCTCTCTCTTTGGTATCAATGAAGCAGATAGGACATGGTAATTCAATTTCACTAGCATCATCGGCATTCATTTTTATGAAAAGATGAAAGATCGCTGAACAATTGACAACTCTATCTAGAACCTAAAAAAGAAAGTCAGCTCCTCAAGACAAATTATTTGTGTCTACACGCTGTTCTGATCTAAAATTCACACGCATAACTCAACAAGATCTCCACAATCGATCAACAACGGTACAGTTCATCAGTCATATGACTAAACCTTCACTGTAGATATTTTATATCTTCTCAAGAACTCTGCAGGAGAACTTCTATGAGCGCGGTTTCTTGGAGTCAATGAACTTTGTGAACGAGACACGACCGTTACCAACAAGACTCTATAACCAACTAAAGAGTGATGCGCATTTCCTGCGATGTAGAGGGTTCTGCCTTCTGCGGAAGCCTGGAGGAGCTAGTAAGCATGCCATCTAGTTGCTTACCTTTGTAACTACGTACACGATAAATCCGTAACAGTGCCATCTAGAGGACGGATTTCGTACAATTTGCACATATCGCGCACATTGTTCCATAATTATTTTATAGAAATTTAATGCACATGAAAGATTTCTGTAATGATAATCATTGAACCCTTGTAACATGAAGGCACGGATGTTACTAGCAGATATATACTATACTTGATATATTTAAAATATACCCTATATATATTCTGTAATCCCTTGATCAGGAGAATATATCTCGGCAACCTACAAGGTAATAGCTATTGCCGTCATAGCCAAGCAATATCGTGCTTCAGATCCCACAGGTCCTGCAGCTTAAATCTGGAGTCAAGTCCACCGAAATGAATCCGTGGCCTGTCAACACATCTGCTGTCCAGCCATGTAACTTCTGAGCCAAATGGCTTCACTTTTGAATGGATTACTTTACACTAGTGTAAGACTGGTAGACGTATACACCTTGTGAATAGACTGCAGCACATCTCAGTGTAATGTTTATGGGCTCAGGACATGTTGGCGTTCATTCAATCAGAACATCTGCATCATACACAATGGCATATACTGACGGCTACGAAGGCTATCGTTGAAGTCAAACATCAAATGAGACAATGGCAGTCTTAAAGCACATTGCAATGTAAGCATCTGACACATTGTTCCATTTACAAAACTTGAAAACAATGAGAAGAAACGTCGCTCATATTTCTGAAAGCAAGGCGGCAGAGACCGACATTGCAGCTCTGGCGGTACATCCCTTTCCCCTCGGCTCACCTCGAGCGGCTTGCTGCTGGATATGCGATAGGTGAGGGGACCGAGGGGATAGGTATGCAATGCTTCGGTCCGTCAGATCGCCACTGCTAAGCAGAGAGAGGGAGCAACCATGCGTTCCTTATCATATACCTACATTTCCTTACCCCATACTTCCGACTTAATTATATAGAAAACAGAGTGCTAGTATTTTACTCCCGTCTAGTCCTACATCCTTGTAGGAAGACACTGCAATGTCTGCTGTTATAGGAGTAATATAATTTTCGTATTATATGTAGATCTGCTAAAATTAAGTGTAATCTTTCAGGTTCAGTATTCTCTTTGTTGTTTGGAATCGAACCCGTGATCATGGGTCGGACACCACCACTGATCTACCGAGAAAGCTAATAAACCAGTGCATGACATGTAGGACCACTTGTAACGCTGTAAAATCCCACATGTTCATTTAATAATAATAATAATAATAATAATAATAATAATAATAATAATAATAATAATTTTGAAAATTGAACTGGTTAATGTAGTTCTAATTAATGTACATGGTAGTCAAGTATCAGGTCCTGAAAAGCCATCGTCAGTGCCATCACGTGTATCTGTCCCTTCCGAAACTGCGTCATTGACTACAACCGGCCTGGCAGTGCAGCAACACCTCTTATCATATTTTTTACTAGTACGAAGGAAAGTAGTGATTATAGAGAATAAGATATTGGGCAAGCCAATTGCACAGTTGTTTACCGCACATTCCCAACCCTTTCCCCATAGCAGAAGACAACGGTTTTGGAGAATGTTATACTATGTTATTTCCAGAGGGAGTTGACTACGCAATTTGGGTCATGTAGATGTTAGCTTGTATTTGGGAGATGGTGGTTATAACCCTACTGTCGGCAGCCCTGAAGATGGTTTTCGGTGGTTTGCAATGTACACACCAAGCAAATGCTGGGACTGTCCCTCAGTTGAGGGTACGGTCGTTTCCGTCCTAGTCCTGTTCTATCCTATCCCATTCTGTTTCCTCATCTCTTATTCCAGCAGCATCTGAAGTTTATATGACACTCGTTCATCAACATATTTTATAATGCCAGGTCCGAGTGTCTGTTTAACTACAGATCCTTGGACATCTAGCAATATCTAGCAATCACGGCGATTTTCATAAATGGAGGTTTCGAAGTATTAGTTCTCGGAGTGTATATGAGTCATAGCAAACATTTTCTAGGAATAGTCAAGAATGTGTGTAACGAGCTGACGAAAGGGGGAACGGGAGATAAAAAAGCGAGATGAAGTTACAGTACTGCTATTTATAAGTACTTACTAAGGTGCGGTTAGGCGCTGCAAGAGGCAGCAGGTATAGTGGATGTTCCTCCCAAACGTTGACCTGCAACTTGTGCTATGTCACTTTTATATCCTAATACTATGTACACTGTAACGGGCATAGAGGAACATGATACTGGAAAGTAACCGTTTGTCCCATCCCTACTAAACCATTACAAAATATTAAAACAAAATAAAATTTTGAACTCGTCCAAACTGTCTTTTAATGGCTGTCCAATGTCCAGAGTTGAGGGGTGTCCGAAGTGAAGGGTTTCACTGTGAACGTTTGGTGTGGGGTTCATTGACCCTGTAATAGCACCACTAAAGTATAAGTGGATATAGGGAAACCGCAAAAAGTGGTGGCGTTGCTATAATGAGGCGTGCAGTGCAATACGAGGAGATCGCCATTAATTCACTCACTGGGAGAGAAAGTGCACGACTATTACTTTTCGTTAGTTGAGCTCTGAATATCGTTACTCAGCACATCGCATACCTCACTCAGCAGCTTCCAAACTGTGGCCTATCGACAATACAGGTGTAAAAACACTGTATCCATCAAGAAATAGCAGCAAGTATCTGGTGGAATGTTGCTTGGAGTATTAAATTAAAGAGAAAAGTATCAGGACAAACAAAAAATCTAATCCCCGAGCCAGAGAAATGAACCATGCGCAGCTGAGAACACCGACCCGGTCGGGAATGGCAACCGAAGGAGCTGGACTCATATTTAATGAGAATTGTCTGCGCTAAATAGTTTTCCTCGATGATTAAGATGTCACTGGAGAGCGTACATAACTTATGATAAACAAAGAAAATTTATTTGGCATTAGGATCTCCAGGTTCATGCGGATTCCGAACCACAGCGAATGAGACGTCACACCTTATAGCTTACCGTGCGATTTTTGAACAATAAATAGAAACAATATACAAGATATACCTTGTGCTATTAATATCCATGTCTTAGTTGTAAACGTGGAGAATGATTATCATTTCAGAAAATGTTCATGTGTACTAAATTTGTGGAAAATCATTCTACGAGGACGTGTACAATATGCACAGATTATGCGAGGTTCATTCATGAGTTGTTAGATAGCAATGTGATGGAATTGGTTGAGTACGTAGTTACAACAGCGAGCAACGAGATGGCACTACAGTCGCGCTACATGTCAGAGGATACGCGCGTCTTTCTTCAGTTGGTTCAAGAGCCTTGCTGGTGATGGACGTGTCTTGCTCACGTAGTCACTTCACCGAGAGAAGTACATGACTTTAAGTAACCGTGTGCAAGGGAGCATTTTTGTAGTTTGGTACGAGGGCTCGAAATTATATCTAATATCTACAGTGAAGATTAACTGAAGCGTTGGTTCAGTCGTTGTGGTTGATGAATTGTGTCCGCTACTGACGAATTGTCGAGACGTTGTGAGCTATTTTGTGGTCATTATGTATGAGTTCTGAACCAAAACAGTGTAAAGACACTAGTTATTTGTTCGCCAAGTGATTCGGAGTGAATTGTACGAATATTTGCTTCAGAAGCTGAATTTTTGTTGATCTCCACAAATTAAGTTAGAAAGATGAATCCCATGGATTATGACGATGATACATTGACATGTCCTCTTTGCTTAACCAACTATCCACCGAGTGATTTCTTCGTGCTTGAACTGTGCCATTGCTGTTACTGTTTGAAATGTATTGTAACATACGCAGAACATGAAATTAATCAAGGAAAGTTCAGGATACTCTGTCCAGACGGAGATTGTAACATCAAAGGTGTGCTCACAGAGAAGGAGATTAGGAGGTTACTGAGTGGCGAAATCCTCGAAAGGTACGATAAAATCCTTAAGGATGCCAAAGTGTCAATGGATCCCAGGCGCGTCTTTTGTCCAGAGCCTAGTTGTGGAGAAATTTGTGCCATTGATACATCCGGCCCCGAGAGGGTGGTTTGTCCCGGTTGTTCCACGGCTTTCTGCAGATATTGTTCTTCAGTCTGGCATGTAGGGCAAACCTGTGAGGAATACTCAAACGCGACAGCAAATTTCAGTGAGCTGGGTGTTAGACGTTGCCCAGGATGTAGAATTCCAGTACAGAAGGCTGGAGGATGCCCAAGTGTACAATGTATTTGGTGTGGAAAGAAATTCTCTTGGTACTAAGAATAATCAAGATTCTCCCAGGATGGTGGTCACACCGTTTAAATATATATGTTTTTCTCAGGAGAATATAGTGTAACGAGCTCAGTTTCAGATTTCTGCATCTTGTGAGTACTTAACAATTCTTAATGAAAACATCAATCATTTTACTGTACAACTTTAATGTTTGTGTTTGTTTACGTTTATTCCATTTCTCCACTATTTCGAATATACTTTTGGGAAGTTTGATTCTTCCTCAAGGGATTATATTTGAGGAAAGTGAGGTAATATTTGAATTTCTCGAGACAAGAATAGAAATTTATGTTAATTTATGGTGATTTATGTTGCAGGAACCTTCAAATCACGTAATAAGAAATGTACATTTTATTCTAAGAGATGGTTATTTAATGGGTAATTTTATAACTCATGTTGGCGATCATGCATATCGCACTGTCAATATCAGCTGAGTGTCGAATATGAGGAAATAAGATCAAAATTTATTGCGTTGAAAATTTATTTGAATGTGTTATCAGAGAGAATAATACTGTAGAACAACTGAATACATTTGGGGGGAATCACATTAAAGTATGTCCTCTACCTTATTGCTTTCACGAAAATTTCTTTCGAGACTAGACATACTTTTAATTGATGGCGATTTTCACAGAACATTACTTAGATTATATATATTCATGTGTGTTTGAAGACTGAGTGAATATTTTTATGGAATTCTACTTCATGCCAAACATTTTAACGGCCGTTTATTTACAGTTTGTCTACTCGAAAGTCGATTCCATCCCCATGTTCACATATATTTCATCCCGTGAACACATGGTAGGTTTTTCTAAGACTGCACTAAGTTGTAACTGTAATATTACTGCAGAAGATGAGTGGAGTCTTGCTCATAAGTGGTAAGTAACTCATGTTGACAATCTTGCATATTCCAATTGTAATGTCAACCGACTATTGATACGCGCAAATAATATCACAATTGATTATTTTGAAAACCTCTTTGCGTTCCCTGGGTAGATTTGCCGACAATTATTGCTACAATATAATATAGCTTTCTAGACCATTCGTTGTATCTGATGTTCTTTGGAAATTGTGATGGAAGTTTGTTTAAAAATTGCACTGATCAGTAACAACCTGATGATCTGTGACGGAACATATCCTCAACTACACGGAATGCAGAAACACTGAATTATTGTAAGGACACTTGGGAGTAAACTTTACTTTTAATATAGGAAATTTCATCCTAATTTATCCGTATTGAACTGAGTTTACAAATACTTATAAAATTTGAAAGGTTCCACCTATTCAATACAAATCAATGTTGTCTGATTGCATTACAACATAATCACTTTATTAGCAGTACTAGTTTCGATTTTTTTACAACACCATCATCAGCTGCGTTAAAGTAAAGAGAAACCGGCAATTAATATAAAATACATCTCAACATTATTTACACAACTTGTTGCACCGTTTTTACATTTAAAACATATTACACCAATAAAATCTCGTTGTGTGACATTCATTTATGATATATACAATAAAACGTGACATGTTCTAAAATATTAATTTCAAAAGCAACAAAACTGAATATATACCTATAGGCCTACCTTTCAGCTTAGTGATTGTTTCTGATCTTGAAGATCAGAGACATTGAAATGACACAAAATGTGTAAAAATAGTAATTTAGCAACACCAATTTTAAAATGTGATCGAACTCAGTACCCTAAGATGGAGAATCTTTTAATGTTGTTTGTTTTTTAACTGTTCCTTGACATACACATTTGTTAACTGGTAGTAATACAAGTCAATTTTATCTATTTATAATTTAATGTAATGTCTACAGGAGCAAGTTGTGTAAATAATGTTGAGGTATATTTAATATTAATTGCCGGTTTCTCTTTACTTTAACGCAGCTGATGATGGTGTTGTGAAAACATCGAAACTAGTGCTGCTAATAAAGTGATTATGTTGTAGTACAATCAAACAACATTGATTTGTATTGAATAGGTGGAACCTTTCAGATTTTATAAGTATTAATAAACTTTACTACACGATGTTTATCATTGTAACATCATATTTTTTCCAAAATGATTCTACATTGCATCATATATTTAATTTGTTTTTGGAATTTACGTCTGTGATATATGAAAGGAGTATCCCCTTTCGTGTTGTTTGTGAAATCTAGAGCTACCTTTCAGCTTAGTGATTGTTTCTGATCTTGAAGATCAGAGACATTGAAATGACACAAAATGTGTAAAAATAGTAATTTAGCAACACCAATTTTAAAATGTGATCGAACTCAGTACCCTAAGATGGAGAATCTTTTAATGTTGTTTGTTTTTTAACTGTTCCTTGACATACACATTTGTTAACTGGTAGTAATACAAGTCAATTTTATCTATTTATAATTTAATGTAATGTCTACAGGAGCAAGTTGTGTAAATAATGTTGAGGTATATTTAATGTTAATTGCCGGTTTCTCTTTACTTTAACGCAGCTGATGATGGTGTTGTAAAAACATCGAAACTAGTGCTGCTAATAAAGTGATTATGTTGTAGTACAATCAAACAACATTGATTTGTATTGAATAGGTGGAACCTTTCAGATTTTATAAGTATTAATAAACTTTACTACACGATGTTTATCATTGTAACATCATATTTTTTCCAAAATGATTCTACATTGCATCATATATTTAATTTGTTTTTGGAATTTACGTCTGTGATATATGAAAGGAGTATCCCCTTTCGTGTTGTTTGTGAAATCTAGAGCTCAATACCTAATTCTTGTCTTAATTGAGATTTATGTCTTAGGTGAGCAACATTAATACACAAGTTTATACTGAGATTAAATATATTCACTTTTAGTTCTATAGAATGAAGCAAAAAGCTTCCCATTTAAATGCTTTGGTGATGATGTTTTTTCTTAAAATGATGTGAAAAAGTGTACGCTTTTTATGTATGTGGCAATACCAAGGGATGAATTGAATTACTATACTTCATAATGTAGCAAATTAACCCTGATGAATCAAGCAGAGTATTCAGAATTAATCAAAACGGTAATTCCTCGATAACTCTATTCTCTCTATTGTAAGAAAATGAAATGTTTCATTAAGTCATAGAAACTGTGTTACATAGTACTTTTGCCAATTCAGTGAGATTGTTTGTAGGTTAATGATTATAGTTTTGTTCTTCAGAATTGAATACAATTCTTCGCGCTTCCATGAAGTGATTTCGGATGTGAACTTCAAAATTTATTCTTCAGAAGTAATTGGTAACGTTAGTGATTTTCTTGATTTGTGAAACTTGAAAATGGATGTGTTAGAATGTTAGTTTAATGGAACACTCTTTTGCAGTTTCTCTTTTACGTGTTACACAGGGGTATCACCTAAAATTTGCACCCCGAATATTTCTGAAATGGAAGATGCCATTGCTGTAACCAAGGGCTCATATTGTAGCCCATACACAGGTATTAGTAATTATAAGAATGTGTGCTAATTTTAGAATGTTACATTTTTCAAATTGAAGAATGCCTATTGGCATTAACAAAATAAAACTAGAGTAAATTGGAATGTCATTGTTGCCTTTTTAGGATTATAGTACAAGTAGTTTAGGAGCTATCGCAGTTTGAATATAGCAAATACCGACAGTTGGTCCGTGTGTGGGCACTAACTTGTAAAAGTGAATAAACAAAATTAATTGACCTTCAAAGGTTGTGATCGAAATGACGACCACGAGCTTCAATACAATCTTCCAGTATGCCATGTAAAGACTGATGCACGCGTCCTAGCATTTCATCAGAAATTTCAATGCAGGTTGCTGTAATATGTCGCTTCATATCATCTAGTGTACTCGGTATGTCCTTGTAAATAGTGTCATTTAGCTTTCCTCAGAGAAAACATCTAAATGGGTCAAATCTGGTGTTCGTCCAATAAAAGGGTTTGAAAACGATCAGTGAAGTCAAGATGTAGTACGTCGTGAACCTGCACCCTGGACAACAATCATGCTGAAATCACATTTTACTCCTAGTCTGCAGTGGAACGTCTTCTAACATATGTGGGAGTCGGTCTGTTAGGAGGTTTGGGTGCTTTTGAGAATCTAGTGTTCCTTCTATGAAAATAGGACCTGTGATCTGATAGTTCGCTATTCCACACCACATTTTCAAACTCTCTGGACTCTGATATTCCACCTGACGAAGCAAATTAGGATTATATACCGACAAATAGTGCATGTTTCGGAGGTTTACTTGGCCATGATTTGTAAATGATGCTTCGTCACTAAACAGGATACATGATCAATCTGGTGTATCTTGTATTAATGCCCATGTACAAAAGTTAACACGATTCTCAAGATCGTTTCCATGTAGCTCTTGACGGTGCGAGACATGATACGGATGGAACTTATGATGGTGGAGAACGCGTAGTACACTTGCCTGATTCACGCCTCTTCCTCGTTGGATTACACTGGGACTAACTTGCGGATCCACAGCAATAGGACCTAATCATTAATTTCACCCTCTTCTCCACTCACTCATTTGTTTCTGTTACGTTTTCTAGGTGTTACACGTCCAGTTTCACATAATTGATTGAAGAGGTTCACAAATAATCGTCGAAATGGGAGACGTCTATTGGGATATCGTTCCGCGTACAGAGCACAAGAAGCATTCTTCCTACATCTTCATACCCCATTAACATGTCGGCCTTTTCAGACTTGATACATACCATCTTCCACCACGTCATACTTCTTGCTATCATAAAATAACTAATATGAATGCGGATATGCAGTCAGTGCCCTGTAAGGAAACAAATATAAGAAGATCATAGCCTCGTAACTAAGCAGTAGAATGCAGCAGGCAACTGTCAGTATTTGCTTTCAATCTACGATAGCTTGTAAACTACGTCTACATAATTGCCATTCTAATTTATTCTAGTTTTATTTTCTTGATGTCAATAGGATTTGTTCCATTTGAAAACCTAACTTTCTAATATAATTACACATTCTTATCATTATTAAAGCGTGTTAATAGGCAAGAATTATGAGCCCTTGGTTACACTTTATTTCTGTGAAAACAGCACAGGAATAGCATCCTTTATTTCAGAAAAACCTGGGGTGCCACTTCTGGGAAATTCATCCTGTATAAGTGGTAAATTTTGGATCCAGACTCCACATTTAACATGGAGCATTGGTAACTCCTTACCGATGAATTCAAACTTAACGAGCCACAGTTAAAGACATTTATCAGCTACACAGGCCTTAAAATATGAAAGTAATTGAGTTCTCTTTAAGAATTCAGTGAACAATTCCTATAGTTTATAAAAATCTCTAGTTCCTATTAGATTTAGTTTCTGTTGTTACAATTATTGTATTAACTGTAAAATCTGTACGAGTAAGTAAGGACTTCCTCATCCTCGAAGTTTGTGTTTAATTTGATAAAGTGTTATAACACATTATTTGTCAGTGATACAGTGTTGGTTGATCTTTCTAATTCATGTCATATATCGCTGAACTTACAGAAAACTCTTTCTATGATTAATGTACACTAAAACCTCCCCATCAACGGCTTTGTGGTACAGTTGATTAAGTGCTTTATTATAGGTTATAGTTTTCCTTTTCTACTTAAAAGTGTAAACGTCTGAAGATAACATTCTGTGTAAGTGGAATATTTAAGAGTAAAAAAATAAATAAATGTGATTTCATTATTTACTTGAGAAGCCGAATTGCTGCAGAGGTGTTGCAAATTCACTACTAGTTTCCACTGTTGCGTGTAATGTGATTAAACAAAATATTTTGATATAATTGATGTTCCTTAGAACTGATTTGTACAGTGTAATGAAATGATTAAAATAGTCTTTCAAGGCAATTGGTAATGTCATTGAAATAATGAGTATATTAATTTAGCACACCCCTGTCAATGAGAACGTGTGCTAGCAGCGAAAGAACAATAATCATCTCGCCTCTATCTCTTCGGGGCTAAAATTATGTTCAGAACTATATAGTTTTTTGTTCATTGTAGATGATAAGAAATACTGAAGCTTTATTTCATCTCATAAGACATTTCTTCCTTGTAATGCAATGCTGTGCAAAGGAACAGGAAATCATTTTCAAAGGAATAATCATAAAAATATTATCTTCTCATACTTTGCTTAGTTTAAATTAAGAAACGTAGATCCTTTATGTATCTGTTTAAAATATGAATGTTTTAATGGAGTTGAAATTATTAAATATATCCCATTGTTTCAAGGTTTAATTGCTAAATATCCATATTGAAGTAAAGGCAATCATGAATGACAAAATAAAAGACATGGAAGTTTCTGGTTCCAATGAAGAAGGGCATTTTGTTGTTGTTATTTAATTTTCAGTATTTATATTAATTATAAAATGAGTATGAGTAAATAAAGAAATCCTCGTTCTCGGTGTCTGTGTTTAATTTGATAACGATTACGGTTTATGAGTTATAATATAATTACCAGCCAATAAATTTCATATACGAAACTGATAACCTTGATCCTTAGATCCTTCAATCAGATATCATGTATCCCTGCCAAGAGATGAAACGTCGAGCGGTGAGTGGAATCACCTGATGGCTAACAGCAGTACTAAAACCGAAAGCGAATGTAGATGGTAATTTGTAAGTGTTAGGTAAGTTGCTTGTTAAGATATGAAACTCGTATGACTTCCTATGTATGCGTAGGCCTATATTAAACAGATGATGTACAAAGAATATAAACGTACAATTGAGGCATGCAGTTGCAAGATACTTTCATTCCATCTGAAGTGATTTCGAGAAAAACACAAAACTTATAACTCTTCTCTGATTTTACTGCGATCAATACATTTTTTCACATGCAATCAGTATCAGACTATCAGTATCAGAGTATCAGACTAGATCAGCAAAGTAGAATGATATATTCACCCACTATTGAGACTGTTATTTAAGAAATAATCCTGGAATGACAGAGTTTTGCAGCCAAACTATGGAACCATAGAATTTTAAAACATTAAATTGTGGAACAATCAAGTTTCGAGACTTTGCTCCGAGGAGGGATACTTCGTGAAATAATAACAATAACAATAATGAAGTTCAACCTTATGTATTAACAAGTATGTATCAAGATTACGAAAAATATTTCCATACTGTATTCCACCCAATATGCGATTACCCCGGGAATATTTAATTAAATTTGTCAATTTCACACATGAAATACGCATTGGAAATCCACGGAAGATAGTATCTAGTCTTTGTAACAACGAGACAGTCTTGGAGTCAGACTAAATCCTCCGTACTTGTCTTTAAGCACGTACAGGAAGACCCAAACGGCCATAAACTGCCTCCAATATAACCTAATGCGCCCCTTACAATATTTCTGTTGCAATTTTCTCGTGGGAAGCGAAACTTTGGAAACATAGAAGTGCCACACCTTAATGTAAGACAGAGAGGATCCTCGAGAAGGACGCACTTATACCTGCTACCCCTCACTGAACTTGGAACAACCCTAGTCGGAAGACATCTTTAGGGCCTGAAGCAAAAGTCAACCAATCGGAAAATTGCAAGGAAGAGCCGCCTACCCGAGATAAATCTGTTAATCTGTCAATTTCGAGATTCTAAACTATGTAATAGGAAAGTGACTGGGCTCGCATCTCTACTATATTATTGTGGAATTTTCTGATCATTTTCATGATTAATTATTTCATAATTAATTCAGTTAACATCGGTGACGCCTCTGGATTTGTATAAAACTCTACGATCGATTTCCATAATTATCATTATATTTGGAACCGCACAAATTTATGGAGTCGATCAATACAAGTCAATATTAAATTAAGTGATGACATCAAATATGAATGTGTCGAAGTGTACTACAAATCCATCCGCCATCCCTACCCAGGATCATACGGGAGCGTGGCGTAAGAAGATACAAAAGAAGACGCGAAGCCGACAGCGCATTCCAATCCATTGCAGTCATTCATTTACTCATTCGCAGTCTTCTTTCAGTCGGTTGTTCAGTGTTCAGTCAGTCGGTGTTGATTTGCTCAGTTGTTATACTCTAAAGCACGGTCGCGATACTTGGATTTCAAGTACCATCCAAGTGATGTTAAATCTAACACAGACAGTTATGGAACTCCGTCATGAGCAATACAGACTATGCACACGATATTAGGCAACAGACAATGTTCGGTCCTATATTTGCGGAGCTGATGTGGTATTTGAAAGGCTTGTGTATTTCGAACAGTTCATCATTAGTATAGGAAAATGTCACTTTACCGCGGTCTGTGAGACATTCTATATGGACAGTTACATCATTTAGTGAACTGTGACGTATCTCAAAATAATAAAGATTTTCCAGTCACACACAGTTAGATCCGTTCTGCCATTTAGAAAGTGGTAACGATTATAACTTCAAGCGCAGTTATACGCTAATGATTTTCAAAGGTAGCTGCAAGTAGAGACATTGAAATAAACGTCAATGATAACAGGGTTCTGAGAGACAATGCATAACAGCAACTGGTCAGAAAGGAGTAAGAATTCCGTTGGTAGGTAGCTAAATTCTTGGAATCTGGTTAGCAAAGACAAACATTCCATCTCGCCCGAGCAAAGTCAATGGACGCGCGCTTTATTTTATTTAAAAACAATTATAAGTGAAAGTGCGCACCGAGACAGCAACAGTATCAGCTGCACGCGTCAGAAGGAACGTGTCGGTAGTGAAATTAGGTCATTTTCTTAGTACAAACGCTGATCCAAAATTTAATATTGTAAAATTAATTGTGTTAGTTTGTAATTTAGATGATAAGGCGTCAAGAAAATCAGAGTGAAATATGCGTGTGCTACGAATAATAAAAATGTATTTAATTAACAAGTGCTACGAAAGTAACGTCGAAATAATTATGAAGTTATAAATACAGAATAACGGGATCCGGTGGATGAAGCAGCAGTCAGTATACAAGGTAAAGAAATGCTCAATTTATTATCTTAATCAATGTTGTCACGTAGTGTCTTCTATGCGGCTGCAGATTTTAGTCTCTTCTTACAAGTAAAAGATACAGTAGGTGCTTTTAAGTTAGGAGCACATAGATGTATACAGGAAGAATTCAGCATCTAATTTTACACAAGTTAGCATGACCTTGTGAGCAGCGGATACTGAGTAGGCACGGTGCCTGGCTCTTTACTTCGCAGAAAGGACAGATATATTTTTCTAAGGCCCGGTTTCATCAACACATGTTAAATATATACTAACAAGTAGTTAGTTAATACGGAGTTAGAAATTTAACATCTTGTTAGGTTTCTTGCGTTTCATCAAACTTTTCTTGTGAAATGTTAACTAATCGACTGTTAACTCTCCCAATATTGCGAACTTGTGCGAATCAAGGAGGCAGTGGCACGAACATGCTGTTTTACAGCGCGATCCGATGCGCTTTTGTTTGAGCACAGCTGTAAAATATGGCGCGTGAAGTGAAACAGAATCGTAGTTCTAATTTTTCCTCCTTCGCAGAAGAGTTGTTAATTGAATTAGTTAGTAAATATATATAAGTTATTGAGTGCAAGCGCACAGATGGCTTGACGATAAAAGAAAAGGACGAGGCGCGGGAAAAGTCCGCGAGGGTTTCAATGGGGTAAACAGATACTTTTTTTTAGCGGGTATCCGCTGTCACCTAACAAAATCCTTCGTTAATTGTCCCACTTCAAACTGTGCTCCGATATGGGAGTTATTAAATATTGTATTGTCGTGTGCAGAACCAGACCACCTAGCAAGTATATCCCTGATTAGGAGGTTAGGCTCACTAATCACCTGAACATTAACATTAACATTAACAGAGAAATATCCCTTTCGATTACGATATATTTCGGCCCAATTGCATCCAGGTGATTGGATTCTTACATGTGTGCAATCTATTGCACGTAGAACAAACACCAGGAAAATGGCTTATTTCGTAGAAGTAGTGGATAATTTGCTGACGCTCTTGTACTGAAGGGAATGTTATATACCTCCTTCTCATGGATGCTATTGCTGCAGACACCCGACAAACAACTCTATTAACAGTGGCTTTAGAAATTCCAGCATTGTCTCCGGCCATTATGTGAAAATAACCAGTAGCAAAAACTCGTAATATTATCAGTACCTGCAACATTGGAGAAAGAGGCAAGTTTCTCTTCGTAGGATATTCTAACCTCACTTGAATTTCGTCAACAACCTTAGCAACGACTGTTTTCGATAACCTGTATCTATGAAGAAATTTCGGATCCGTCAAATTTTCAAAGTCATTACGTCGCTGAACTCTTCTTCGATCAGGATTGTTTTGTAAAAGATCTAAATAGAGCAATTCCACCTCGAAAGCGAGATTCACAGCAGCCATTTTGAAACAGGTTGCTAAATGCTAAAGTTAGCCATTTAACATTGGAAATGGCTGATGTTAACTTTAATACGCAGTTTAACATTTGTTAATGTTAACATTTGTTGATGAAACGCAAATTTTCTTAAATCGTATGTTAAAATGATTTAACATCTTGTTAAGAACTAACATGTGTTGATGAAACCGGGCCTAAGCCTTGGTTTGTGCAAATCTTCTGCAGCTTCATAGAAGACACGACGCTTGTCTCTTTACTTCACAAAAAAGAATAGAGATTTTTTACAAAGCCTTCGCTCCTGCAGTTCTTCAAGCAGAGCAGTACTCACCTCGTAGGCCAAGGTCTTTTCGTAGCCCCTGTCTTCCTTTACTCGATATGTTCATTTTTCAAAGTAACTGATCCCCCTCTATACTTTTCCTGTGACTAGTGTCATATAGAGGATAGTTGCCTAGTTGTACTTCCTCTTAAAACAAGAATCACCGCTATCATCACTAACGCGCTGTATCAGAAAAATAAATAATTACTTTAATTAATGTCATAACGAATATTTTGTTCAAGCCTTGTCCCCCTTCCCTACGGGGTCAGATATGAGGTGAGGTGAGATGAACCTGTCGTGGCAGGTTGTTATGAACAGGATGCCCTTCCTGACGTCAACCTCATCAGAAGAGTTAATAAGATGAAATGAATGACGAACTATATGAGAGTAGGGAGAGGGTGAAACCCTGTGCCGGCACATAGCCTACTCCAGTTGAATAGCACCAAGGGGTCTGCTCAAAACTTAACGTCTCCATCCGACGGATGAATCACCTTCAACAGCGTCATATGCCCTCAATCTATATGAGCACTGCGGAGAGGTTTGAAATTTAATGCCGGCTTTTGGCACACAATCTAGTTATTAGAAATTGTATACCACTACTTCCTCAAGAAGAAGTAAATAACGTGATATATGATAGTAGGGAGAGGGTGAAACACGGTGCCGGCACATAGGCTACTCCTGTCGACTAGCACCAAGGGGTCTGCTCAAGGCTTAACGTCGCCATCCGACGGACGAATCACCAATAACAGCGTCATCTGCCCTCCCTCTTTTGGAATTTAATACAGGCTTTTCGCATGCAATCTAGTAATTAGAAATTGCATACCACCACCTCCCCTATCCTGTTGGCTAAGATTCTGATGGTGAAAATTTTTTCGACCAACGGGCCTCGATCCGGCTAACCTCGGTGTCAGACCGTTTTCAGACTTCAGCGCCTTAACGCCTTAACAATCATAACCACCAAAGACAGTCTTTCTTTCAACAACGAGCTCTGCTATAATAGCCTAAAGAAGCGTGAGGTAGTATTTTCACACAGCTAGAAGTTTGTACTTGCATGCATTACGCTTAAGTGCGGCCAGTATCCAGTATTCGGGTGGTAGCGGGTTCGAACTACACTGTCGTCAGCCCTGTAAATAGTTTCCGTAGTTTCCCAATTTAACGCCAGGCAAATGCTAGGCTGTACCTTAATTAAAGCCACGCCGCTTCCTTCCCACTCCTAGCCCTTTCCTGCCCCATTGTCGGTCATCCTGACAACAACGCTAAGCTGTAATTACTAGAAACATAAGAATCTGTTTTACGACCGGATGCCCTTCCTAACGCGTAAGTCTATCAAGTAACAGGACATTAAGATACCGGGATTTGAATCGCAGTATCCAACATTTTATTTCAAACTAAATGTGTGTGTCTGACTTGTGTATGCAGGAACAAGGTGATGTGTAATTATGCTGAGTTGACTTGACACTTCTGTTCACGTTTTCGCAAGCGGTAGCAGAAACTCACAGTACTGCTCCCATTTGGTCTTATAACTTGGAAGAGACAACATACATACCAAGATTATGATTTATTCTTTTCCCTCCTCCTTTTTTTACATGTAAGTATCTTAGGTGTAGTATCTCGCAACATTCTTCTCCGTGTGTTCCGTTTATTGAGAGAAAGAGTGACGTGTATGCGTATATCAGTGTTCTGGACGATAACCCGTGTTGTGATGTATTTGCAATTACTGAGCGTGTTAGCTGTGCGGTATGTGTGACCGAGCGAGTTGGCTATGCAGTATGGTTTTTTGATTTTCGACGGATGTGTATGCGTATATCAGTGTTCTAGTCGATTACCCGTGTTGTGATGTATTTGCAATTACTGAGCGTGTTAGCTGTGCGGTATGTGAAACCGAGCGAGTTGGCTACGCGGTAAGGTTTTTTTGTAGTTTTTGATTTTCGTACAAGACAAGGCAAATCATTAAGGTTGTACTTTTGCTACATCGTTTACTGAGCGAGTTGGGTACGCGATATGTGCACAGTGTGTTTCCGTAGTTTTTGATTTTCGCAGTAGGCAAATCTTTGAACTTGTTCTTTTGCTATATTGTTTACTGAGCGAGTTGGCTATACAGTATGTGCACAGTGTGTTTCCGTAGTATTTTATTTTCGTACTAGGCAAATCATTGAAGTTATACTTTTGCATTATCGTTTACTGAGCGATTTGGCTACGCAGTATGTGCACAGTGTGTTTCTATAGTTTTTGATTTTCGCACTATGCAAATCATTTAAGTTATACTTTTGCTATATCGTTTACTGAGCGAGTTGGCTACGCAGTATGTGCACAGTGTGTTTCTGTGGTTTCTGATTTTCGCATTTAGCAAATCACTGAAGTTATACTTTACCTGTATTCATATTTTGTAAATTATCGTTTACGGAGCGAGTTGGCTACGCGGTATGTGCACTGTAAGTTTCCGTGGTTTCTGATTTTCGCACTTAGCAAAGCATAGAAGTTTTACTTTTACTGTATTCATATTTTGTAAATTATCGTTTACCACCAACGTTGGCTACGCGATATGTGTAATATGTGTGTCCGTGGTTTCTGATTTTCGCATGACAGAAGATGTACACAATCTATATTCATATTTTGTAAATTATTGTTAACCGTAAGAGTTGGCTACGCGGTATGTGTAATATGTGTTTCCGTGGTTTTTGATTTTCGCACTTAGCAAATCATAGAAGTTGTACGTTACCTGAATTCATATTTTGTAAATATCGTTTACCGAGCGGGTTGACTACGCGGTATGTGGAACACTTAATTCCGCGGTTTCTGATTTTCGCACTTAGCAAATCATAGAAGTTGTACGTTACCTGTATTCATATTTTGTGAATTATCATTTACCCAGCAAGTTGGCTACGCGGTATGTGTAATATGTGTTTCTATAGTTTCTGATTTTCGCACTTAGCCAATCATACAAGTCGTACGTTACCTGTATTAATATTTTGTATATTATCGTTTACCCAGCGAGTTGGCTACGCGGTATGTGCACTATGTGTTTCCGTAGTTTCTGATTTTCGCACTTAGCAAATTGTAGAAGTTGTATTTTACCTGTATTCATATTTTGTAAATTTGCGATTACCGAGCGAGTTGGCTACGCGGTATATGTAATATGTGTTTCCGTAGTTTTCTGATTTTCTCACTTTCAAATCCTTAGAAGTAACATTTACTCTGTTCCCCTAGGGCTGAAGTGTCCCCTACAAGAGTTGGTCAAGAAGGTTAGATACACAACAGCTTAGCGCACATGTCTAGACTCAGCTAAAGACCCCGTGATTTCGCCAATGCAGACACACCAACAGCACAGGTTGCTCGGTTCCTACCTAAGGCAAGGGTGCCCCTGGAGGAGCTTTATTCTGCTCGACCCCCAACCACCCCGGAATAAAGTGTCCTACAAGAGTTGGCCAAGAGAGGTTACATAGACAACAACTTAGCATACATCATACCTAGACTCAGCTAAACACCCTTAGTTCGCATACCCATGCTCTCTGAAGTCAAGTACCCCTTTTAGTAGCCTCTTTCGACAGTATTCCATAAAATAACAACATCCTATTGTCTGAAGGTGTCCGAGGACGTAGCGCGTAGTTAGAGGTGGATTGCGCGTGGCGGCCATCTTGTCCACTTGGCCCTGCGCTTGCTTGTCGCGTTGATCGTAATAGACTGACGTCGGGAAGGGCAACAACTTAGCATACATCATACCTAGACTCAACTAAACACCCCTAGTTCGCATACCCATGCTCTCTGAAGTCAGGTACCCCTTTTAGTAGCCTCTTTCGACAGTATTCCATAAAATAACAACATCCTATTGTCTGAAGGTGTCCGAGGACGTAGCGCGTAGTTAGAGGTGGATTGCGCGTGGCGGCCATCTTGCCCACTTGTCCCTGCGCTTGCTTGTCGCGTTGATCGTAATAGACTGACGTCGGGGAGGGCAACAACTTAGCATACACCATACCTCGACTCAGCTAAACACCCCTAGTTCGCATACCCATGCTCTCTGAAGTCAGGTACCCCTTTTAGTAGCCTCTTTCGACAATATTCCATAAAATAACAACATCCTATTGTCTGAAGGTGTCCGAGGACGTAGCGCGTAGTTAGAGGTGGATTGCGCGTGGCGGCCATCTTGCCCACTTGTCCCTGCGCTTGCTTGTCGCGTTGGTCGCAATAGACTGACGTCGGGAAGGGCAGCCTTCTGAGGAGGAGGAGGTCCTAGAACTCTCACAATACAACTACTAGCTGAATCATGTTCAAACACTGATTTTTAGAGGCTCAATTCTTCTAATTGTCTCCAGTGAGTACCGAAATGTTTCCTTAATAGAATACCGACGCCTCTTGCTTTCTCTGCTTTGACAGGAACTTTATATGTAACTACGCGGGACCGGGCGAGTTGGCCGTGCGGTTAGGAGCGCGCAGCTCTGAGCTCGCATCCGGGAGATAGTGGGTTAGAACCCCACTCTCGGCAGCTCTGAAGATGCTTTTCCGTGGTTTCCCATTTTTACACCAGGCAAATGCTGGGGCTGTACCTTAATTAAGGCCACGGCCGCTTCCTTCCTATTCCTAGGCCTTCCCTGTCCCATCGTCGTCATAAGACCTATCTGTGTCGGTGCGACGTAAAGCAATTAGCAAAAGAAAATCTCCGTGGGAAGAATGCCTGCCACTATCAGTTCTCTTTTAATGATAGGCTTATAGAATCCGAAATCGCATCTGTGACAAACTTCACCTTTTACAACTACAGTATTCTGAAATTTTCCACTTTCTTTAGACTGATTCTTTTTTGCTCTTGCTAACTGGAAATGCCATTGACCTGGTGGTTTAATGATTGACTGAAACATATGCTTCCAGTCAAAAACAGAAAAGTGCTGCCCTAGACTCTTGTCAGTTGCAAATTCAGAGACGATTTTGCTGTACTCCTCTTGTTTTATTATGGTGTCTTTCTTCCGCACAACCTTTTCTGTACGTCCAAAGACACGATCAGGTGATAGAAAAGAATGACCTACAATCGAAAAGGTCGCATAAATTTGTTTTACTAGTGACCTGGTATGATATAGCCAGTAGGGCAACATCCATATCACGGTTATGTTCTTGTTCTGACCGGGATATCAGTCTGCGAACAGTTTCACACAAGTTATGCCTTCATAAACCAGGGATGATAATTTATGGTGTAACGTAGACGATACTTCATTCGAACCTTTGAATCGTTGATCTTCAGTCCATGTGCTAGCGGTCACTGAATGTGTAGACTGCTGAGCTGTGGAATGACCCTTAGAAATAGTGAAGTTGTAGTAATATAACTGGCGTGAGTAATATGTGGATTGATCCGACACACGGTGTAGAACCATGTTCTTCTGACAGTCGGAACTTAACTGCAAAGTATTTTCTTCCGGTTCTTTCAGCTTCTCATAAAATGCTTTTGCTTTCAGCTTATGTACGCGGAAGAGGCATATGAAGTCTTCCTTGGCAGGTACAGGCATCAGTTGCGGGACATTTAAAACTGATGTTAACATCTCGTACAAGAATGTGGCGAATATCGTCATACTTTAACACGCAACTATAATTTTCATGACACTACGCTTTCCATAATTTACGTATACTACAATCATTTGGCATGTACTGTCGCATTGTTTTGCTTCGTCCATAGTGGGAATCAACATATTTCAGAGTCTTTATCCAATCTTTGTATCTTCCACTTCCTCTCAATGAAGTGTCCGCTTCGCCTATCCCCACCTCTTGTATCTTTAGGGGACTAATCCGTGGCCAAGTATTTCTTAAAAAATATTCTGCACCCAAAAAGTTGACACTCCCAGGATGGAGACGAAAACTTTACTACGGACTGCAACCGATGTATGTTTGGTTTTGACATAATAGTGTACTGAATCTGCATTACCTTTACGGATTCCTTTAATTTCACGGTGTCTTGTTGGTACTAATCAAGTAGTGTGCTTCAAAATGAATTTCTCTCTATAAGTCTTGGTAACATTTTGGTAAAAAGCTTGGTGGGATCTTCTTATATCTTGCATTGACGAAGGGTCGCATTGAAATGTCTTCTTCTTGTGACCACATGTCGGGTGATTGGGCAGGGCTTTCGGTTTGTGTCTGCAACATAAAGAATGAGAAGCACTAATAGAATACATTTTGAAGCAAACTACGAAGTTTTCTAAGGCAATAAAGAAGTGACAGTGAGAAGTACAATAACATCAAATTTATATTACAATGCCATTAGCTTAACCAAGGAGTAGATGATAAATAGCTCTTACCTAATTTCCTTGCCCTGGATTTTTTCCAGTTTCTTGAATCTTTCAGCTTCTTTCTCCCCTTTCCATGTCCTACAAGAATAGGTGGATATTCCATCGCAGTCAGTACGTTTATTGTCTTGAGACTAGTACAACAAAAAATGGACATTTCTTACTGTTCGCAAAATTTTGTCATTGCTACAAACATTCGAGGCTGAAATGTCTCTTCTTGTCAGTTTCATACACATAGTAAAATTAATGTTGTATGTCAGGAAGGAATTAGTTTTGAAGTCATATTCACTAGTTGACCACCATGTTGCTTTTGGAATGATTTAGTTTTGAAACATGTTATATGGATGGAAGGAAAGAGTTTTGAACCAGTTTATATCAAGGAATGAAGGAGTTTTGCAACAGAAGCTATTTTTTCACCAGCAAAACAACAGGCATTCAATGAGTTTTGATACCGTATGGAGCCATTATCTGTTGAGAGTCTTCCTGAAAATGGTAGCACCATCGATATCACGACATTTTGGAAAAGTGGAATGAACGAGTTTTGCAATGGACGTCTCAATTGAAGTCGGTCGCAGTGTGACGTATTGGAACTCGTCTTCCTCAGAACGGCTACTCCGAATAAATGCAAGTGGACTCTAAACTCCAAGAAAATGCCGGGATGGTAGCTAACTTAAGGCCACGGCCGCTTCCTTCCCTCTTCCTTGCTTATCCCTTCCAATCTTCCCATCCCCCACAATGCCCCGCTTCGACATAGCAGGTGAGGCCGCCTAGGGGGAGGCACTGGTCATCCTTCCCAGTTGGATCCCCCGACCCAAAGTCTCACGCTCCAGGACATTGCCCATGAGGCGGTAGAGGTGCGATCCCTCGCCGAGTCCGAGCGAAAAGCCAACCCTGGAGGGTAAACAGATTAAGAAAGAAAGAAAGAAAGAAAGAAAGAAAGAAAGAAAGAAAGAAAGAAAAGAATTAGCTGATAATACAGCAGGGCTTGTACAAATTGCTTTTTTTAATAATTCCTAGCTTCAGGGGGCTAAAATGGACTAAACATCTTTTTCTCCACGAAGTGGGGGTGGGGGAGGCGACTGCACCCCCTCTTCCCCCTTTCCCCCCTACAGCTACTGAGGGCAGCTACAGTACACATGGATGAGTTAGAAAGCACATTTACCTGGGGAGATGGCCGTGCGGTTATAGGCGCGCAGCTGTGAGTTTGCATCCGGGAGATAGTGGTTTGAAACCCCACTGTCGGCAGCCCTGAAAATGGTTTTTCGTGGTTTCCCATTTTCACACCAGGCAAAGGCTGGGGGTTGTAGCTTAATTAAGGGCACGACCGCTTCCTCCCCACTCCAAGCCCTTTCCTATCCCATCGTCGCCATAAGACGTATTTGTATCGGTGCGACGTAAAGAAGCTTGCTTCTTTTGAAAGCGCATATGATAACGACGTTTCCGTATTTGACCTCACTGTCCTCCCGAGGACAATGTAGAGATTATTGAAGGATGTCGGAACAGTATCTGCTTTATTCGGGAACATCCTGCACGACATCTGGATGCTGATAAGCGTCCTCCCAATGTGAACTGTCTTGTGTCTCGGCCAGTCACGCCACACAACTGCTAAAGGGAAGAATGTTCTTTCATATACGACGCTAGGTTGAGTCTGTCGTAAGCTGACCATGATGACTAGAGCTCGGAAGTTATGCATTTATTTTTATTTAAAATAGGCAGGCAAAAAGGCACTTTAAATACTGAAAATAGGCAGTACTGTAAATAAAACAGGCGTTTATTACGAGTGAAAGCAAAGAGGAATCTCACTCATTATTAATGAAAATTTATATTTTAAATACGGTACTCATCCATTTCTTTATTATCAATTTATCACATAACTAGCGCACTTACTCTTACTTTCCTTGGTTACAAGCAACAACAAGGTGCTTTTTCAAAGTATCAACTTTAATAGACAGACGCTTGTCAGAAATAAAGTTTTTCATCATGGAAAAGGAACGTTCTACTTCCACTGAAGTGATTGGCTTAAATTTTAAACAAGCTATTTCGGAAGGACACATGCCAGTTAAAACAGAATTTTCACCTTTCAGAATATGACGAATGTTCTTCATTTTTTCAATGTCCACATTAGTACTCAGAACACGTTTACACTTTTCACTAACACTGCTTCCTTTTTCTCCTGGAGCTTGCAGCAGTTGATTTACTGCATCTTCGAAAATCGCCATAGATGATACCAGCGAATCATCTCTTTTCTCCAACTTCAAGATTGCTTCCGGTATCACACTATAATGTGCTGTTATAAATGCCAGATCATTGCTGAGCTCTTCATGGTCCAACAACTATTTTACCTCGCGAACTGAAGCAACTTCGTCTACTAATACGGCATGAAGTACCTCACGTATCTTGTCCAAATTGTTGCTGTAATATAATGACTGCTGAGATCCAGGTTCCCCATTTGGTGAGAACTGGCTGTGGAGGTAAAGGGAGCTCTGGTGCCACTTCCTTGAAAACCCGGATTCGGGAGGTGATTTTAGAAAGATTTTCTTGGTATTCGAAACTAACTTATCCACGTTGACGATACAAACTTCTTACCTCTTCAGCAATTCTGTGCAGTCCATGGGCTAGACATGTGAGGTGGAGCATTTTAGGAAAGAGAACGTTCAAGGCTATAGCTGCTTTTTTCATGTAAGGTGCCGCATCTGTGACAAAAAGTAGGACATCATCATGCCGTATTCCATCCGGCCAGAGTAACATTAATGCATTTGTGAACAACTGTACCACTGTGGAACCATTTGCTCTCTCCACCTCTTCTGTCGTCAAAAGAAATACTGATGATAAGTCAGTTTGCTTTGCTTCCATAGTTCCAATGATGACGTTGGCCATGTAACGTCCCATTGCATCCGTAGTTTCATCAATGGAGATCCAGATCTTCTTTTCTGCAACTCTGCTTCGAATCCTCTGCAGGGTCTCTTCAAAGGAGATATTCAAATACGTTTTTCTTAATGTGGATTCTATCGGAACTTATTCCGTAGTGTACTTCTGCAGAAACGTCCTGAGGGATTGATTTTCGTTTCCAGAACGGAATTCCGGAGTCCAAGAAAGCTTTACATAGATCCAGGGAAAACTGAGATTGCCTGCTGTATGTTGTAACTGCTGTTGATATTAAATTGATGTTAGGGCCAACAATATTTAACCTAGACTTATGTTTCGTTGTCTCGAAATGTTGAGTTATGAAGTACTTTTTTTCGTGATTAATAATTTTTTTTACAGATTTTGCAAAATAGTACCGGTATAGCTCCATCAGTAGAAAGTGTATCCGAACCGAATTCGCGAACATAGCCATGTAATTTACCACCCAAGGATGAAAATTTGGGCATGATAAATAAGTCAGCGCGAACACCCGAGTTGCCTTTAACAAGTTCAACAGTAGACTAACAGCTTCTAGTATGTTTGACATGTTAGACAGAAGTGATTTCCTCCCTTACTCTGCATTATCCTATCATTTCGAAATCGGGAATACCAGGTAATTACGCATTGTCACAGCAAAAGGGGTGTGAGGAAGGAGAAGAGACGTACTTCCCTCACCCTCTCTCTTTCCTGGTATTCATTATGCTTGTGCATTCCTTTCACTAATGAAGGTTCTGCTATTTACAGAGATTAAATTAATGGGTTGAGAAAATAAGCTTTCGAATGCCTGGAAACAAATAAACGATTTACAGGGAACAATATTCTAAATAGATATTTGAGATGGCAATATGTATTTTAATTTGTGCAACAGTTTTGTCGTCGATGTACGGAATTTCGTTATGTGCTTTCTAAATCAGAAAAAAATACATAACGATCACAAAAGGCAAAAAAGGCTTTAAATCTTAAAATAGGCAACGGAAGCCAAAATAGGCAAAAAAGGCAAAATAAAAATTGTCTCTACACTTCCTAAATGCACGAAAGCATAGTTATCTCTATCTGATTCAATATATCCAATCAGATAAAAATGCATTTTGCCTAACTTCCGGGCTCTAATGATGACACTGTAATTGCATTGGACGAGTGTTGTAAAATATTTGGTATTGGTGAACAATTTACAGATAAAAATAAATAAATCCTTTACTTCTTTCTTTCTTTCTTTCTTTCTTAATACCTTTTTTCTTTGGACTCAGCAAGGGTTCCCACTTCTACCACCTCAAGGGCAATGTCCTGGAGCGTGAAAGTTTGGGTGGGGGATAAATCTTGGGAGGACGAACAGTACCTCGCCCAAGCGGCCTCACCTGCTAAGCTGAACAGGGCCTTGTGGGGCGATGGGAAGATCGAAAGGGATAGACAAGGAAGAGGAAAGGAAGCGGCCGTGGCCTTCAATTAGATACAGCCCCAGCATTTTCCTGGTGTGAAAATAGAAAACCACGGAAAACCAACAGTGGAGCTCGAATCCACTATACCCCGGACGCGAACTCACAGCTGCACGCCCTTAAGCGCACTGCCAACTCGCCCGGTAGATGAAATGCTATAATCCAGCATTATCATAATACAAATTCAATTTTATTGCCGGTTCCCTTCCAGAGCTATATAAAGTGTGTCAATTGATTTCGATCCCCACGTCTGGCGATCACAGGTAGCCATCATCTTCATTCACCAATATGAAACCTTGTTTATAGATGTTGTCAGTCGTAGCTTGGCCGTTTACTCCACTCTGATAAGTGTCTGCAAGCGGGCCCGCATAAAATGTTGGTCCTGCACATTTATATATGCAGTAAATGATCAAGCTTCCATTATAAACGACATACGAGTATTAAGACCGCAATATTTTGATATACTTATTCTACTGTACGTGCCAGTGAAATACGTAGGTTTGCAGAATGTGAGATTCTGTTCCTCTAGTCAAAATCTCAATTTTTTTTGTATAAAGTGTTTATATAACTTTAAAAGAGAAATATCGCAAGGCAGCTGACTATTTCGGGCCACCAACCTATTATCATCAATTCATCATCTGTTTACCCTCCAGGTTCGGCTTTTCCCTCGGACTCAGCGAGGGATCCCACCTCTACCGCCTCAAGGGCAATGTCCCGGAGCTTCAGACTCTTGGTCGGGGGATACAACTTGGGGAGAATGACCAGTACCTCGCCCAGGCGGCCTCACCTGCTATGCTGAACAGGGGCCTTGTGGAGGGATGGGAAGATTGGAAGGGATAGGCAAGGAAGAGGGAAGGAAACGGTCGTGGCCTTAAGTTAGGTACCATCCCGGCATTCGCCTGGAGGAGAAGTGGGAAACCACGGAAAACCACTTCCAGGATGGCTGAGGTGGGAATCGAACCCACCTCTACTCAGTTGACCTCCCGAGGCTGAGTGGGCCCCGTTCCAGCCCTCGTACCACTTTTCAAATTTCGTGGCAGAGCCGGGAATCGAACCCGGACCTCCGGGGGTGGCAGCTAATCACGCTAACCACTACACCACAGAGGCGGACTTATCATCAATTAATTATAAAAATACCGTTCACTTCACGGAACAATAAATTTTACGTAATTTACCTTAGTTTTATTAAAATCTGTTGTTCCAACTAGAACAGTTCCCTTGTAAGTTTGTTTGGTGGTCCATATAGACTGCATGACAAAAAATGAAGCACCCAAGAGATGAGGAGGAAACGTAATAACTCTTCACGTGTTGAGAGGGTGTGTGATATTACAAAACCGAGTTAAATTAACAAAGAACTGGGCAGTACGAGCCCACTTATCAGTATGTGGTTGTCCGGCTCCATGGCTAAATGGTTAGCGTGCTGGCCATTGGTCCAGAGTGTCCTGGGTTCAATTCCCTGCCCGGTCGGGGACTGTAACCTTCATTGGTTAATTCCGATGGCTCGGGGGCTGGGTGTGTGTGCCGTCTTCATCATAGGTAGGACCCATCCTCACAGACGCGCAGGTCGCCTATACGGCGTCAACTCGAAAGACCTGTACCAGGCCTCGTCGGAGGCCAAATATGAGGTTACACCTTCCCTGACTTGGATGCATGCATGCATCCTCAGGCAAGATGGCTCACAACTGTTGTAACTGGTCCTTGATATCCTGGATACGGTCACTGAGACAAACTTGACGTCCGAGGTGTTCCCACACATGTTCTATCAGGAACGGATCTAGGGATCTTGCTGGCCACCGTTGTACTCCATCATCACCCAGACCGTTCATAGAGACACGTGCCGTGTGTGGACGAGCATTGTTCCTTTGAAAAATGGCACCACGATACTGTCGCATGTGAGGTAACACATGAGGACGCAGGATGTCCGTGACGTACCGACGTGCCGTCAGAGTTCCGTCAATCACTACCAGCAGTGACCTGAAGTCATACCGGATGGCTGCAAACACCATGAGGCCAGGAGTAACACCGCTGTGCCTCTCAAAGACATCGGAAGAATGGGACCTCTCTCCAGGTCGTCGCCATACTCGCAGGCGATGTTCACGCGGGGTAATGCGGAACCGCAATTCATCGCTGAACACAATGCATCAGCAGTCCATGCTTCCCGGTCAGGGCACCACTCCAAACACAGCCGTCCGTGTTGTGGTGTTAAGGGCAGCCTAGGCATGGGGCAGTTAATTCCCTAGTCCGACTGCTGCTAGTTTCCGACGAACGGTGCGGGATGACACAGAATGTTGCACGGAGTACATTACTTGTTCTCAGATGGCAAGCGCAGATGTGAAGGGGTTACGATCTGCCTGGTACACAATGCGGCGAACCACCATGCAGTCCAATATCGTGCCACTGTCACATCCGAATTCCCCACAAATGGGGATATTGCACGATTCGACCAGCCGACCAAATGGAGACCTTTCAAACTGTGCTACTGTAGGTGCTGATAATGCTGCCTCACGGCATCCCCGTGTCCTTCACAGTGATCACTCAACATCTGACGCTTAGGGCTGGTTTACACGGGTAGAGTAGCGAGGCGAGTAGAGTGGTTAGTAGAGTAGCCACGTTACTCTACCGCTGCCTGGTAGAGTTGACACTCGTATCGTTCATACGGGAGTAGAATCATACAGTAGAGTAGAGTACAGTAGTAGCACCATGTCAAGACGTAAGCACATCGTAAGGAAGTGTTTAAAGACATTTACAAACATATTACTGCACGAGGTTAGTGTAGCGTTAGAAGAAGAAGTAAATGAGGAAAAAAGGGAATGGGCAAGAGGCTGGCTTAGTAGGAGAGATACACTCGGGGCATCGGCATTAATTTTGAGAGAACTTGGCAATTTGGAGAAATATGGGGGGACAAACTCGACACAGTTGGCCAAGAACATGAGGGATCGTCTCAGGAATCATTTTGTTAATGAAGGAGCAGTTCCCTGGCAGTACAAGCATGTATTTTAACCCAGGAACACAAACGATTGAATTTTTATGACTTTATTCATTATTGTACAGAAAGTAACGACAGTGCAATCATCCCCTCAGGATTTTACTAGTCTTCGTCTGTGAATACTGTAGTGGTGATTTCTAAGATAAAACTATATGAACGACCTCCAGTCTAATTATAGATCATAATTCTGGCGAAGGTTTTTGTTCCACGGTGAAGGGGTGAGGTACTCCTTTCCCCAGTTAGACTGTAGTGATGTTTCTATTTCCATTTTTTTGTATTTCAGCCAACCTAAATCTTATCCGAATGAAATTTTACAGAATTCATTTCAAAAGTTATAGAAGGAATACCCATTGGCCTTCAGTGTGTCGTCTCAGAACCCACGAGTCTCAAAACTCACGAGTATCAAAATTCACGAATTCTAAGAAGAGGATTAGCAAGAATAGGTTTCTCTATCTGGGCCAGTCTCAAAACTCACGAGCAGGACCAGTTCTTCTTTGAGTGGATACATGCCCACCCTACTAGTGATGATCTAATCGGATATTTTTTAAAAATCAAATAGCTTCCATCCGGTTATTTAAATAATGGAATAAATAATCAAATGAATTTCAAATATCATTCAGTTATATCGCGTAGAATAATCGGTTGCGTCATGAATAATTTTTTCGGTTTAAGTGTGTCGGATGGATAATCGATTGAATTATGTGAATAGATGAAAAATAGAAATACGCCTCTTTTTTGCAATCCATGAAGTCCAATACTGAAGACGGCACAAACACTCAGTTCCCGAGCCATAGGAATTAACAAATGAAAGTGAAAATCCCGGCCAGGAGTCGAACCTGGGACTCCCTGGACCCATTGGACCACAGGCCAGCATGCTAACCATGTATCCATGCAGCCGGACGACATAAAATTAAGTACGTATATTGCCTGCTGCTAGTTAAAATAAATTTTCAGTTGGTAGTAATTACCGGGGCTTAGTTCTATTATGAGGCCAGAAGACGGCATTTACTTATATAAGAAACTTTATTTTACCAATATTAAATATTACGACTGTTAATTCACTCATTTAGTTTCACTAGAGATTAATTTGGTCATGAATCTCATCGCAGGGAAATTAAATTACTTATCTCCATTCCCTTCAGAAAGTGGGCGAGTATGATGAACGGTCTCTGATACTCTTTCCGAAAATAATATGAACTCATGCTCCACACGTATGACTGAGTCATGTACTCCCAGATGCCTTACTTAGCATAGATTAATATATTACATCACGCCCCCACGCGATTACACGAAACGCAAGGTTATATACTCGTAGTATTGACTACTTGGGTCACCAAATTTATAAAATCATAAATTAAAATGTGTCAGAATTTTATCTAAAATATAGCGAAGCAGCCAATCGCTATTTTTGACGTTCTGTTGCTATATGACTTAAAAAGACTCCACAGCGCTGATGTTGATGATATCATAGGAAAAGGTGGTGGTGGTGATTACTGTTTTAAGAGGGAGTGCAACTGGGCAGCCATCCTCTATTAATACTAATCAGTGGGTAAAAATGGAAGGTGGCCCATACTTCGAGAAAATGAAGGTTTCGGGCAAGGAAAGACAAGGGCCTTTTCTAAAAAATGTAAGTACCCCTGGGGCCCCTTTTAGTCACCTCTTACGATAAGCAGAGGATACTGTGGATGTTACTCTGCCACCCCAACACACAGGGGAAAATAATGGTCGGTGAATGACACAGATGTGTATTATTATTATTTTTATTATTATTATTATTATTATTATTATTATTATTATTATTATTATTATCATCATCAAAACATTTTTCTGTGGTCTTAAAGGTAATATAACGTATTTTTCCTTTTAATATAAATTTAATGTTAATGGTATTGTGGCCTCAGGAGAGGCCTGGTGAGTGAGTCACCCCGCACCTCACCCCTCCTGCCGTCATCACAGGCACCTGCTATCCGGAGTCGTGAATGTTGAGACTCATTGGAATATTAATTTAGCTATTAGTTTGCAGTCGTGAGTTGTGACACCATTTGCTACTAATTTTCACACGTGAGTCTTGAGACGTAACCGGCCATAAGTACACTGTAAATTACGCTGGCGTAGGCCTAATTTGCAGTAGCTTCTTCGCCATAAATATCCCAATTATTGATCTATTTAATTTTTTTTGTTCGTTGCTTGTACGGCCCAGGTGTAGAGCTTAAGCTTCTAGATCTGACACTGTACTGTAAACAATAATTATTTTGGATATTCCAAACAACATATGGAAACTATTCAATTTGTTGGGGAAATTACTGTTATTGCTGAAAATTAACGGCAGTGGCAAGTGATATGTAGAAGATCCCTATGTATGTTATTAATATGATTAATGTACACAGTCCTGCACCATTGTATTGCCTAACTTAAACATTTCGAGACACATGATGAACACGCTGTGTAACATTGAAACTTGAGAAATCTTCATATTAAGTGAAAATCCAGCTGACACTTGTTTATATTTTATGTTGCATCTTCGAGTGTAGATGTCTGCGGCACTACCTCCAGACTTCTTGGATCTTCGTATTTTCATGAGTTCTTGATTGTATGTACATCGTAATTTTTTAATTTTCTGTTTCAGTTCCGTTAACCCAAAACCCTCTTTACCCATTTTCGCAATCAAGTCCTCTCCCGCCGCCCGTCTCATATTCTTATTTCTATAAGTAACGCTGTTTATGTTCCATAAACATTCTTTTTCGCTGTAGAGCTCCACAAATTTGCAAGTTTCTTCTTCCGTCCACTTCATTTTGCCGCCAAATAAGCGCTCAACGTAATACCACCGTCTGTACACACATGCAAATACAGCAGTCGAATGACGCGCCAGCTGAAAAATCGAGCGTCCTCGGACTTCTCCGCCAGCTCTCGGAGCTCGGTTCCGGTGGAAGGGGAAGGATAGTGGTAGAGTTACTTTACCGCAGCGGAAACCCACTCTACTCTACTGCCTACTAACTACTCTACTCTACTTGCTACTATCCCGGTCGTTTACACGATGCTAGTAGCTCTACTATCCACTCTACTCGCCTCGCTACTCTACCCGTGTAAACCAGCCTTTAGGGATGGTCGATAAATCACAGCCTGTTACTTTGTCACCGATATTTTTCTGTCACCGATATATCAGATACGCTGTCACTGAAGTATCTGTGACAAAATATCGTTTATGTTGTGTACTTGGATCACGTTCACAGGGCTATATTATCCGCTGTACCTCAAGGTCTATATCCGTTTTTCATTTACCAGTTACCTACGGCGATATTAAAGGTCTTAAATCATACATTTTATCATAGTGTATTTATGAGCATAGTAGAGAGAATACCTGTCTAGCAACTCTGTATCTCAATAGCTAGCTCAAGGTTCATACGTAAGTTACGGCGAATCGAACAGATTAGTCCTAGCTGGCAAATGAGGCATGTTTGAATACATAATATATTTTCGAGAAGTACTTGTCCGATTTTCAAAATAATCGCGGTGCTGAATTTGTAATGTTTGTAGATTTAAGGCTATGTGTACAAAATAGTGTGGTACCATTTTAAAAAAGCGAAGTCATTACCGTGATCCCAGAAAATATTAACATAAGACACAGTACTTACTTTAAGTCCGATTATTAGCCCTTTGGTACAATACAGAAAGAGAAAGAAGAATAAAAAATAATGACTAAATATATATATAAAAACGTTCACCGAGTTATTCTCGAGGTGACACTTGCTGACTCCTATCTGGCACCTCCTCTACTAAGTCGCCTCCTGCTATTCTCCCCCTTCACAGGCCTCCCTCCTGCCCTTGCAGCCTCCCCACCCCTTTGCTGAATAGCCTTGTATATGGGAGGAATCTTTGAATTAAGTACATACATACATTATCATTACAGACTCTTATGCCTTTCAGCACTCAGTCTGCAAGCCTCTGTGAAATTACTAAACGTCGCCACAATCCTCTATTTGCAACTAGTGCTGTGGCGTAATTTAGTTCTATATCTCTTATCTTTAAATCGTTAGAAACTGAGTCTAACCATCGTCGTCTTGGTCTACCTCTACTTCTCTTACCCTCCATAACAGGGTCCATTATTCTCCTAGGTAACCTATCCACCTCCATTCGCTTCACATGACCTCACCACCGAAGCAGGTTTATGCGCACAGCTTCATCCACCGAGTTAATTCCTAAATTAGCCTTCATCTCTTCATTCCGAGTACCCTCCTCTTTTTTGGTACTTGCAATCATTCTAGCTACTTTCATGTCTCTTACTTCTAACTTATGAATAAGATATCCTGAGTCCACCCAGCTTTCGCTCCCGTAAAGCAAAGTTGGTCTGAAAACAGACCAATGTAAAGATAGTTTCGTCTGGGAGCTGACTTCCTTCCTACAGAATACTGTTGATCGCAACTGCGAGCTCACTGCATTAGTTTTACGACACCTTGATTCAATCTTGCTTACTATATTACCATCCGGGGGGAACACCCACCTTAAATACACTGAAGAAAATGGAAATTGCAACACTCAGAAGGAGTGGTGCTACATTGCTGCAATTGAACATGCAGGCCGAGTGTTCGGTTGTGATTCGATGATTACACTTTCAGGTCCCTCTGACCGCAAGTTTGGACAACAATCAATACAGGATGTGCCCACCACGAGCTGCAATTCATTGATGAATACGTCGAGGCATGGAGTCAATAAGGCCCTGGATCGCTTCCTGAGGAATTGTGGCCCATGCTTGCTGCACTGCACGGGTCAGTTGTCCCAGAGTTGTGGGTGGCTGAGGACGGTTGGCCAGTTGTCGACCCATCATGTCCCACACATGCTCAATAGGACTGAGGTCCGGGGATCTGGCGGGCCATTCTAAGGTTGTGGAGAACTTCTCTGGAGATGCGTGCAGTGTGAGCGCGGGCATTGTCCTGCTGAAACATCCCATTAGCAATGTTCGCCATATTAGGGTCAACCACTGGATTGAGTATCCTATCAACGTACTGTCGAGCAGTCATAGTGCCCTCAACAAGCACTAATTGTGATATAACATTAAAGCCAATAGCTCCCCAGACCATAATGCTTGATGTTGGCCCTGTGTGCCTCTCGACAATAAGTTCTGGGGGCCCCTTTCCCCAGTACGTCGGCGCACACGATTCCGGCGATCACTGTGGGCAAGACAGAAGCTAGATTCATCATTAAAGATGACCCTATGCCATTCGTCGACCCACGTCGATCTTTCTCGACACCAGGCCAGCCTTACACGTCGCTGTTGTGGGGTCAATGGAACACCTTATGCAGGGACACGGGCACGTAAGCCAGCTGCACGCAGGCGATTACCAACTGTTTATTGTGTAACGTGGGGTGCCACAGCTGCTCGAATTTGCGCTGCTGTTGCATGGGGTTCCATCCGGGCCATCCGAATGATGCGGCGATTCTCTCTCACAATTGTCTGCCGCGCTGGGCCTGTGCCAGGTCTACGAGTGTGTGTACCTTAATTTGACCACTGCTGCCATACACGTTGTACCGTAGATGCTGTCGGCCAACACGTGCAGCGACAGACCTTAGCGATAACCCAGCCTCACACAGCCCAATTATCCGAGCATTCTCAAACGGCGACAGTTGTTGATAGCGTGCTCTTCTCTGTCGTCGAGGCATGTTTGACGGGGAACACTTCACTGCACAGACTGCAAGTCAACTACGCTACACCAGAGTCAGACCAACTTAGAGCTCTGGGAATAGGAAAACATCAACAGAGACAGACAACTCCTGACATTCCACTTGACGAACTGAACGATTACTTTAGTAGAATAAATATTCAACCTACCCCAATTAACTGTACCGTCTCACCGCCCTCCCCTCCAGCCAATCCACCATTCACATTTCACAGTGTCACAGAAAATCAGGTTAAAAAGGCTTTGTACTCGATTAAATCAAAGGCCACAGGTGTAGACGATATTCCTATTGCTTTTATACATAACATTATGGGTGCTGTCCTGCCTATACTGACGCACATACTGAACGTTTGTTTACTAAACGGAACTTTCCCAACTGTCTGGAAAACAGCCAGTATTATACCGGTACCTAAGAGTTTAGACCCACAATCACCCTCTGACTATCGTCCGGTGTCCATACTCCCTGCGCTTTCTAAAGCCTTCGAACGTTTAGTATACGAGCAGGTTCTGGAGTACCTAAATAAAAATGCTCTTTTGGACCCTTTGCAGTCTCGATTTAAGAAGGGGCACAGTACCGCGACAGCACTTTAGAAGGTTACTGAAGACATTAGAAATGCTATGGACAAACGACTGCTTACTATACTTCTTGACTTCAGTAGCGCCTTTGACACTATAGACATTCAGACTATGATAAAGAAAATGGAACTACTAAATTTTGACCTGGCTGCGCTTAAGTTTCTTAGTTCTTATTTGAGTAACCGTCAGCAGCGTGTAACAGTAAACGAAAAGGTCTCTAAATGGAAAATGAAAGTTAGTGGTGCCCCAAAGAGCAGTATTCTAGGGCCCTTACTTTTCTGTATTTATATCAATGACATATCATCGGTGACAGGAAATAACACACACCGCCTCTATGCTGACGATCTTCAGATTTATCGACACTGCAAGACTTCAGACTTAGATGAAACAATACAAGATATTAACAATGACCTCCGACGACTCAGTATATATGCACAACGAAATTCTCTTATACTAAACTCCACAAAATCTCAGGCAATCATAATAGGAACACGAAAATTACTGAACTGCTCAAACAATATTGCAATCCCGCCTATCCTACTGAATGGTAACATTATTCCCTACAATAAAACAGTTAAAAATCTCGGCGTAATTATGAATGAAACACTTGATGGGTCTGATCACACGAAAATCATCTGTAAAAAGATTTTTGGAGTGCTACACCCTCTTAAACGGCAAAGGGATGTATTTCCATTTGAGCTTAAGGCCAAACTAATACAGACACTGGTTCTCCCTATTCTTGATTATTGTGACGTTGTTCTACTTGATATGACAAGAGAAGAAACACTTAAACTTCAACGAGCACTGAATTCCTGCTTGCGATTTATTTACAATATTGGGTACGATGTTCACATTACTCCATACTATAAGGCTCTCTCATGGCTGAAGCCTGATAAACGTCGGCAGCTACACATTTTAACGATGGTATTTAGAGTACGAGCGGAAAGTCAGCCACTGTATATTTCTTCTAAATTCACCTTTCTATCATCATTTCACAACTTAAATACACGTTCCAGATCCACTCTTTCTATTCCAGTGCACCGCACAAATAAAATTAATAGATCGTTTGTAGTGACCGGCGCCAGATTATGGAATTCCCTGCCAGCTCAGGTCAGAGAAACTAGCTCTTTACAAAGGTTTAAGGTCACCTGCCGAGACTACCTGCTGAGGACAGCTAACTGAATGGTTGAAGTATGAATGTGTGCGCGCCTGAGGATAAGTCATTATTAAGAGTTCTTACTTTTAATTAGTTTTATTATTAACTTAGTAATGTATTTAAAATTGCTCTCAATTCTATTAATTTTTTGTTTGGTTTTAACTATTTTAAATATCTCATAACTTTATGTATGGTTTTGATTAGTATGTGGTTAAGTGGAAGAGAGGGCCTCGAGCCCTAACTTCGCCACTGAAAAAAGGCATTAATAATAAATAAATATACTGGAGTTGATTCCTCCGCGACCAATCACGTGGGAAGACCTGTAGCAATAATCCAATGGGTCTGAAACTTTGATCGTTTACATACCTACATGGCATCGTTCCATACTTTGAAAATCAACACAAATGACCAATGCCTTCATGGTGTTGCAATTTCCATTTTCTTAGGTGTACGTGAATTTATCGACCTGTTCTAGTTTTGTATCACCTATCTGACATTCAATTCAATTGAATTTTTTACCTACGGACATCAATTTAGTCTTCGAAAGGCTAATTTTCATACCATACTCATTGCACCTATTTCCAAGTCCCACGATATTAGACTGCAGGCTTTCGGCACAATCTGCCATTAAGACCAAGTCGTCAGCAGTCGTCAGACTGCTTGGTACATTTCCACCTAACTGCATCCCTCCCTGCCATTTTATACCTTTCAGCAGGTGATCCATGTAAACTATGAACGGCAAAGGTGAAAGATTGCAGCCTTGTCTAACACCTGTAAGTACCCTGTACCAGGAACTCATTCTACAATCAGTTATCACTAAAGCCCAATAGTCAACATAATGCCTTTGATTTTTTTAAATAATCTACCATTAATTCCATAGACCCCCTGACATGATCCTGACAGTTTCTCTGTGGTCTGAAACCACACTGGTTTTCATCCAACTTCCTCTCAACGACTGATCGCACCCTCCATTCCACGATGCCAGTGAATACATTGCCTGGTATACTAATCAATGAGATACCTCGACAGTTGCAATCCTTCCTGTTCCCTTGCTTATAGATAGGTGCAATTACTGCTTTTGTCCAATCTGAAGGTACCTTACCAACACTCGATGCTAATCTTACTACTCTATGAAGCCATTTCATCCCTGCTTTCCCAATATACTTCACCATTTCAGGTCTAATTTCATCTATTCCTGCTGCTTTGTGACAATGGAGTTTATTGACTATCCTTTCCACTTCCCAAGCGTAGTTTCACCAACATCATTTTCCTCCTCCCCATGAGCTTGGCTGTTCGCAACACCACCAGGAAGATTTCCTTTCACGTTGAGATGTTTAAAATATTCCCTCCACCTCTCCAGTGATTCCCTGGGATCTATTATGAGTTCATCTGAATAACTCTGTTCATTTCCTTTTTCCCTCCCTTCCTAAGATTCTTTATTACTGTCGAGAAAGGTTTCCCTGCTGCTTGACCTAGCCTTTCCAGGTTATTACCGAAATCTTCCCATGACTTTTTTTTGGATTCAACAACTATTTGTTTCGCTCTGCTTCTTTCATCTACGTACAAATCCCTGCCTGCCTCTGCCCTTGTTTGGAGCCATTTCTGATAAGCCTTCCTTTTCGTTTACAAGCTGCTCTCACTTCATCATTCCACCAAGATGTTCAACTTTTCCCATCTTTACACACAGTTGTTCCTAGGCATTCCCTTGCTGTTTCTACTACAGCATCCCTGTATGCCACCCATTCCCTTTCTATATCCTGAACCTGCTTACTGTCTACAGTTCGAAACTTCTCACTAATCATTTCCATGTACTTCTGTTTAATTTCTTCGTCCTGGAGATTTTCTGCCCTTATTCGTTTGCAGACAGATTTCACTTTCTCTATCCTAGGCCTAGATATACTTAGTTCACTACAGATCAGATAGTGGTCTGTATCATCGAAAATGCCCGGAATACTCGTACATTCTTAACAGATTTCCTGAATTCGAATTCGGTTAAGATATAGTCTATTTTGGATCTGGTACCCCTATTCTCCCGTGTATAGCGGTGAATAGCCTTATGCTTGAAGGATGTATTCGTAACTGCTAAATACATACTAGCACAGAAGTCCAGCAAACGCTTCCCATTCCTATTACCTTCCATATCTTCCCCACACTTACCAACACCCTTTCGTATCCTTCAGTTCTATTTCCAACTCTCGCATTGAAATCGCCAA
This sequence comes from Anabrus simplex, assembly GCF_040414725.1. Taxonomy (NCBI): domain Eukaryota; kingdom Metazoa; phylum Arthropoda; class Insecta; order Orthoptera; family Tettigoniidae; genus Anabrus; species Anabrus simplex. The sequence goes on along the minus strand of NC_090266.1, from coordinate 1,111,030,035 downwards.
TTAGCACTCTTCTATCCTTGTTGTTTACCTTGACCACGATGTCACTCAATGCTTCATAAAACTTGTCAACTTCATCTGCACACTCACATGGTGAATACACAGAGACAATTCTCGTCCTAGTTTCTCCAACTGATAAATCTACCCACATCATTCGCTCATTTACGTGCCTGACTGAAACTATGTTCCGTGCAATGGTATTCCTGATAAACAGCCCTACCCCATACTCTGTCCTTCCCTTTCTAACACCCGTCAAGTGCACTTTATAATCTCCTCTCTCTTATCTCCCCTTACCCGAATATAACTTACTCCTAGCACATCCAGATGCATCCTCTTAGCTGACTCAGCCAGTTCTACTTTCTTTCTCCCATAAGCCCCATTAATGTTAATAGGTCCCCATCGAATTCCATTTCATTCGCCAAGTTGTTTCCAAGGAGTCCCTCGCCTGTCAAATGGGAGTGGGTTCTCCGTTACTCCCGTAAGTCCGAGACTTGCTTAAAACGTTCTGAGCTCTGTAAATTCATGAAGCAGGATGCTACCCTACTTACACATAGTCCAAGTGAGGATCTCGCCTCTAACGGGTTATGGACCACCGGTGGATTGTATAGCCCTAGCCGCCTGAGCACAAGGAGGGCCATGACTCAGAATATGTCCGAGATGCCCACCCCTAATTCCATAGCAACTGGTATCCCGACTCTCAGGACCACTTACTAGGCCACTCAGCCGTTGACCATAGTTGAAGAACTAGGACGTGACTAAAGTAACCCACACCATGAACCATTGAATTAAGTTCATATTCTTTTTAGTATCTTTATTTTTAATCCTACATTAAATACTGTTAATAATTGTATCCCGAAGACACGATACGGGTAATCACATTCCGCTTGTTAATTTATTGCGCATCATGTTAACAACCTTTTCCCTATGTATTATTAAAACTTCAAATTATAAACGTGAATATTATTTTTCCCACTTCTAATGTCCCGAATATTTCGAAAAATACTACCGACTTTGTGATTTCCCCCCATGTTTTCATTCCCGTCCCTGAAGGATGGGGGCGGGCCACTTGAAGGTTACGCCTTCACCCTGGCCAGGAGTTTCGGCTGGTTGGAGAAGGAGCGATAGTGTGAGGAGGAGGGTAATTCGAAGAGAGGAATGAGGAGGTGTGTGCGTCGATATTATTTAAGGGGATGTGTGCAAGAATTGAAAATTCAGAGGAGAGTACGAGGGTGGGTGTTGAAAAGGTGAAGTGCAAAGTTGTGATAGAAGGAGGAGACGTTTATAAGGGATGTGAGCAGTAGGCGAAGAATGTCTGACGGTGGTGGAGGTGGGGAAAAGTAATTGGTTGGGGGTGGATGAAACCGCATATTGGGAGTAAGTGTAGGAGGAGGAGGGGCAGGCCAGGGACGCCGACGAGGTGATTTAGGTCGGGTTAAAAGTTGGGGATGTGAGCGGGAGGGTTCTTCTCGATGGTGGCGAACGTGGAGATGGATTCCATGGGCGATGTGGGGTTGATTGTATGCAGACGTCGGAAGTTGGAGGCGCACGAGATATGTAAGTCCATCGGCGTTGTGGATCCTGAACGCCCTCCGCACGTGGATCCTTGCCAGGCGAAGTTCGTGAACGATATCCTCAGTTGGGAGATTTGGATCCATGCCGCAAACAACACAGCTGTAGATGGTATTTTGGTCTGTCGGGGGTGATGGTGGAGACGGTGGGCACGCTGTATCTTGAACGGTGGCATTGTCCTCAGCAGGCGGCTGGTTTGTTGCATGTTGTTGAGTATGGGAGGGTGGAATGGGGAGAGGAAACGTCATAAGTGGGGAGGAATGGGACATAACGGTAGTAGTTAGAGTAACAGTAGAGGAAGCGTAGACAGAAGTGTTGGTGGTAGTTGTGATGGTAGAAGTGGTGGTGGTGGTGACGGGGGGGCCATAGGAAGAGGGCGATGGCAGGGGAGGCGGGAGTCCTCGGCGTAGTATAGGTGCGGCGAGGGGCTCAAAAGCGTCGTCAAAATATGAAGGGCAACGTTCAACACGATGCGTGGAGAGGTCGAGGTACACACCGTCTTGAAACAGTTGTTGTACGGAATCTTTGGTTGGAACATGAACGAGGATCCGACGAGTGGGAAGACAACTGTCCCGTACCCGAGATACGTTGGTAATCGGGAAGCAGTTATTGTGGAAGTAGTGGAGAAGTTCTTCATCCGAGTAGGTGAGCTCGACATCGTGCAGGATGCAGTTGGGCATGATGGGATGGGAAGGCCGACTTCCTACTTGGCGTCAGCCGATATGCTTTTTTAACGCGGCTGGGTGCGGAAGTAAAGATGAGGCGTCACCCGGCCGATCAAAGAGAAGAAGTGGTGTTGAGTAAGAAGAAATCCACCTTAGAGACGTGTGGTGTGATCAGCGATCGTTGCGAGAAGTGCGTCCCTCGGCGACGGACTTTGTCATCATATCAACTGCCGGGCTGAGTGGCTCAGACGGTTAAGGCGCTAGCCTTCTGACCCCAACTTGGCAGGTTCGATCCTGGCTCAGTCCGGTGGTATTTGAAGGTGCTCAAATTCGTCAGCCTCGTGTCGGTAGATTTACTGGCACGTAAAAGAACTCCTGCGGGACTAAATTCCGGCACATCGGCGTCTCCCAAAACCATAAAAGAGTAGTTAGTGGGACGTAAAACAAATAACATTATTATTATCATATCAACTAGAAGCATTTCCATACTGGCCGCCCGCGACCAAAGAGTGACCGACCGAGCTCGATAGCTGCAGTCGCTTAAGTGCGGCCAGTATCCAGTATTCGGGAGATAGTAGGTTCGAACCCCACTGTCGGCAGCCCTGAAAATAATTTTCCGTGGTTTCCCATTTTCACACCAGGCAAATGCTGGGGCTGTACTTTAATTAAGGCCACGGCCGCTTCTTTCCCACTCCTGCCCCATCGTCGCCATAAGACCTATCTGTGTCGGTGCAACGTAATGCAACTAGCAAAAAAAAGAAAATAGTGACCGTGACGATAATCATATGCTCGTGCTTCCTGCAACAGAGCCACAGATGAAAGTCACAGATATTTTTGTGTCACTGATACGCCTGTCACCGATGTTCTGAAATATCGGTGAAGCTCATTTCTACTGACGCTGTTCACGCCCCTTATATACCCTACCAGGCCTGGTAAGCACAGTGACCATGAACAAAACTAATGCACTCTGGTGACCGTTTTCCCTGCCACAGAGAATTACGACTCTAATCATTTACACACTCGCCGATGGAGTACATGCGTACGAAGTTATATTGGCATCCGACCATTTCTTCTGGGTGCTTCAATATCCAGTATTCGGGAGATAGTGGGTTCGAACCCCCACTGTCGGCAGCCCAGAATATGGTTTTCCGTAGTTTGCCATTTTCACACCAGGCAAATGCTGGGGTTGTACCTTAATTAAGGCAACGGCCGCTTCCTTCCCATTCCTAGCCTTTTCCTGTCCCGTCGTCGCCATGAGACTTATCTGTGTCGGTGCGACGTAAAGCAGCTTGCAATATTTTTGTCAGGCGGTATGTATAGTTAGAAACGAGGACGTAAACTTTGTTGACACACGTATTGAGAACACGAAGCGTGCATTTCTCCAGTACACAAACGTTTACAACGTACCCATCTCACTTCGACCATAATGTTGTTGAGGAACTTATGTTTGTGTGATGCGAAAAACATTTGCCTCGTCAGAACTCGAAGCTGGGCCACCTGCAGCGTAAAATGCTCTGAAAACAGTCCGGGGTGTTGTGTTTCAAAGTTAAAGTTGAAAACTGAACGGAAAATTCGATGTCGCTAACGGAAACGTTATGATACAGTAAGTTAATTACTGTGTTTAATTCCCGAATAACTAATGGAAATACGCCGTCGGAGATGGGTGACGGCATGAAGTATCCTCAAACTGTCTAGAGTTGGCCGGTTTTTGGCATGCTTCACAGAGAAACTGAACTGCATTGAGAATTGTGTGATAGCTCATAACCACTAACGTGTTTCCTGCGACTTTCATGTTATATACGCCCGTGGTGACAGGGTAAGTCTACTACAGAAATGAGGTTTTGATCTCGGCTACCTTATTTTATTGATCATGGTGGTTTAATCACTGGATAAGGTATATGGGACGGGAAACATTTGAGGTTATACAAGTTTCACTATTTAACAGATCATTATTTTTACACACTCATACATTACATAGGGCGAGGTTCGATGCATGCATGACTTTACCAAAATATTTCATCTCAATTAATTGCCTGGCATAAAATTACATTAAGGGTCGTCTGAATGTCAACTCCGATCACTCGTGATGTTGGTAGGACAACTGTTGCCTTACGATCCTCAGATGACTGAGTATGTGCGAATATCTTTTTTCACTTCATATCGACTTCTGATTGTAACACTGGAGAGAATATATTACGCCAGAAATACTGATATAATTGCGGTTGGCTTAGGGCTACTTTGTACGATATTTCGAAAAAAAGCTATATTTTGAAACCTTACCTTGTGAAATGTTTGGATAATAAAGAAAAATAGTTTTTATTATAGCCAAAACAGATATTGTTATGTATAAAATTTTGGAAATAGAAATACACATTTTAGATATGTTTTTTGTTCAAGGCCTAACTGGTAAAGGTTGGACACAACATTTTTATTTTATCTTTGTTTACTGTTGACTACACGGAATGCTTCATCCTCATGTCACACAGTATAGTTGGTAATTTCGTACAGGTGGCATTAGGGAATCCTGTCAGTCAGCTGACTGCCGCAGTGTTGACAACAATGTGATAGGATTTCCTACTAAACGGCCGATCTAGAACCACCAGAAATACTAGACCCCCATAGCTGGCCTCCCCTCCTTAAGCTTTGTTGAGTTGCGATAATACTATACCAACACGAACAGTAAGTGCGGCAAGGTGAACTTATCCAATACTATAGTCCGGGTCCTTTGAAGTCTTTTTTCTAACACTTCGATAGAAGGCACAGAAGCAGGAATTGGAATAGATGTATATTATACTGTATTTTCACGATCCCTACTAGCCGTAATGATTCGTTTGGTAGCTTATGTGGCTCCATTGTTTGTTACTTCTCAGTCCTGTGGGAGTCGATAAAAGCAAAGTTATCACGTTGGGTCTCATTCTATTGTTGGCTTTAGTTTTAATAATTTTCTACTTACTGCAGATTCCCACCAATCCTGCATTTGGACGGGTGCAAGGAATATCTTGTTCATTGTGTGGAGGACAATGATGGCAGAGCAATTACGATTGAGGGAGTGGAAAAGGTTGCAAATAAACTAAATTATCATAACGTAGAAGGGATAGATAAAATTAGACCTGAAATGGTGAAATTTACTGGGAAGGCAGGTATAAACATTCTTCACAGAGAAATAAGATTAGCATCGAATGTCAGTAAGGTAACTTCTGATTAGACGAAAGCAGTAATTGCACCTGTCTATAAGCGAGGAAACAGCAAGGATTGCAACAACTATCGAGGTATTTCATTGATCAGTGTAACAGACAAAATGTTTACTGGCATTTTGGAAAGGAGGTTGCGATCAATGCTTGAGAGTAAGTTGGATGAAAGCCAGTGTAGTTTCAGACCACGGATAACTGTCAGGCTCATATTTTCAGTGTTGGCCAGAATACTACGAGAGAAATAGACAGCTCGGTTTATGCTTCGTAGTGCTACAGAAGGGATATGTCTGCGTATAGAGGTAAAGGATGTAATTATGGTTCTAAGGGTTGATTATTAAAAGCGATCAATGGCATTTATGTGGACAGAGCTATAGTGAGAGTAGATGGTAGAATGAGTTTTCTTTGTTCAAGGCACCAACAGGGGTTAGACAAGGTTGTAATCTTTCATCTCATTCTTTTAATGTTTTCATTCCCGTCCGTGAAGGGGAGGGACGAGCCACCTTCAAGGTAACGCCTTCACTCTGGCCAGGAGTTTCGGCTGGTTGCGGAAGGAGTATTAGTATAAAGAGGAGGGTAAGTTGAAGTGATGAATGAGGAGGTGTGCGCTGATGTGAAGGATAGAGGATTAGAGGATCTGCTCTAGGAATGAAGTTTAGATAAGGGTACCAGGATGGAGATGGAGGGTTAGGAGGGGCAGAGTCGTAGTGATATGGTAGAGGGAAGATGTTAGGAAACGTATGATTTCGTACGTCGGAGGTGGGGAGGGGAAGAAACTAGTTAGGTGAGGTGGTGGACTGGCAGGTTGACGAGGTTGAAAAGAATTGGAAGGCCGGATGCGACGATGAGGATGGTTAGTAGGATGGCGAAAAGATTGTGGTGGGGAGATTGAGGGCTCCACTTTATGGCGGTGGCGATAGATGTGTACTCCGTTGTAGAAAAGGTGTTGGACATTTTCTGCAGTCGAGAGGTGGATGCGAACCGTGTACGTTGGGCCGGTTGAGTTCTGGATTCGGAAGACGTGACGAACTGGGACGCCTTCAGCTTGGAGTTGATGGAGAATGGTTCGGTTCTATAGTGCAGGATCCACACCGCGGATGACGCAGCTGTACATGTTGTGGAGAGTGTGTGGTGGCTGCGTAGTCGATGGTGCGGCGGCTGCTGTTTCGTCGGCAGGTGAAGATGGAGAAGGAGGACGTGCGGCTGTAGACTCGGATGTGTCGTCAGGCAGGGACTGGAGTGGTGGTTGTTCAGGGGTTAGGAGGGAGGGAGGGAGGAGGTCATGAGTGGTGAAGGATGGCACGTTACTACAGTTGTGAGAGGGACCTGAGAAAAGGTAGATGTTGTGGCGGTCTTGGTGACGGTATTGATTGTGGTGGGGGTGGGGGTGTTGGTGATGGGGGTAGGGTAGAAGTGAGACGAAAACTGTTGTTGTGGTGTCCACTGTTGTGGTTCGGCTGCTGCGGCGTCAAAGTACGGAGGATTGGGTTGCACATGGTGTCGCTGACCGTTAAGGTAGACTCCGTTGTTGATGATTCGCTGAAGGGCGCCTGGCCGATAGAGGTGAACAAGGACCCGACGTGTAGGAACGAAGTTCTGCAGTATCCTGGACACGCTGTCAACTGGGATGCCTTTCCGTTGGAGTTGTGTGGGAATATCGTGGTCGGAGAGAGTGGGATCAACGTCATGGAGCACACAGTTGGACATGATGGAAGGCTGACTTCCAACTAGGTGTCAGCCTATGTGCATCGTTGGAGTCGGCGAGGTAGCAGATTTTAAAGATGGCGAGCCACCCGGCCGAGAAAAAGTAAAGGAGGTGCTTCGGAGAATTGCAGTCCTGCTTAAAAAGGTCGTGTAATATTTCACCTTTGCTGTTCATAGTTTACATGTATCATCTGCAGAAAAATATAAAGTGATAGGGAGGGATTCGGTTAAGGATTTTAGCCTATGCCGACTTAGTCTTAACGGCAGACTATCCTGAAAGCCTGCAACCAAATATATTGGAACTTGGAAATAGTTGCAGTGAGTATGGTATGGAAATTAGCCGTTCCAAGACTAAAGTGATGTCAGTAGGAAAGAAAACCAAAGAGAATTGAATGTCAGGTTGCGAATACAAATCCGGATCAGGCAGATCATTTCAAGTATTTATGATGTGTTTTCTCCCAGGATGGTAGTATAGTAAGTGAGGTTGAATCGGTGTAGCAAAACTAATGCAGCGAGGCCGCAATTGCGATCAACAGTGCAGTATTCTGTAAGAAAGAAGTATCTTCACATCGGTCAGTTTTCAGACCAACTTTGCTTTAGGAGAATGAAAGCTGGCTGAACTCATATCATCATATTCATAAGTAAGAAGTAACCGAGAATTATTGCAGGTAAGTGAAAACCGGGTCCAGCCCCGCGGTGTGGGGGGCAACGCATCCGCCTGTCACCCGGCGGCCCAGGGTTCGATTCCCGGCCGGGTCAGGGATTTTTAATTGTTAATGATGAATATCCCTGGCCTGGGAATTGGGTGTTATTGTCGTCCTTAACGTTCCTTTCCTCACATTCAACACTCTACACTTCCGTAATTACACTTACACGCAGGTTACTATCATATGGTGAAAGCAGTGGCAAAAGATCTGCAGAGGTCGACGCCACGAACAAATATCATAAAAAAGAAGTGAAAACAGGAGGGAACAACAGCAGGATGGTACTCTTAATGCGGAAATAAAGGCCAAGTTTGGAATAAACTTCATGGATGAAGCTGTACGCATAAACCGGTTTTGGTGGTGGGATCATTTGAGGCGAATAGAGAAGGACGCGTTACATAGGAGAATAATGGACTCGGTCATGGAGGGTAAGATAAGTAGAGGCAGACCAAGACGATGAAGGTTAGACTCAGTTTCCAATGACTTAAGAAAAATGGTAAAGAGCTAAACGACGCCAGTGAGCTGGTTATAAGTAGAGGATTGTGGAGGTATTTAGTAGATTCGCAGAGGCTTGCAGACTGAACGCTAGGAGGCATGAGACACTATAATGAAGATGTATGTATGTAAGTAAGTAAGATTTCCCCCGGATAACACCAAGCGATTACTCATAATGGAGTCACGTTCAAGTCACACGCGAGGCTCCATGTAACCCCTTCATAATTTCACATGTCTTCACTGACAAATAATTCCAGTGTCAAGTTTAATTCTTTCATTGTAAATCATACACTCATTCGGTTTTTAACAGCTCTATTTTGGAAAGAGATGGTTAAGCGCTGCAGTTTATGACCATTACTACATTCTTAGGGCTATTTCGGTGTTTGAGAAAGTACATTTCATATTGTTCTCGACAATAAATTTGTGATAGAATATTTCAGTGGAATGCCAGCCATCGTTGTTAAAGTCATTCGTGCGATCTTTCATTAAATGAGCAAACTGAACCAGCTCCGTCTTTAAGTACAAATCAATATCCTCTGAATAACATGACACAAGTTTATCTGCAGCTGATGGAAGCTGTTCTTTGCCCAGTTCAAAGTGTTCTCCAAGAAGTGCAAATAGACCGTAAACCTCATTGTATGCTTCCATTCTCTCCGGGAAACAAACAGTTAACTTATCGATCACAAACAACTTTGATGAGTTTGCTTCCGCAGTTTCGCCAGTATCAACATATATTAATGGCACATTTCTATCTCGCGGGCGACAAAGGACATATTCATGTGAACCTGACATTTTTCACTCTTGTCAAATATTCTTCTAAGCAGTCCCGTTTTGATGAAGCAGATGATTTTAAGGAAATCAAAGCTTCCACGGCACACCTTAACGCCATTTTCAAGTCTTAGGGGTACTTACTGGTGTCATCAATGTGTTCTAGAATATTATTCGAAAATACTCGATACACTGACACTTGATCACACAGGTACCTAGCCTCACTACGTACTGAGCATTTCTTTTCCTCATTCTCGGACAAAATCGGACATGCCATCTTAATCTCTTCATAGTCACACAGCCTCTGCTCGGCGAGACCAACGCGTCTTAGGATTTTAGGAGTATACACTATTTTCCCTGACTTCCATAGCTGCTTCATTAGAATGACATAAAGAGCCCTTGGCACTAAGAAAAATTATAGACATTTTGACCGAAACGTGGACAAAGATTATTTCTTTTATCGATGCTTGCGTTTCGTTGTACTTTCCATTCATGTTTTGTGGCATTTTCGTATGACTGACTCCGTCAATCGATCATAGGAATATTATGTTCCTCTAAAGAAGCAAGAATGGGAGGGTAGCTGTATCTTCTCCGGTATGCCCACGATTCGGTAGAAAGGCAAAAACCTTTCTGGGCACCGTCTTCGACATAACGAATCACTATTGACAGTTGAACAGTGTGTCCTCTGTCCACGGTAGAATCAACAGGAACTGAGTAATATTTGGATGAACGCACAGAATAACATATTATTTTCAGAACTAGTTTTCCCAAAACAGCAATGAGCTCCTCACAAATTGTGGACGACCGATAATTAACATGGTTTGGTTACCGTGCTGTGTTGATATGCTTGACCAAAATGTCGTCGTACTTCGAAAGCAGTTTGAGAATAGTTCCCGTTATGAGAAGGGCGAATGACTCATCATGATCTTGCTATAAAATGTGCGTTCAATAACTTTGGTCTAATACTCAGTCAACAGATTTTCCTGTTGCAGAAGGACACTGTCCACTGCACCTAACGCAGCCTCTCCTTGAGCTAGGCACTTACTCTGGTCCTTAATCAAATCTTGCTCGTTGATTCTTGTGTGTACATGACTCCAATCCTATCTCTAGAAAATGACCGGTTGCATAACCCAACGAGTTTACAAACAGCCCCCTTTTCCGTTCAAAACAACTAATGTTACATTTCCGAACTAAACTGCCAGAAACACTGGCGTAGTTTTGCTTCACCTTCATTGTTGCAGTGCTGGAGTTCAAACTTTTTGCTTTCACTTGCTCTTACCCAAGGGCTTAGTAGGCCACTCTCCTACGTCGCAAATAATTGCCACCAATCCTTCATTATCCTGAGCTGAACACTATTTTTCATCCTGAGTTTATGTGGTAACATCTTGTTCCTTTTCTGCAGCGGGCAAAACAAACAAAGAATGTTTAGGACTTTCTATAAGAGAGCTCTTTAGTTTTTATTAATTGGCAATGATTGACTTGTATTTAGATAATCTAGGGTGTATTGCTTTTGTTTAAGGCGATGTATAAGCCCCATGTAGAATTCTGCCATTACGATATTAGGGTCTTTGAAATAATTTTTTCAGACCATGAAATTATTTCTTAAACAAATCCCAGCAGTTATCTTATTTACTGCCAACATATCATGTTATATTAAATTATTAAGATAGGGACTTCCTCGTCTTCAAAACGTTTATTTGAATATATACGAAAACAGAGAAAATCCCTGTATCAGCAATCTATTATTTAAAACCAATATTTATGCAGTAAATAAAATTCTCCAGAGCTCAATGAACAGTCGGGACTTTTTTGAGGAATACATGCAACGATTACTAATAATTACTTAAAGACACTAACTTTTTGTTTATGCGTTCATAAATTCAACACTTTTCATATGTCTGAAAATTTTGTGCTTGTGTTGGCGTTGTTTCGCGGAATTCAATATCACCTGGCGTTTCAAACGGGGTGTTGCAACAATTGTCGTTCACGCTCCGCCGGTAGCTACCTTTCTTGGGCCCCACTGTCTTGAATTCTTGGGGCTGTATATTTATCTTAGTATGTTGACTGTGACAAATCTGCCTATTCCTAAAAGTTGACAAAAGCTTCTGTTTGTTTAAGCTCATTTTATTTCGTCCGAATCAGCATTCGAAGCAACAACTACAGCTACGCTGCTATTCGCCTTACCAACTCTGTGCCGCGACAGTCAAGTCTGGCCAACACCGACTCCAATTCGCAGACAATAACATTAAGGAGAACATGACGGCCGAAGTAGCCGGACTGTTCATTTTGGCTAACACGAATATATCACGTACATATTATACCAAGGGCTGTAATTTAACAGGACAAATGTAACATCGTAAGGAAAAATCACTGTTGCACGGGCTGCGCAAACAACTACCCATCTATATATATATATATATATATATATATATATATATATATATATATAAATAACTTGTCCTGACTGACTGACTGACTGATTCATCATCGCCGAGCAAAAACTACTGGACATAAAGGAATGACATTTTGAGGATACATTTATATTAAAATGTAGGTGCTCGTTAAGGGAGGATTTTTGGATATACCGTCGCTAAGGGGGTGTGAAGGGCGGGGGGCTGAATTTTTAAAATGAGTATATCTATATCTGTAAACTTTAAAAGTTTACAGATGTAAAATTTGGTATTAAGAATCTCCTTTAAAAATAAAAGAAACACGTGTTTTTTGTTGCTAAGGGTGTGAAAAGGGGTGTGAAATTTTGAATGAGGATATCTCAAAAACTTAAATGTTTACATAGGTAAAACTTTGTATTTGGAATCTCCTTTAAAAATAAGGAAACACGTGTTTTTCTGTTTTCGCAAAATCCCGTTAAGGGGGTTGAAAAAAAGGGGAAAATTCGTTGAATACCTTTTATGAGGATACTTATATCTCGAAAACTGAAGATATTACAGACATGAAAATTGGTATTTGGAATCTCCTTTAAAAATAAAGAAATACTTATTATTTTGTTTTTGAAAAATCCAATGAATAGGGGGTGAACGGTTGTCACAAACCGGGTGGAAATTTAAAATATTATATCTAGGACTACAATATACACTGACTGACAGAGCAAATGCAACACCAAGAAGGAGTGGTCAGAACTTTATGCCAATTGCAGGGTAGACTGACGTCACTGAGGTATGCTCATGGTGAAATGCGCCGCTGTGCTGCGCACGTAGCGAACGATAAATGGGACACGGCGTTGACGAATGGCCCACTTCGTACCGTGATATCTCAGCCGACACTCATTGTAGAACGTGTTGTCGTGTGCCACAGGACACGTGTATAGCTAAGAATGCCAGGCCGCCGTCAACGGAGGCATTTCCAGCAGACAGACGACTTTACGAGGGGTATGGTGATCGTGCTGAAAAGGGCAGGTTGGTCGCTTCGTCAAATCGCAGCCCATACCCATAGGGATGTGTCCACGGTGCAGCGCCTGTGGCGAAGATGGTTGGCGCAGGGACATGTGGCACGTGCGAGGGGTCCAGGCGCAGCCCGAGTGACGTCAGCACGCGAGGATCGGCGCATCCACCGCCAAGCGGTGGCAGCCCCGCACGCCACGTCAACCGCCATTCTTCACCATGTGCAAGACACCCTGGCTGTTCCAATATCGACCAGAACAATTTCCCGTCGATTGGTTGAAGGAGGCCTGCACTCCCGGCGTCCGCTCAGAAGACTACCATTGACTCCACAACATAGACGTGCACGCCTGGCATGGTGCCGGGCTAGAGCGACTTGGATGAGGGAATGGCGGAACGTCGTGTTCTCCGATGAGTCACGCTTCTGTTCTGTCAGTGATAGTCACCGCAGACGAGTGTGGCGTCGGCGTGGAGAAAGGTCAAATCCGGCAGTAACTGTGGAGCGCCCTACCGCTAGACAACGCGGCATCATGGTTTGGGGCGCTATTGCGTATGATTCCACGTCACCTCTAGTGCGTATTCAAGGCACGTTAAATGCCCACCGCTACGTGCAGCATGTGCTGCATGTGCTGCGGCCGGTGGCACTCCCGTACCTTCAGGGGCTGCCCAATGCTCTGTTTCAGCAGGATAATGCCCGCCCACACACTGCTCGCATCTCCCAACAGGCTCTACGAGGTGTACAGATGCTTCCATGGCCAGCGTACTCTCCGGATCTCTCACCAATCGAACACGTGTGGTGTGGGATCTCATTGGACGCCGTTTGCAAACTCTGCCCCAGCCTCGTACGGACGACCAACTGTGGCAAATGGTTGACAGAGAATGGAGAACCATCCCTCAGGACACCATCCGCACTCTTATTGACTCTGTACCTCGACGTGTTTCTGCGTGCATCGCCGCTCGCGGTGGTCCTAAATCCTACGGAGTCTATGCCGTGCGCATTGTGTAACCTGCATATCGGTTTGAAATAAACATCAATTATTCGTCCGTACCGTCTCTGTTTTTTCCCCAACTTTCATCCCTTTCGAATCACTCCTCCTTGGTGTTGCATTGTCACTGTCAGTCAGTGTATCTCAGACACTTAACATGTTAAAGACTTGAAAACTGGTACTCCTGTAAAAGTAAAGATACGTAGATAATATTTTTCGGAAAATCCACTTAAGGGGAACAAAACAGGGGATGAATGAGAATGAGAATATGTACGGTATATCTCAAAAATATAACATGTTACAGAAGTGAAAATGGGTCTATTTAATCCCTTTCAAAAATAGAAACATGTATTTTTGTTTTCGGAAAAAAACACTTGGGGGGGGAGAGGGGGGTGCGGGAAAAAGGACTGAAAAGTGGGCTGAATTCTTTGTATTAGGATACTGATATCTCAAAAACTGAAGACGTTACAGACGTAAGAATTGGTGATTGGAATCTCATAAAGAAATGCATATTTTTTGTCTTTGGAAAATCCACTTAGACGGCGGAGAAAAAATTCTAAAATTAGTTAAATTATTTTTATGAGTCTACTTATATCTAAAAAACTATAGATGTTGCAGACATGAAAATTGGTGTTTGGAATCCCCTTTAAAAGTAAAGTAACACATATTCCTTTGATTTCGGAAAATTCAATTAAGGACAATTGAAAAATGTATTCAATTATTTGTATGAAGATACATATACATTGTAAAAACTAATGTTGACACAGATGTGAAAATTGGTATTTGGAATCTCCTTCAAAATAAAGAAAAGCGCATTTTAGGGGGAAAATATACTTGGGGGGAGGGGCGGAGAGGGTGAAAATGAATTGAATTCCTTTTATGAGGACAAATATCTAGAAAACTGAAGATGTTACAGTCGTGATAATTGGTATTTAGAAGCTCCTTTATAAGTAAACACGTATTTTTGGTTTTCGGTAAATTCACTTAAGGAGGGAGGGTGAAAGGGAGTGAAGGACTTGAATTCTTTTAATGTGGATACTTATGTCTCAAAAACTGACGGTTACAGACGTGAAAATTCGTGTTTGGAATCTCCTTTAAAAATAAAGGAACACGCACTTTTTTTTGGGGGGGGGGGGGTGGATCAACTTAGCGGGAGTGGGGTGAAAGAGGAGTTGAATTCTTTTTGTGAGGATACTTATATCTAAAAAAATAGATGTTACCGACGTGAAAATTAGTATTCGGAGTCTCCTTTAAAAATAAAGAAACACGTCTTCTTTTGTTTTCGTAAATCCACTTACGGGGGAAAATTTGAAATATTCTTTGAATTATTTGTATGAGGATACTTATATCTCTAAACGATAAAGATGTTACAGACGTGAAACTTAGTATTTGGAATCTGCTTGAAAAATAAACACGTATATTTTTGATTTCGGAAAAGCGACTTGGAGGGGGTAGGGGTGAAAGTAAGTAAGGAAAGAGTTGAATTCTCTTTAAGAGGATACTTATATCTCAGAAACTGAAGTTGTTACAGATGTGAAGGTTGGTATTTTGAATCTCCTTTAAAAGTAAAGGAACACATATTTTTTGTTTTCGGAAAGTCCACTTAAAGGGAGATGGGTAGAAAAAAGGGACAAAGAAGTAGAATTCATTTTATGAGGATACTTATATCTCAAAAACTGAAAATGTTACAGACGTGAAAGTTGGTACCGTATTTTGAATCTCCTTTAAAAATTAAAAACACGTACTTTTTGTTTTCGGAAAATCCACTTAAGGGATTGAAAAGAATTGAAAAAATGGGTGAATTTTGAAAATGGGTACCGATATATCTGCAGTATATGTCAAAAACTTAACATGTTACAGACATGAAACTTGGTATTTGGAAATCCCTTTAAAATGCAGGAACACGTACATTTTGTTTTCGGAAAAGGCAATTAACGGGAGGTGAAAAGAAGTGAAAAAAGAAGTGAATAATTTTTAATGAGGATGCTTGTATCTCACAAACGGATGATGTTACAGGCGCGAAAATTTGTATTTGGAATCTCCTTTAAAAGTAAAGGAACATGTGTTTCTTTCTGTTTTCGGAAAATGGGAAGGACTGATAAAGAGGTTAATTTTTTTTAAAGAGGATTCTTATAGCCTATCTCAAAAATTGAAAATGTTACGGCGTGGAGATAGATATTTGGAATCTCCTTTAAAAATAAGCAATTTCTTTTTTCGATTCGAGAAAAGACTGTTTCTCATATGTACAGTTCTATGTTGCATGGTCATCTTAGCCCCAAAAGGAAATAACACAAACGTGTTTTACAAGGAGTTTGCGGGGTAAATGAAACTCAATTTGTCGGTGAACGTTTATGCATTAGGGATTTTCAGATAATGTCTTAGTACAGTACCGAGGAACGATTACTTTTATTATTGTACGAAATCCCCGCGAGCGAAGCCGCGGGTAACTGCTAGTTATATAATATACTCAAGGAAGCGAAGGTTGAGGTGACGTTGCAGATGACGTAGGTAGTGGTAGGTATAAACAGAGCGACAGTCAGTATGCAGTGAGTTACATTTGCGGAGAGATGGGTGAGCACAAAATATGATTAAACCATTAATACGTAGAAGTGTAGATGAGAAAAGCAGGTTGGAATATTAAAGGGGAAAGTAGATGATCCAGTAGAAGCGTAGATACGAAGATATTACCGGAGCGTGTAGAGACGTAGATACAAAGGTTATGGCAGGAGCACGTTACAGTTGTTCCTAGGAATTCCCTTGCTGTTTCTACTACAGCATCCCTGTATGCCACCCATTCTCTTTCTATATCCTGAACCTGCTTACTGTCTACTGTTCGAAACTTCTCATTAATCATATCCATGTACTTCTGTCTAATTTCCTCGTCCTGGAGATTTTCTACCCTTATTCGTTTGCAGACAGATTTCACTTTTTCCACTTCCGGAAGTGCACATGGCCCTCAGCCTACACCAAAAATGAGTACCAGGTTAATTCCTGGGTGGCAAAGGCGGCCGGGCGTAGAGCTAACCACTCTACCCCACCAAGTGCCGAGGTTACGGATAGTGGAAGCCTTTACCTTCCACCCCTCCAAAGGCCTTCATGGCCTGTACGGAGAGGACTTTGCTTTGCTTTGCTTAACCCTAGGCTTCGAGGCAGATCACTACAGATCAGATAGTGGTCTGTATTATCGAAAAATCCCCTGAAATCTCGTACATTCCTAACGGATTTTCAGAATTCGAAGTCGGTTAAGATATAGTCTATAATGGATCTGGTACCCCTAGCCTCCCATGTGTAGCGGTAGAAGAATGTATTCGTAACTTCTAAACCCATACTAGCACAGAAGTCCAGCAAACGCTTCCCATTCCTATTAGCTTTCATATCTTCCCCACATTTACCAATCACCCTTTCGTATCATTAAGTTCTATTTCCAACTCTCGCACTGAAATCGACCATTAGCACTATTCTATCCTTTCTGTTGACCCTGACCACGATGTCACTCAATGCTTCATAACACTTGTCAACTTCATCTGCACCCTCACATGGTGAATACACAGAGACAATTCTCGTCCTAATTCCTCCAACTGACAAATCTACCCATATCATTCGCTCATTTACGTGCCTAACAGAAACTACGTTGCGTGCAATGGTATTCCTGATAAACAGCCCTACCCCATACTCTGCCCTTCCCTTTCTAACACCCGGCAAGTACACTTTATAATCTCCTATCTCTTCCTCATTATCTCCCCTTACCCGAATATAACTTACTCCTAGCACATCCAGATGCATCCTCTGAGGTGACTCAGCCAGTTCTACGTTCTTTCTTCCACAAGACCCATTAATATTGATAGCTCCCCGTCGAATTCCATTTCGTTCGCCAAGTTGTTTCCAAGCAGACCCTCGCCTGTCAAATGGGAGTGGGACTCCGTTAAGAGCCCCATAGATTCTCCGTACACTGCATTTGTACATCAGGCTTCCCGGGTGTAAATTAGAAGTTCCTTCAACATGTTATCCGTGCACGACTAGCGAAAACTGACCGTAAGTTTGACAGCAAAACGGAGCATCTGTGTCCTCTTCCGTGTTCCGTCTTACCTGTCATCTTAGAACTGCGCAGGCAAGACGGACGCTAAGACGGACGCTAAGACGGACGGGCCCTTTACTCCCATAGGTCTGAGGCTTACTTAAAATGTTGATTATTTAGAAATTTCAATTAGTTAGATAACGTTTTCTCTTAGACTGGATCCATTAAAATATTGATAAAATTGTTAAAATTATATTTATAACATTATTTTGAATGTTTAAAAGTAAATTAAGGTGCGACATTCCTCAGTTTATTCACTCCCATGAGAACCGTGAAACATAATATGTTGCCTTAGTTTCCAAGTGGTGGAAAATTTATAATATTCCGCACCCAATGAAAGGAAAAGGAAAGTACATCCAAATTAATGCTCACCCAATTAACGGCCCTTGTGATGCTAAGTTCCTTTCTCGAAACTCTTAAAACATATTTTGACATGTGGCATAGCATCACCTCACACAGATCATTTCAGACACTACATGTGAAATATGGCTTTACCCACTGAGGAACACGAATGCGAAAACTGTATTGCCTCTATCCACTGATGCCTTTAACCTACATGGACGAGCTTCAATCTGATGCAGTCTGCTTGATAACAGCTAACCGCAGCATGAATCAAAATATCTTGGTCTCCGAAAACCGTAAAAGTGTAGTTAGTGGGACGCAAAGCCAATAACATTATTATTATTATTATTATTATTATTATTATTATTATTATTATTATTATTATTATTATTATTATTTAAGGTGTTGTTACTCTAAAACCCTGCATTACAAACCCAGCTATTCCCTCAGAGTCACTATTTCTTCTGTGTAACAGTGTACATTTATCAATTTTTAGTGAGATACAGTTTTACTACTACAATTTTTCAAGATTTTCCACTAAGTGCTGGTTACGTAACAATTAATCCACTTCAATTAATCCACTGTTATAGCTCACCTGAGTGCCCCTGAAATTGACCAAAACTTCTTTCTAAAAAATGAATGCAAGGCCAGCTTTCCAATTTGTAAGCGGAAGCATGTACAGGTGTATCAAATGCTTTAGGCTCATAAACTGGAGTGGGTTCTAAGAAACTTCCCTTTTGTGCTCTTTACGGTGATTAACTCCATCATAAAATTCGGAAGGAGATACTTCATTCACTGGACACTTCAAGAAAAGATTTCGCTTCTGATTGACTTTCTTCGAGTGCAAATTGCGTTGAGGTTGAGCCAGTCACAGTCTGTCGCCAGCGAGTGCTACAAGAGATAAGAGGAAAATAACAATTCAAACAGCATGTTTCATAGCTGGGAAAGTGAATCATCTCCTGTGAACAGTATGCGTACCTCTTAGCTGGTTATATCATCCGCAACGCCAGAGAAAGTACAGTTTGTGACCTCTACACGAACATACTTGGCAATGGATCCGAGGAGCAGAAATCACTAAACTGAAGGAATATGGACAGTCCTACTTACCTCATCCTTCTGAAAGTGTACTGAAAATTTCCTTCAAACAAAAATCATTATTTATCGTGAATTGTCTTGAGATAACAGTTTGCGAGGGTGGGGGATAATTTTGATGCATATTCGGAAAGATTGAGCGAAGTGAACGTTGAGGTCATGGGTTCAGCGTGCAACGCTGAATATGCAATGAAACTTATTCCCCATGATATTTTTCATTACAGGAAACGTCTTTTCTTCTTTCCGGGTAAAGAAATGAGGAAGAAACTAAAATCGTCCAAAGTAGCAAAAAGTGTTCGGGAACTGAATGGTAAAGGAAAAGAATGGGCTCACTGCATTTTCTTTTAATGGCGATCTTCACTCCGTCTGCTGATGTTCACTTGAACTTCCTACTGGGCAACTCCATCTGTGAAATAAGCAGCTCCCTCCAGAGAAATGAGCTGAAGGAGAAAGAGCGTAGAGTAAAGGAAAGGACTCATCGACATACCTGCAGGGGAAGGAGCTCATTTTATTCTTCTTGCGTTCAGTGTACGAGCAACACGAGCGGAACAGAAGCATTTTATTTGAGAAAATGGAGACATAAGGAAAAATCAAAAAGTTAGTGCGAATTTGAGGCGATTTCCTTCCACTGTGGGAGAAATGTGGCTGTTCGTAACATCTCTGCGGATGATTTCTACTACAAGAGACAGTTACCTGGGTTTGCATTTAACGTAGATGTACTGTCCAGTTCCCAAAGGCAAGGAGAGAGCTGACGATGTGTGATCCTTGTTGCATCGCTTCATTCACAACCATTCTAATGTAGTACACATGAGTATGTTCTTTGACTCGATTAGTTCTTCTTCAACATGGTCAACGTTGAGATAAAACCGTAACATCCCAGTAAGAGGCCATTCCCATCTTGTGAACGATAAGAACATGGGTCTGGTGGATTCAAAAGCTCAGACAATTGTTCCTAGTGACAGGTTCTCTATCATCAAAACAGTTTGTCAAAAGCCCTTACAGTTCGACGTTCGATGTTTCGGAGTTGAAAGAACTACTTGGATGAGAGGTATGCAAAGAAATCACCATTTCCATCCCTGCCAGTAACAAAGAACAAGATTCAGAACGGACCGTTGTTGAGTTTCCGGACCAATTACAAGTGAGCTTGGGAATCCGTCTCCATAGCAGGGAAACGTAAGAGACATGATACTTCCAGTTATCCTGATAGCCAGTTTAACCTGGCAGAGGAAGCTTTTGAAGGTAAGTGCATCATTCCCTTTATGGTGTAATTCTCACCTTCACTTAATTACTCCAACATAGCACGGTGCTTTTCTTCCCTAGGAGCTTTGTCCATATCTGCTGAGAAGTTCGTAGACTTCCAAGAGTTAACGAGATTCTGTGGTAATGAGACAACTAATAATGAAATGTAGCCTGTGTTACGGGATGTGATGGGAGTAAGAGTTACCAAAGTAATTGGTAAATTATTATGAATATTGAAAAATGTGATATTGTGCTTGTCAGGTGCTTGAAAAAGGTTCGCAGTTTATGTATCACTTTTGTTATTTTAGTAATGATAATGAAAATGAACAGCAATACAGACACTTAAAATAATAGTTCAGAGCAATGAGCACGTGTACGTAATCAGAAAATATTTTACCTTTTTTTGTTTGCCTTATTGTATGTTAAGGGGCTGCCTGGCCGAGGCGGTAATGGCGTGCTCGGTTCGCCCGGAAGGACGTGGGTTCGAATCCCCGTCAGGAAGTCGTAAGGTTTAAGAAACGAGATTTCCACTTCCGGAGGTGTATATGGTCCTGAGGTTCACTCTGCCTACACCAAAAATGAGTACCAGGTTAATTCCTGGGGGCAAAGGCGGCCGGGCGTAGAGCTAACCACTCTACCCCATCACGTGCCGAGGTTAACAATGGTGGAAGCCTCTACCTTCCACTCCTCCAAGGGCCTTCATGGCCTGTACGGAGGTGACTTTGCTTTGCTTTGCTTTGCTTTATTGTATGTTAAAATTCCAAAATGAAAACAAGTTACACATAATGAATGAACCAAGATTTTTGAATTTCTGGACTTTAAATTCGGTAAAGTAACAGGTTCTACGAGAGTTTAAATTTAAAATGCTTCTACTGAAAAGTTAGTAAAATGTTGAGCCTGTTAACGACTAGCTGGGTGCTGCAGCGGGACTGGGGCACAAGTTCGTGCTGCCGCTGTCTTTAATATTCAAAAGTAATTTAGTCTTAAAGGAACCTTTTAAGTCCATTAAAACTTTAGGCCATCGTTTTAGAGAAAAGGTTTCCCATTGTTTAATAACTGCTTGCGCTTGTCGGCCCATTCTCCGTCAAGCTGTGCGCTATATTTACAATGCTTCTAGAGCTTAATTTAATATCTTGGAATGTGTTTATGTGTTGTATATTACATTGGTAAGGAAATTACCGAAGAAAGGCCGCGTGTTTTGTAAAAAAAATTGCTCGCGAACATAACTTGCTTTTCGTAGTCTCTTATATTGCAGAACGCGATACTGTGATCGGCTTTCCAGAACCACGGAAATACACAAGAACATCGTTCTTCCGGATTAAGTGGGACCGGAACTGATCCGGATTATCGAAAATCCGGATTATCCGGAAAACTAAAAACAAATACAGTACATGTTATATAATCTATTAACATAAATTGTACAGTAATACCTTTTTTCATTTGTACGAAAGAATATGTCCGCCTCTGTGGTGTAGTGGTTAGCGTGATTAGCTGCCACCCCCGGAGGCCCGGGTTCGATTCCCGGCTCTGCCACGAAATTTGAAAAGTGGTATGAGGGCTGGAACGGGGTCCACTCAGCCTCGGGAGGTCAACTGAGTAGATGTGGGTTCTTTTCCCACCTCAGCCATCCTGGAAGTGGTTTTCCGTGGTTTCCCACTTCTCCTCCAGGCGAATGCCGGGATGGTACCTAACATAAGGCCACGGCCGCTTCCTTCCCTCCTCCTTGCCTATCCCTTCCAATCTTCCCATCCCTCCACAAGGCCACTGTTCAGCATAGCAGGTGAGGCCGCCTGGGCGAGGTACTGGTCATTCTCCCCAGTTGTATCCCCGACCAAGAGTCTGAAGCTCCAGGACATTGCCCTTGAGGCGGTAGAGGTGGGATCCCTCGCTGTGTCTGAGGGAAAAGCCGACCCTGGAGGGTAAACAGATGATGATGATGATGATGACGAAAGAATATCAGAACACTTTTCGTACATTTATGACTCTGTATTATGCACTAAAATAATGTGAGTTTTTCTGTTTTACATGTGTTTGCGCGCAGCACGGTCACTAACAACAGTTCTGCCGGTGTGATTTCAGTCTGGGATTCTAAATAGGCCATCAGTTTGTCCAGCTGCATTGTTGCCTCTCCGTGAGTCATTGTTTCTTCTGCTGGAGCGCTGGTTTCATTTTCGAATTCACCATTAGTGACTTAATAGTGAGTTGCATTCAGAAGAGCGTGGGTTCGAATCCCACCTCGGCCGTCCTGGGAAAGGTTTTCCACGGTTTTCCATTACCAATTCCAGGCGAACGCCAGGACGGTATCTTCGATAGACCGTGGCCGAATTACTTCCAATTGCTGTCCTTAACTATCCTTGGCGGAAAAGACATTCAAGGAGAGTCGACGCCGTAAAAGAAGTACCGTACAAGTAAAAATAAATTTTTAATATTTTCGATCGGGATAAACCGGAGATCCGGATTAACGAGGGCCGGATAAACGAGGTTTATGTAGTGAAGTGAGCGCACTTTCTCTTCTGTCCGACTCGTTGGCTGAATGCTCAGTGCACTGGCCTTCGGTTCAGAGGGTCCCGAGGTCGATTCCCGGCCGGGTCGGGGATTTTAACTTTCATTGGTTAATTGCAATGGGTCGGGGGCTGGGTGTTTGTGTTGTCCCCAACATCACTGCAACTCACACATAACAATATCCTCCACCACAATAACACGCAGTTACCTACACATAGCAGATGCCGCCCACGCTTGTCGGAGGGTCTGCCTTACAGGGGCTGCACTCGGCTAGAAATAGCCACACGAAATTATAATTATACTTTCTCTTCTGAACACTGTGCTGATAGTATGTTTTGGAACTCTCAGTTTGTGTGTTCCCACGTATCACAGCATTAGCCTTTCCCACCGTCGCCAAGGTGATAAGGCGCCTGTCGGTGATGTCATGTGGAGATATAAGCGCTTACAAATCCCTTAAGCATGGTACACACTGTCAGACCAGACCAGCAGAGTTTTACAATTTTCTACTCATGCACAATGTACAGAGGTGGCCAAATTATTAGACTAAAGCTTGGAAAATAACATATTAATTTCTTTGGGTAGCCTTACAATTGAAAATTAAATAAGCATGTGCCGCAATACTTCGCATGCATCCCTTTGTTTGAAATAAGCATTTTCACCCTTTTCGGCATACTTCCAATGAGTTTGTTGTGAACTATTACGTCTTGTGTGTCCTGTTGTGTGTAGTGTCCTTCAACAAGCAATGTTCTTGCCACCCCAGTTTTACTTGGGGACATATCACTTTTCCTCCCCATGACCTTGAAACGTCAATGTTATGCGCTGCCTTCTAATCCCTTCGCAAATATAGGTTTAATAGAGGTGTATATATGTCAGCAGAAAGCACCAGAGCTCTGCTCATGGAATTAAGTGACGATAGTAACTAAACAAACACTAAATTCTTGGTAAACTTCAAACAAACAATCACATGTGCTCAGAACTAAATACAGTCCCTGAGACAACAGACAACCAATTGTAACAGTGTTGCCAAAGTATGAGACAGAAAATCTTAAAAAAATTGTCTAAATGTCCCTATATTATTGTAACATCTCCAGTGTCAGTTCCCACAGAAACACGAATAAATGTGTACCTTTTTTTTTTTGCTATTTGTTTTACGTTGCACCGACACAGATAGGTCTTATGGCGACGATGGGATAGGAGAGGCCTAGGAAGTGGAAAGAAGCGGCCGTGGCCTTAATTAAGGTGTGGTGTGAAAATGGGAAACCACGAAAAACCATCTTCAGGGCTGCCGACAGTGGGGCACGAACCCACTATCTCCCGATTACTGGATACTGGCCCCACTTAAGCGACTGCAGCTATCGAGCTCGGTAAATGTGTACTTACTCAGCAAAATTGAATAATGGATTTTCAGACCGTTAGTCTAGTAATTTGGCCACCTCAGTACACTTTTGTACAATTTTCAATTTTTACTTTTGGTAATTTCATATATTTCTTATAATAATTACGTTTGCAGGTAGAAGCAAGTGAAACCACAGGAGCAAGTAGTGGTCAACTTTACACACCGCGGTTTCGGTATTTTGAAAATATTCTTGGACGAGAAAGAGTACGCCAAACGCGGTCTAGAGACAGTAGACGATGACAGTCTCAACGAACATGAACACATTCATTCGAAGACAATTGCCGTCATGTGTTCTTGAAAAGGCATTTACCCTCATTTGTTAAAATAATTAGTAAATATTTTTCGAATTTCTTCTCCACCTGCATATCCTTGCCTCATTTGTGATTGCCTTAATGGTACGAATGCATTTGTTTCTCGTCATTCTCTAGGACGAAACTGTCGGTTTTCAGTAACTTCAAGTTGGAGTGATGTACTTTTTGTTTGGACTGCATAGGAAATTGTGTAAAGTACAACATGGCAGGACAGTAATGTTTACTGTGTCAATATTTACTGAAATGAAATGAAAATGAAATGAAAGGGCGTATGGCTTTTAGTGCCGGGAGTGTCCCAGGACAAGTTCGGCTCGCCAGATGCAGGTCTTTTGATTTGACTCCCGTAGGCGACCTGCACGTCGTGATGAGGATGAAATGATGATGAACACGACACATACACCCAGCCCCCGTGCCAGCGAAATTAACCAATTAAGGTTAACATTTCCTACCCTGCCGGGAATCGAACCCGGGACCCCTGTGACCAAAGGCCAGCACGCTAACCATTTAGCCTCGGTGGATCGAGTAGCCGAGACCCTGAAAAATCAAACCAGTAACCTCCCCCCCCCCCCCCGCCAAATAAAGCAAGAAACACCAAGCACATCCTCACTTCCTTACTCTATCAGCCTTCTAAAATCTACTGCCTTCACAAATCTTGAATACACCAAATAAGATGAAGCACTGGTTCCCGGAGACGAGGCGGTGCACATAACGACATGCTGCCCATTAAAAATGCTGTTTTTCAAAATTACACCCGCAAACTCACATAAACGCAAGCGCCACAGTTTGCAAATGTGTAGTCACTGCATATTATTACCAGATAAATGCCCATCACCTCACTGAAGGTAAATTCTGGGCGTGGTTGGTGTTTGGATGGGTGACCGTCCAACACCGACCGCGTATCTGAAACACTAACTACTGTGTCAGCCATACACTAAGTGAATAGGCAGACGGCCTTCTCAACCACCATTAAAACTCTACAATTGTAGAATATTCCTTAGTGACAGTTAAGCAACATACGGCATGGTCAACCCATGGATGGGTGACCAATGACTGGAAGTTTATTCACTCCAAATACTTCTCAAATTACTTCATTTTTCACTAAAACAACCATTACTATACTAAATTCAACAATTGGATAATTTTACCTCATAAATTAACCCCCCCCCCAAAACAGCTAGGTGAGGAGCGTAATAACGCACCGGTACTAGCACCAACTAACCAAACTCCTCCTCCCGGCGGAAGGAGGGGGCTTAAATTCAGAGATGGACCGTAGGCGACCTGCGCGTCGTGATGAGGATGAAATGATGATGAAGACGACACATACACCCAGCCCCCGTGCCAGCGAAATTAACCAATTAAGGTTAACTTTTCCGACCCTGCCGGGAATCGAACCCGGGACCCTTGTGACCAAAGGCCAGCACGCTAACCATTTAGCCATGGAGCCGGATATTTACTGAAATAGGTTGCCTAAACTCTCGAAACGATAAAACCCGGAAGGTATTTTCTGCAACCCTTCTGGCTCGAGAGAACATCTACCCTGGGAAATTTTGTTTAATGGATAAGGCTTCATAAAATCGATGTGTAGTCCGAAAGCACTGAAAAGGTGCACAGGAATTAGTGCCTGGCAGTGGTGAAGGAGCAGGTAAACGGAGATGATTATTATACAGTTTCCGATAAAACCTACCGTTTTGTAAAACGGTAGCGTCAGAAACACATCCATGGGTACCAGCATGAACATACATAAACTCTTAGTTCGCACTGACAATTGCAAGCAGAATAATACGGAAAAAATTCGTGTAATTGTAGTATAGTGATATACTGTCCGTTGGCTTTTGAATGACAACGTCCTTGCCGTCCACGCCCCAGCAGCATGACTGAAACTTCATTTCTGTTCGAATTGTGCTGTTACTGCCTCCCACTGTCGCTCAGTTGATGGCAACTGAAACATACAATAAGATTATAATTTCTTTCTTTCTTTCTTTCTTTCTTTCTTTCTTTCTTTCTTTTTCTTAATCAGTTTACCCTTTAGGATTGGTTTTTCCCTCGGACTCAGCGAGGGATCCCACCTCCTCTACCACCTCAAGGGCAGCGTTATGGAGCGTGAGACTTTGGGTCTGGGGGATACAACTGGAGAAGAGGAGAAGTACCTCGCCCAGGTGGCATCCCCTGCTATGCTGAACAGGGACCTTGTTGGGGAATGGGAAGATTGGAAGGGATAGACAAGGAAGAGGGAAGGAAGCGGCCGTGGACTTAAGTTAGGCACCATCCTGGTGTTTGCCTGGAGGAAAAGTGGGAAACCACGGAAAACCACTTCCAGGATTGCTGAGAAGGGAATCGAACCCCCCTCTACTCAGTTGACCTCCCGAGGCTGAGTGGACCCCGTTCCAGCCCTCTTAAAACTTCTCAAATTTCGGGCATAAGATAACAGTACATAAATAAAATACATTAATTGAGTTTTTAAAAGGTCACCAGTCGCCTTGTCAATAAGGTTGAATTTGCTGTCAGACCTATAATCCATGGCAACAAGATCAAAATTAGTGTCGAAGAAGTTACTTCACTTTAAATTTTATGGACATTATTCATTGTGATTCAGTAGTATAGCCTTTACAGCAAGGGAATTTATTCGACACTAATTTCATGCTAAGCATTTGTTTCATTATTATTATTATTATTATTATTATTATTATTATTATTATTATTATTATTATTATTATTATTATTATTTCATAATAACATTATTTGCCTTACGTCCCACTAACGGCTTTTATTTTTTTTGTAGAAGCCGAGGTGCTGGAATTTAGTCTCGCAGTAGTTCTATTACGTGCCAGTAAATCTACCGACACGAGCCTGACGTATTTCAGCAACTCCAAATACCACTGGACTGAGCCAGGATCGAACCTGCCAAGTTGGGGTCAGAAGGCCAGTGCCTCAACCGTCTGAGCCACTCAGCCCGCCTATTATTATTATTATTATTATTATTAGTAGTAGTAGTAGTAGTAGTAGTAGTAGTAGTAGTAGTAGTAGTAGTAGTAGTAGTAGCTGATGTACCCGTGCTTCGCTACGGGACTCTCAGAAAGACTGCCTTTTTGGTTTACCTAACGGAAGTCAACTTAGGCCGTTACAAAAACGTCAGTAGGATTGTAGCGATTAAAAGCAATGTTATCATATAAAACACTCGATCAAATGAGAAACCGCACATTTTCTCACTTTTGACGAACAGT
The DNA here is from genome assembly GCF_040414725.1 of Anabrus simplex. NCBI lineage: Eukaryota > Metazoa > Arthropoda > Insecta > Orthoptera > Tettigoniidae > Anabrus > Anabrus simplex. The sequence continues at coordinate 1,111,002,386 of NC_090266.1, read as the reverse complement.
ACTACGTTGCCGATCTAACAGTCCAAAGTTCCAGTGCTGGAAGACCAGGCCGCAGACAGCCGAAAACACTCCTCTGCCATTATTTCATTAAATATGCACACTGCTCATTCCAATCGGTGCCTCGGAGTAGGGAGTGAATAGTTCGCATGCTATATGAACCAGTTTGTTACGTACCAGCAGTATCAGAAAATTTATGAACCAAGGAATGGCATGCTAAAGAAGAAAGTTAACTAACTCCTCAGCTACTTCCCGCCAATATTCAGACAAGCTGTTATACTCGGTCGACTGGTCGAGTTGGCCGTGCGATTAGGGGCGACCAGCTGTGAGCTTGCATCCGGGAGGTAGTGGGTTCGAACCCCACTGTCGACAGCCCTGAAGATGGTTTTCCATGGTCTCCCATTTTCACAGCAGGCAAATGCTGGGGCTGTGCCGTAATTAATTCTACTGCCGCTTCCTTCCCACTCCTAGCCCTTTCCTATCCCATCGTCGCCATAAGACCTATCTGTGTCGGTGCGACGTAAAGCAAATTAAGAAAAAAATACTCTGTATACAGCAGTAATCGTACGTATCGAAGTTGAGTGGCAACAGAGACACAAAGCACATCACAACAAACAATAGTCAATGTAACGTTATTGTTGATCAATATTATGAGCTTTCTGTATTATAGGCCTTCACATTCAGTTTCCTTTCGACTCTGTGCTATTAGGACGCCTTACAAAATTATTTATAGCGTTGACTGTAGCTCCTTATTCCCCGACTTTACATACCGATTGTCTTCTTCTTTCTCAGATTTTGACTATCTAAGGACCACGGAAAGTAACCCTGTGCATTCATCTTAATCCTTCTTTTCTCGACTTCCAATGGTTCTTCATTCTTTCACTTTGCTGTTTCCTCCACTTTTGTGTCCAGATGTTATTATTACCTTTCTTTTCGTTCTCCTGGAAACCATTGAAATTTTGTATCAGTCTTCTGAAAGTTGTTCTGTCTTGTATTATATACCAATTTTCATTACATTCTCTTTACCCATTTTCTTGTGACTGGTATTGACTTAGCAACAAAAATCCAAATTCATGAATATCTCTGTTATCATAGCCGGTACGGTAAAAGCGTATAAGATATAAATGATTGGAAATTTAATGCTATATAGCTTTAGTTATGTAGTATTCGTCTATAGGACAACTAATAACACAAATATTTGAGACTGAAATTTTAGGCCTTCCTCTAAACTACCATTTCACTCAGCGTTAATAAAAGTATTTATAGCCTAGATTGTAGCAGCTTATTCTCCGACTTTTAATACCGATTTTTATTAAGATAAGACCTCTAATAACATAAATATTTGAGAATTACATGTTAGGCCTTCCCCTAAACTACCATTTCTCTCAGCGTGAATACGATTATTTCTAGCCTAGATTGTAAAGACTTATTCCCGGACTTTACATACCAATTTTCATTAAGATAGGACCATTAATAAAATAAATATTTCAGAATAAAATTTTAGGCCTTCCCTAAACTACCATATTTCTCAGCGTGAATAAGATTATTTACGGCCTAGATTGTAGCGGCCTATTCTCGGAATTTATATACCGATTTTCATTAAATTCTCTTCAGCCGTTTTCTCGTGATGCGTGTACAGACAGACAGACAGACAGACAGACAGACAGACAGACAGACAGACAGACAGACAGACAGACAGACAGACAGACAGACAGACAGACAGACAGACAGACAGACAGACAGACAGACATTACGGAAAATTAAAAAAGTGCATTTCCTTGTTACTATGGACACGACCGATACAGAAATACCATCCTTTTTAATTTCTGAGCAATGCACAGACAAAACTCTTATTATATATTATTATTATTATTATTATTATTATTATTATTATTATTATTATTATTATTATTATTATTATTATTATTATTATTATTATTATTGTTCCGGGGTATCCGTGGAACGCAGAGGTGAAGGAAGGTGCAGGGGTGAATGGGTCTAACTACAATATCAAAATTAATTATAAACTTAAACTGAAGGTTATATTTTCAGAACTTCAAACTTAACATTTTTTAAATGGCAATATTACAGGTACAAGTAGCAATCATTAAACAAGATTGGGGAAAACCCAGGATTCGGAACCTGAACTCTTTGGGCTTTAAGCCCCTAACTTTTCAATTTTACAAAAGGAAGAGGTATTATTTCATGAGGGGCAGAAATCCCCTAATTCAAGAGCACTTGCTCCCTAAATCACAATATCTAGCCTCCCAGAGGCACAATTTACAGTTACAAAACTTGGATAAGAGCTAACAGGCTCTCAGTTTCTTACTGCCTACTTAAGGCAACATCAACTTACAAACACTGGTCTCTCAAGGCACAACCTGCGGTATGAAAACTGATTTATACAGGGGTATTTAATACCCAACCTACGGGGGCCTTCATAGAAAAGGAACAGGTTAAATAACTGGCCCAAACACAAAATGAATGGAGGCACACTGCGCTCCAATATAATGAACTAAAAAAAACCTAAAGCGCCCTAGGCCGAAGAAAACAGGGGCTAATCTCAAGCTACTGAGGTGACTCGTATATAAATTACTTTAACACGTTTCAGAAGGAAAAACAGTTACGAAACGTAGTCACCTCATACGAAGATGAAGGGGAGCTCGAGAGGGTACATCACTCTCTATCCTCGATTTACAGTTAAAGATTTTATGAAGTTTTTACATTAGCCAGCAGAAAGTTACATTTTTAGAAAAGTAGGTTTCATAGTTAACGATTCGGACTTTTCCCTCGCGTTAAAATGGGGAGTTACCAAAAAAGAAAGATGTTATGTGGCCATTACCTTGTAGATGTACTGCTGACCGATGAAAGAGGCCGCCCGCCTCCTGCTTTGACACACGCTCACAGTAAGATGACGATCAATTGGCCAAGAGACGTGAAAACCGCAGTTTATAAACCGCCAGGGAAGGTTCGAGATCTTTCATGACTAAACCAGCCACACCCCCTCAATTTTATTGGTTAAATCCAAAGTGAAGAAGAAATACGGGATTGGTTGGAAATGAATTACAAAAATTAGGAATTGGCTAGATTCAAAACTGGCGGAAGAAAAGAAAAAATTGCCAACCCAAAAATAAATGAACATCAATCAGTTGAAAATAGGAGAAAAAGATGTATGCGAGGAAATGGCAAGATATTTCAAAGATCTACTGAACACAGAAGCACCCACAGGGAGCATTACTCTACAGTATAGCAGAGACATCAACCAAGGACGAGCACCCACCAAAACAGAAGTTGTGAAGGCAATCAAGGATCTCAAGAACAACAAAGCGGCAGGTAATGATGGTATATGCGCCGAGGAGATCAAATGGGGTGGTCCTGCAATGGAAGAAAGCATGTACAGAATAATAATGGACATCTGGATAAATAAGAAGATACCTAGCGACTGGAAAGAAGCCATAATTATACCAGTACATAAGAAAGGAGACAAAAGAATACTGGATAACTACAGAGGTATCTCACTGCTAAATATTGGGTACAAGATACTCTCGAGATTATTGCTGAACAGAGTGGAAGCACAGCTTGAATCGACCATAGGAGAATACCAGGGTGGTTTCCGGAAAGGGAGAAACTGCGTAGAACAGATCTTTGGACTAAAGAGAATCATAGAACACAGACACAGGAAAGGTAAAGACACAATAGTTACATTTGTAGACTTCGCAAAAGCCTACGATTCAATAGACAGGAACACACTACTGAACATCCTACGCGACAGAGGATTGGATTCTACGACACATGGATTGGTGGGGGAAACATTGAAGGATACAACTGCTAGAGTAAGATACCGGAGTATGTTGTCAGACAGCTTTGAAATTAAGACAGGAGTCCGACAAGGGGATGGGCTGTCGCCAATATTATTTAACCTAGTTTTGGATGAAATGGTGAAGCAGTGGAGACAGTTGAATAGAACCATGGGAATTGAAGGTGTACATATTGGATATAAGATCAAAAACAATGTCATAGTGGATTGCCTTGCCTTCGCAGATGATATGGTGTTGTTACATGAGAAGGAAGAAGCAGCAAAGTTGGCACTAGCAAATCTAGCAGAAACTGCAGCAAAGGTTGGTCTGAAAATAGCCTACAACAAGACGAAGGTACTGAATACGAAGACCGATTGGAATGTAAAAGGTCAAGTGGTAGAGAGAGTCGACAGCTTCCGGTACCTAGGTGAGAACATCACGGATAAAGTACAAAGCAACAAAAGTACCACAGACAGAGCTCAACTGCTGCTGAAACTACGATATGCAGCCATGACTACATATGGAAAGAAAAACCTCTCGAGGAACGCCAAACTGCGACACTGCATGATAACCATCAGGAATGCTGCATTATATGCAACTGAAACGCTGACATTAGGCAAGAGAGCTTGCATACAATTGGAGAAGGAGGAAAGAAGAATCTTGAGACATATATGGGGCACCAAAAAGCAAGGTGAAATTTGGGTACACAGATCAAGGCAGGAACTATATGCGAGTATAGAACCAATCTCGAGTGTGATAAGAAAGAGAAGGTTAGGATTTGTTGGACATCTCATGAGGATGGATGACAGTAGGCTGACGAAGAAGATATGGAATGCAACCTGCTTAACTGGAAATAAGTGGATGAAGGAAGTCAGAGAAGATCGGGAGACAATAAAATTAGCATAAAGGAAAAATATCCACTGATGACAGTACAGGATAGGTCCAAATATAAAAAGCTCGTGGAAGGTCATAGATGGACAGACACCAGGATCCAGATTCAGATCACGGAAGCCGAGAGAAAGAGGAGGAGTGAGAGAATGAAGAGGTATTGGGAAGAAAGAAGACGTACCGAACAAGTCACTCGTGATCCTCAGGGGTCGTAACGAACCTAATAATAATAATAACGAAGACCTAGAGGTACAAAACTTCTTTAAATTATAAGTTCTTTCACTTCGCACCAGTGTGCATGATCATAGTTTTTAGTGGTGTCATCTGTGGAAGAATGTCCAAACTTCTTGATGAATGTCAAACAAAAAAAGTAGAAATTCACTCAGGTTAGGAAACTGCACAATAACAAAATTACTCAATATTTAGGTGGTGACATCTTCAGATTAAAGTTCCAAGTTGGTGTAGTTTCACTGTTTCACCAATATAGGACTTCATTTAGGCGCTAGTTTTGAATGCGCGGCGTTGAGGTGTACTTCCCGGTACAATTATTATTATTATTATTATTATTATTATTATTATTATTATTATTATTATTATTATTATTCACAAATACATCGCAATTAGGAAATATCCCGGTGGCAATGATCACTTACAGTAGTGTGATTATAAAGTTAAAACATAATAACCCAACTACTACTACTACTACTACTACTACTACTACTACAAGCAATTCCATGGAAAGGTCTATAGTGGAAATCCTTCAAATTTTCATTCGCAACTGTATTCTGAATATCTGTACCCTAATATGTGTACAAGAGCAGTCTAGACAACATACCGATGATCGGTATTTAGCCTCTTAACTCCACTATTTAAACATTTCAAACTAGACGATAATTATTTTCATACTGTAGCTCTTAGTCGTCATTCTGAAAAATATGCCATAATTCTCTCTTCCTACACATACATAACTTAAGTAAATACGACATAATGTCCAGAACAAATCTTTGTTACACAGGTTTTATCTGATTGTGAGACAAGCTATGAATTTTCTGTTTCCAAGCGCAATAATAATAATAATAATAATAATAATAATAATAATAATAATAATAATAATAATAATAATAATAATAATAATAATAATAATAATAATAATCTGCCAATCAGAATATATTAGTTTTAATGACATTTAACTACCTGTGCTGGCTAGACCTAGTGTTTACGGTGCACTATATCTTCTGTGCCGGCCCCGTGGTGTAGGGGTAGCCAGGTCATGGATTTTTACCTGGATCTGAAGGCTATTTTCGAGGTCCACTCAGCCTTCGTGATTAGAATTGAGGAGCTATCTGACGTTGACCTAGCGGCCCCGGTCTAGGAAGCCAAAAATAATGGCCGGGAGGATTCGTCGTGCTGACCACACGACACCTTGTAATTTGCAGGTTTTCGGGCTGAGCAGCTGTTGCTTGGTAGGCAAAGGCCTTACAAGGGCTGTAGTGCCATGGGGTTATATCTTCTGGAGTGTTACTTTAATTGATCTGCCTGTCTTCTCCTTGGCTTTGACAATATGAAACTGGCTGAGGTATGAGCGATGCTAGTCTGTCGAACACACAAGTTAAATATAAATATAACACTATCTGTTAAAAACACGTTATGAAACAATGAATAAAAATACACACTATTTTACAGTGAGTTTCCCTAATCGGTTGGCCGGCAGGAACGCCCAGCTTATCCGCCTCCCGCTGACTCATGACTTCCCACTCCGCGGCATAGCAACAACTTCGCTCAATTTATCCGCGCATATCATGAGATAACATTTAAAATTAAGAAAATAAGAAATGAGAAAATAGTGTCGTACCTTATGACAGGAGATGTTGGAAATGTTCTCCTCCTCCACCCAGACATTTCTGATATCGACTTAACAAACTCCGATTCACACGCATAAGTTCGTCTTCCGTAATTGAGGCTATTTCTCTCCTCATATGTTCTTCCAGTTTCAATCTTAAAATTTTCGTAGCCCGTCATATTGAGCTCTTCGAAACCCCGGCTTCTTGTCCAAGTCGTCTTAGGGATTTTGTAGGCGTATGTTCTAATCTTTCTGCAATTTCATTTACCTTTCCTCGTTAAGCGCACGTTTTTTGACACTTCGCCTCTTATCGAGTAAAGAACAAGTTCCTCTCAATTTGTTTACGAGTTGTCGCACGATCTCTCCATGTGGAGGGCGTACACCTGGAAATTGTATTACAAATCGTCTAACAACTTCCCTGCAAGACTCTGTTTTCACATAATTATCCTATATAAACACCCTTCCCTCCACCGTATACCGTATACCGTGTATACGGTGTGCCGGCATTGTGTGAATTATACCCCGAAGTAACACTTCACAACTCGAGAACATTTGGAGCGACAGATCAACACTTAATACACGTTCTAGGCACGGACCTGAACTGCGAAGTGCGGGCATTTCCGTACTGTCGCTGCGCTGTGTAACGGGAAGCGAAATGAAATGAAATGGCGTATGATGAGTCAACGGGAGGGAGATAAGCAAGGCGCGCCTGCCGGCCAACCGATGAGAGAAACTCACTGAAAGTTATGCATGCATGTTGAGTTCTCAGCCCCGAGGCCGGGTTTGGACCTCAACAGCTGTTTGCACTTACCTGTATCCCCTTCAGACCTGAAAGAAAACTGGAGGTGTGAATTTTTGTTTGTACGTCAAGAACTGACTAAAATGCTCCTCAATACACACATTAATAGTTTATTTTACAAAATAAAAACTAACATCCGAAAAACAGGACCCACACAATTGTGCGTATCAAAATTCAAAACCTCGTTGTATCACATACGATGGTGTAGCTTCAAAATTTACGTTCACTAACCCAAGTACACACTTCATTGAATATATTCCGGTATTCAGTAAAGCTTCTAGATTAATATAAACGCAGTAAATAAATACTTACTTTCGGCACTACTGCTTCCTGCCATCTCGCCGATCAACTGTGCTTTTTAAACTCTTCTTCCTTCGCCCTGGCGGTCAAGCGCATACTAAAATCAATTGAAATACATGCCACGTGTCCTGCACAATCACTGCAGTCCGGTGTAGCGCCGAAAAAACATCAAATACGGTCAGGGATAACTAAAATACGAACCCGCACAATTGTGCGTACTCGGTCTGAAAGGGGTATATACTGGTTTAGACATTAGTTGATAGCTGTGCATGTTTCCGACAGCACAGGTGACAAAAGTTGTGGTAAATTTCATGTCTTTATACGACCCGCCTGTAGTCAGGAAACGGAGCGTCACAATGAATCTTTCTTCAGCATTCACGGAGTCAATGAGGATAGTATGTATGCTTTAGTACGCCTCTATGGTTTAGTGGTTAGTGTGATTAGCTCCCACCCACGGAGATCCGCTTTCAATTCCCGGCTCTGCCACGAAATTTGAAAAGTGGTACGAGGGTTGGAACGGTGTCCACTCAGCCACGGAACGTCAACTGAGTAGAGGTGGGTTCGATTTCCACCTCAGCCATCTTAGAACTGGTTTTCCGCGGTTTCCCCCACTTCTCCTCCAGGCAAATGCTGGGATGGTACCTAACTTAAGGCCACGGCCGCTTCCTTCCCTCTTCCTTGCCTGTCCCATCCAATCTTCCCATCCCTTTACAAGGCCCCTGTTCAGCATAGCAGGTGAGGCCGCCTGGGCGAGGTAGTGGTCATTCTCTCCTGTTGTATCCCCCGATCCAAAGTCTGAAGCTCCAGGACACTGCCCTTGAGGCGGTAGAGGTGGGATCCCTCGCTGAGTCCGAGGGAAAAACCGACCCTGGAGGTAAGCATATTAAGAATAAGAATAAGAATAATAATAAGAAGAAGAAGTTTTGGCTCGGCGATGATGAATCAGTCAGTCAGTCAGGACAAGTTATTTTATATATATAGATATATAGTTCTGATTTATAATTATGCGAGTGTGCTTATAAAATGAAATAGCGGACTGTTATATCACAACATTCGATATAGCATATATATTAATTTGAGGTAGAAAATAAAGTTCCACTGCAATTTAATCATCATCATCATCATCATCATCTGTTTACCCTCCAGGTTCGGCTTACCCCTCGGACTCAGCGAGGGATCCCACCTCTACCGCCTCAAGGGCAGTGTCCTGGAGCTTCAGACTCTTGGTCGGGGGATACAACTGCGGAGAATGATCAGTACCTCGCCCAGGCGGCCTCACCTGCTATGCTGAACAGGGGCCTTGTGGAGGGATGGGAAGATTGGAAGGGATAGGCAAGGAAGAGGGAAGGAAGCGGCCGTGGCCTTAAGTTAGGTACCATACCGTCATTCGCCTGGAGGAGAAGTGGGAAACCACGGAAAACCACTTCCAGGATGGCTGAGGTGGGAATCGAACCCACCTCTACTCAGTTGACCTCCGAGGCTGAGTGGACCCCGTTCCAGCCCTCGTACTACTTTTCAAATTTCGTGGCAGAGCCGGGAATCGAACCCGGGCCTCTGGAGGTGGCAGCTAATCACGCTAACCACTACACCACAGAGGCGGACCCACTGCAATTTAATTATTACTTTTATTCGCATTTTTGCCTTCACATTCCCTGAAATAATAATAAATTATTTGTATAACAGAACTGCGGCCAAGGCGGGACTCGACCTCTCATCGTTGCGGTTTGTAGACAAGTACGATGACCACTCGGCCACCACTCCACTTGCACAGATTGTAACTTTTCAAGTATATACGCTTTGCATTAGAATCGGATGATACATAATTTTTTCTTGGAAATTATTAGGTTGCGGACCTGGCAAGTTAATGTGTTCGCATTTTGATATTCTATCACCTCCACGTGGTCCGAAGCGGATCCTGCCTCATGAGTACATTTGTCCTCATTTTTTTTAAAACGAAAGCGTATTGACCTAAACCCTTATACACGAATTGCTGTTGAGTGTCCCCCAACAGGTACATTAAGCTCGTTGAAATCGATTGGACGCAGGGTCTGACCCCTCCATGTAAAATTTATAAGTAGAGGCATGATTTTCGCGTTAATTTAAGCTCGATTTCGCGAAAATGAATCCATTTATCGCGTTATTTCGCATAATAGGACTGACCCAATCGCTTCAATTTCGCTTTAACCCTTTCTTAAAGTTATTCATAAAAAGTTTAATTTGGGAGATTTGTGAATTACTTATGTGAAAGGAAGATAAATAAAGAGAAGCATTATTGATAATCATTCATTATCCCTGATGTAATGTTGACTAGAACTGTAATATGGCTCTAATCAAGATTACATAACAAATTACCCTTAAACCCTACATGGCCATAGCTTTCACCCTATATGACCATACCATTAAGGGATTTTATAGAATATTAATACGAAGAGAGACTTCTGGTCCGCCTCTGTGGTGTAGTGGTTAGTGTGATTAGCTGCCACCCCCGGAGGCCCGGGTTCGATTCCCGGCTCTGCCACGAAATTTGGAAAGTGGTACGAGGGCTGGAACGGGGTCCACTCAGCCTCGGGAGGTCAAATGGGTAGAGGTGGGTTGGCTTCCCATCTCAGCCATCCGTGGTTTCCCACTTCTCCAGGAAAATGCCGGGATGGTACCTAACTTAAGGCCACGGCCGCTTCCTTCCCTCTTCCTTGTCTATCCCTTCCAATATTCCCATCTCCCCGCAAGGCCCCTGCTCAGTATAGCAGGTGTGGCCGCCTGGGCGAGGTACTGGTCATCCTTCCCAGTTGTATACCCCGACCCAAAGTCTCACGCTCCAGGACACTGCACTTGAGGCGCTAGAGATGGGATCCTTCGCTGAATCCAAGGGAAAATCCAACTCTGGAGGGTAAACAGATTAAGAAGAAGTAGAGATACTTCTGTCAAAATGAGAAATTCTTAGTCTGTCTTCTGTTTCCCTTCACACGTTATATTGGAATATAATTTGAAGATCGTTGTTTCCATGAATTTCGCTGCATTTTTGCACTTATCGCAAAATAAGTAAATTTCGCTTTAAAGTGGCCTTGTCGCATTAATTCGCGACAGCAAGATCACTAATGTTTTAACCAGAATCATATGATTCGTTAAGATATTTCAAAATTCGCGACAGCAAAATCACTAATGTCTTAACCAGAATCATATGATTCCTTAAGATATTTCAAAATCGCTTCAAAATATGTTTGTCGCGTTTATCATTAATGCGAAAAAATCATGCCTCTATCTATAAGCAACTGCAGCACTGGAGAGACTGATAAGTTTCAATCTGTTGGAAACTCTAACCTATTTTCAATATCGTGTAGTACCTTTTCATTATGGCTTTGGTAATTAGAAATTTTTCTTCTGACAACTCTAAAACGTCGTTATTTCTTAGTATGGGTTGTCCTTTGCCTTCTTCAGTTTATAAATAGCCTTCATACAGCAGTAAAGCTTCAAACTTACGTCTTCTACATGCCTCCATTTTGAAATTTTAGCAGTTGTTAACAGGTTTAACACAGGGCTGCTGCCAGTTCAATTTAACACAAGTATTAACAATTTGTTAGAGTTAACAATTCTTGATGAGACGACCATTTTGTTAAATTATGTGTTAAGTGTCCTTAACAGCAGAGTTAACCCTTAACATCCGTTGAAGAAACCGGGCCTGTGTGGTTGTCCCGAGGCGTTTACGAGAACCGACATCAGAAGTATGAAAGTGAATTAGTTTGAAATGTCCTGCAGGAAATTAATGGCACAGAGTGACCTCGTCTTGGATCGAACCCACTATACTGGGACCGCCACTGAGCTAAGGAAGTGAAAAGCCTTTCGGTCGTAAGTGACTTTACCTATACTATAAATAATAGGTTGAAGGAAAGCACCCATCCTATATTACCACACTGTACTTCAACAAGTAGTCATTTCTTAATCATACTTCCCAGCTACAATCAAATATTTCGCTTTCTTCCTTTGCTGTATACAACATTCCTCTGGTAAGATATCACTAAATTACATTTCTCAGAAAACTGAGCTTAAATAGCGACCTTTCCTTGGAATACAGTGTATAATCCCAGATGAAGATTATAGTGTAGAAATCGTATTGCAAAAGCATGACGCTATAAGTAACGACCTTGTCAAGGTTGAAAATCTGACATCATATCCATTACCGTATGTCTTATCTTTATTGAGTAGATATGTTCTTACCTGCTGAAAGATAAGTCTCCTATTCGATCCTATACAAAGGTGTCCTGGAACTCATAAGCAAAACGAAATTATTGTTATTATTATTATTATTATTATTATTATTATTATTATTATTATTATTATTATTATTATTATTATCATTGCTATTTGCTTTACGTCTCACCGACACATATAGGTCTCATGGCCACGATGGGATAGGAAAGGCCTAGGAAGTGGAAGGAAGCGGCCGTGGCCTTAATTATGGTACAGCTCCATGATTTGCCTGGTGTGAAAATGGGAAACCAGGGAAAACCATCTTCAGCGCTGCCGACAGTGGGGCTCGAACCCGCTATCTCCCGATTACTGGATACTGGCCGCACTTAAGCGACTGCAGCTATCGAGCTCGGTGAAATTATTATTATTATTATTATTATTATTATTATTATTATTATTATTATTGAAAATGGAAACCTACAACCTGTTTTCCAGTCATTAACCGGGTCAGGGATGTAATGAATGAAACATATACAGGCTGTTATTACAATGGGGTCGCCACTCCCAAGGTGATTTATTAATGGGTGATAAATGCTATGAAATGATAATGGAGAGTGTTGCTGGAATGAAAGATGACAGGGAAAACCGGAGTACCCGGAGAAAAATCTGTCCCGCCTCTGCTTTGTCCAGCACAAATCTCACATGGAGTGACCGGGATTTGAACCACGGTATCCAGCGGTGAGAGGCCGACGCGCTGCCGTCTGAGCCACGGAGGGTTTATTATTATTATTATTATTATTATTATTATTATTATTATTATTAGCCTATTATTATTATTATTATTATTATTATTATTATTATTATTATTATTATTATTATTATTATTATTATTATTATTATTATTATTATTGGCCCATCGTCCACTAACTACTTTTAGGTTTATATCGACGCCAAGGTGTTGGATATTTTGTCCCGCGGGAGTTGGTTTGACCGCATTCAAATACGTCGTGATCGAACGTAACATGTGGACTCAGGAAGACAGTGCTCTATCATCAGAGTTACACAGAAGTCTACTGGCCTTCGAGTAATGCAAGGTAAAGGCTCATTTAGGCCCGGTTTCACAGTTTGAGTTTAAGCCGAAGCTTTAGTAAGCCACGCACGCCGCTTAAGCAAGGCTTACTCTTTGGCTTAAACACTACGAGTTTCACAGTAGGGGGACCATGTGCAGCTTTACTAAGCTGAACATCTCCGAAGTTGGTAATGCCTGCGCATGCGCAGTGATTCAGTTCTCATCTTTGTTTACATCCGTAGCCTATGATTGATTGACTTGTAGGTTATACATCGTTTCTAGAGGGCAAACGGTTGGAAATAGGTATATACCATCGCGGACTTTTTTGTAGAGGTTTCTATGCTCTACAATTCGTACACTTACACTTGGGGTCTATCGTTGATGGTTCACGCAGCGTAAGCCAAGAAAGCAAGTGACCGACCGACATTTTTGTCTCTTGAGCCTCGAAATATATTCAGAAATATAAGTTATTTATTAATGTTATTGGTTTTACGTCCCACTAACTATGAATTTGAGCACCTTCACCACAGGAGTGAGACAAGATCGAACCTGCCAAGTTGGGCTATAAGAGGGCCAGCGCTCTACCATCTGATCTGAATCCATAGCTTAAACCTCAGTTTCATACAGCTTAAGCCAGTCACAGATAAGCTCGGCTTACCACTTGCACTCCCCACTGTGAAACTCGTCCAGAGTTTAAGCTCCCGCTTAAGCCCGATCCAAGGCTTAAGCGTATACTGTGAAACCGGGCCTTAGAGTGGGCAACATGAACAATGGATATGTCTCGAATGTCTTGTGGAATGCTTGCTTGCTTGCTTGTCACGAGCCTTCTGACTGTTACAACAGTTCATGGTGAAGTGCCGAAACCAAACTTTGATCATGTAACTGATGTGCTATAGCTGCCTGTTACCACTGCAGGGTACCAAAATGAACCGCTGAATTATATTACGCATAAAAACAACAGGAAAGCGACACTGGCTGCTTAGATCGAACAACCAGTGATGGGATATTCGAATACAAAATAATTATCCCAATTATTCCTTTTTATTCGATTATTCAATTACATTTCGATTCTTTATTCGAATGAATGAGGCAATAGAACAGTGAATATTTTTTTTCCATCCGATTATTTTTCGATTATTTTGTATTATCCATCCGAATCTCCACTAGAATCAATGATACAATCGAATAATGAATTTTCCCATTCGATTATTTTCTCGGTTGTTCATTCGGAACTGCATTCGAATGAATGAGGCAATTTGAATAGTGAACGCTTTCGAAATAATGGAATGAAAAGTGATGTTATTAAGACAGTTAATTCACTCATTTAGTTTCAACATTTGGAGACATGTTTGGAATAAAGACGTATTTTTATTTTTCATAAGAGTTCATCTATTCGCTTCTTTCATTTCATCATCATCATCATCTGTTTACCCTCCAGGTTCGGCTTTTCCCTCGGACTCAGCGAGGGATCCCACCTCTACCGCCTCAAGGGCAGTGTCCTGGAGCTTCAGACTCTTGGTCGGGGGATACAACTGGGGAGTATGACCAGTACCTCGCCCAGGCGGCCTCACCTGCTATAGTGAACAGGGGCCTAGTAGGGGGATGGGAAGATTGGAAGGGATAGGCAAGGATGAGGGAAGGAAGCGGCCGTGGCCTTAAGATAGGTACCATCCCGGCATTTGCCTGGAGGTGAAGTGGGAAACCACGGAAGACCACTTCGAGGATGGCTGAGGTGGGAATCGAACCCGCCTCTACTCAGTTGACCTCCCGAGGCTGAGTGGACCCCGTTCAAGCCCTCGTACCACTTTTCAAATTTCGTGGCAGAGCCGGGAATCGAACCCGGACCTCCGGGGGTGGCAGCTAATCACGCTAACCACTACACCACAGAGGCGGCTTCTTTCATTTGATCATCCATTTGACACAATTAAATCGAAAAATTGATTCGTGACGCATCCGAATATTCTATATGATACAACTGAATGATATTTGAAATTCATTCGATTATTTTATTCGATTAAATAATCGGATGGAGATTCTTGGAATATTAAAGGTGTTCGACTATGCCATCACTACGTACAACCCGCTAGCAGCAGTCCAGCTGTTCCCGTGGGAAGCGGGCACCTAATATCGGTTATGTCACCAAGGTTTCTACGAAGGGAGGGACACTTCTCTTGGAAATATTGCTCGTTCATATTTCCTCAATGGCTACTTTTTTAAAGGCGAGCAACAAAAAAATATTAATGGAAAAAATATAAAGAAACGAACCTTCTTCCTGCTGGTGTGCTGGGCCGAGTAACCCGGTAGAGCGTTGGCCCTTTGAGTCGAACTTTGCAGGTTCGATCCTGGCTTAGTCCGGTAGTATTTGAAGGTGTTGAAACCAGCCTCGTGTCAGTGGATTCACTGGCTCGTAAAAGGACTCCCATGGGAGAAAATACCGGCACCTTGGCGTCTCCGAAAACCGTAAAAGTAGTTAGTGGTACGTAAAATCCATAACATTATTATTCCTGGTCTTTTTTCTGATGTGTTCGGGTTGGAACTTGATGGACTTGAACTGTAGAATGAAGGTCAAGATCATGGAGTAGACAGGGATGCTTTTCAAAAATCTTTCTATGAATTTAAGGTTAAGATGAATGCACTTTTAAGATCGACATTATCTTAGCCCAATTCAAGTAGAGACGGTCATCCGACACCCGCTACTACTGCCTTTAATAACAACACCGTACGCTTGGCTACCATCAATCTCCCCTGATTTGACGGTGACTACCGGACATGGGATCAGTTTCTTGATACATTTCACGGCTTGATAGTTTCCAACGGATCTCTATCCGTTGTTACAAAATCTCACAATAAGTAATCGCAATTTTTCTGTAGCTTGTAGCTGTAGCTTTCGTAAACCAACGATGCAACAACCCTAGATTAGTAATTTCCAAATACGAGGCTGAATTACTGTCACTCCCTAGTGTTATCAAAGAGTTGCGTGCGCCATATTGTCAGTCTTAAGAGTCTTAATCTCAATGCTTTAGAGACCTTTTGCACAAAGATGCTGCTAGCTCAGCTGACGCTAGACAATGTCGACTCCACTACAAGGAAGTCGTGGGATGCTTGTTGCTTGTTGTTTGTTGTTTAAAGGGTCCTAACATCTAGGTCATCGGCCCCGGAAGACGTGAGAAATAGAAACTAGTTCGCAGGACATTCCAAACATAGATGAGCTTCTGTCATTCCTCGAAACCAGATATCAGGCCCTGGAAGTTTGTTAAGCCAATCACACAGCTAGGCGCATAACCACAAGCCAGCTAATGCCACTCCAAAATCAAACAAACCAGTGTGACATCACAGCATATTTGTGACCATTAGTGGCAATTTTTATTGTCAACAAAGCCACAACTTGTGTAAATGATATTCATTTACACAATTACGTGTAAAAGACCGTAACGAGTATGTAAGCTTTGGGAAGGCATTCTTTCTGATTATATTAGACATGTTTGTGAAATTAATAACTGGTTCGATAGAAGGCAATTCGGTTTTAGGAAAGGTTATTCCACTGAAGCTCAACTTGTAGGATTTCAGCAAGATATAGCAGATATCTTGGATTCTGGAGGTCAAATGGACTGTATCGCGATTGACCTGTCTAAAGCATTTGATAGGGTGGATCATGGGAGACTACTGGCAAAAATGAGTGCAATTGGACTAGACAAAAGAGTGACTGAATGGGTTGCTATATTTCTAGAAAATAGATCTCAGAGAATTAGAGTAGGCAAAGCTTTATCTGACCCTGTAATAATTAAGAGGGGAATTCCTCAAGGCAGTATTATTGGACCTTTATGTTTTCTTATATATATATATAAATGATATGAGTAAAGGATTGGAATCGGAGGTAAGGCTTTTTGCGGATGATGTTATTCTCTATAGAGTGATAGATACGTTACAAGATTGTGAGCAACTGCAACGTGACCTCGAAAATGTTGTGAGATGGACAGCAGGCAATGGTATGTTGATAAACGGGGTTAAAAGTCAGGTTGTGAGTTTCACAAATAGGAAAAGTCCTCTCAGTTTTAATTACTGCGTTGATGGGGTGAAAGTTCCTTTTGGGGATCATTGTAAGTATCTAGGTGTTAATATAAGGAAAGATCTTCATTGGGGTAATCACATAAATGGGATTGTAAATAAAGGGTACAGATCTCTGCACATGGTTATGAGGGTGTTTAGGGGTTGTAGTAAGGATGTAAAGGAGAGTGCATGTAAGTCTCTGGTAAGACCCCAACTAGAGTATGGTTCCAGTGTATGGGACCCTCACCAGGATTACCTGATTCAGGAACTGGAAAAAATCCAAAGAAAAGCAGCTCGATTTGTTCTGGGTGATTTCCGACAAAAGAGTAGCGTTACAAAAATGTTGCATTGTTTGGGTTGGGAAGAATTGAGAGAAAGAAGAAGAGCTGCTCGACTAAGTGGTATGTTCCGAGCTGTCAGCGGAGAGATGGCGTGGAATGACATTAGTAGACGAATAAGTTTGAATGGCGTTTATAAAAGTAGGAAAGATCACAATATGAAGATAAAGTTGGAATTCAAGAGGAAAAACTGGGGCAAATATTCATTTATAGGAAGGGGAGTTAGGGATTGGAATAACTTACCAAGGGAGATGTTCAATAAATTTCCAATTTCTTTGAAATCATTTAGGAAAAGGCTAGGAAAGCAACAGATAGGGAATCTGCCACCTGGGCGACTGCCCTAAATGCAGAACAGTATTGATTGATTGGTGTGAATCATAATAAAATATGTTTTAATTGCATGGAGTTTTCGCATCATCAGAAATCCTGTCGGTCGAGTAGATGTAGGAAATGTGGTAAAAGACACCATACGCTCCGACATCATGATCGTCAGGAACATGCAGGCAGCGGTGCTCCTGATCATCGAACGTCACTTTCACGACAACAGGCTACCACCAATAACGCCTTAACACACACTCACAATGGAGAGAGGTCAACAGGCAGTTACTGCGCTTTAAAGATGAATCCGAACCCTCATGTTCTTCTCTCAACAGACATCGAAGAACTGATTCGAGTCCTGTTGGGCAGCGGTTCACAGCCGAACATCACCTCCGATTTCATGGTTCGGTTACTTAACCTAGTACGGGTTCACGACGGCATTCCCATCCATGGAATAAATAATGTGCAATCACATACCAGCGACAGTGTCAATGTCGAAGTACACTCTAACGTGACTAGCTTCAAGGCGAATATCAGCTCTTCAGTACTGGTACTGGTGATCTTCCGTCCACATTCATCAACACCGAAGGATGGAACCTACCAACTGATGTAGCATTTTCATATGATGAGTGTTGTATGTCCTCCGCTCTCTTCGCTCAGCGCCAGCCTGCCGCACGCACGCAAGCGTGGATCATTCGAGACTCGACGCGCAGTCTTCAGTGCGGGTGTCTGTTACGTCGTGTGCAGTATATAAGGAGCTCCCTGTCTGTCACTCATGAGGATTCTCCCCAGTGTCCTGCTCCAGAATACACTGAACGTCGAACACGGAGGCTACTCCTCTTAAAAATGTGTCTCGACCAGGTGGACGGAATTCTGGTAGTATGAGGTTTCACCTCAGGTCACTACTCCACTTTCCCGTTCCTTCATCCATGTCGAGCCCCGATTTGTATGCCACACATCCCCAAGCTCACTCAAGCTCCGACACACACATTAGATTCTCTAATTGTGAACATAGCTTTCATTTAGTACAAGCTTATGAACTCAGACACTTCAAGTTAGAAGGAACTCTCTTAGCTAATCTATGCTAGTGCAAATGATAGTTTTCAACTATCACGAACTATATCTTTCCCAAGACCTATCTTTTCAAGATAGCAGTGAGTGTAAATACATTCAGAGTGTACATAGTGTATAGAAACAGAAACTCTCTCAAGATTAATCATCTACTTTGCTTCAAGACAATTTTATGTTTTATTCCTGTACATACTGTAGAATTCTGTGTGAAGCAAATAAATAAGTTGTGTTCTTGTAAACCTTATCTTGTTTACAACAATGAGTTCTGCCAACCTGGCAGGATGATCATCTCAACGGCGCGGAACTTTTCGGACTCGGACTGCGTCCAGCCATACGGACAAGAACATGTGACTACCCAGTTCTTCAAGCGCAGTAACTGCCTGTTGACTTCTCTCCATTGCGTGTGTGTGTTAAGACATTGACACAGTGGCTGGTATGTGATTCAACATTGTTTATTCCATGGATGGGAATGCCGTCCCGAAACCGTTCTGGGTTAAGTAACCAAACCATGAAATCGGAGATGAAGTTCGTCTGTGAACCTCTCCAGACGGGTTCAGATACAGAACTCAACGAGCGCTCCAAGGCAACCCCAAATAATTTCTTTTCGAGAAGGAATGTTGTTCTGGACAAGCAGCTTCAGAGGTTTTGGGAAATTGGAGAACTGAGCCAGAATCGTATAACAAAAGAGGAACGCCAATGTGAGCAATCTTTCCAACAATATGTCAGCAGAGACAACACGGTAGGTATGTAGTTCGCCTACGTTGTCGCTACGATGACCGTCTTCTGGTTACTCGTATGGTCATTTCAGCATTAGACTGCAGCAGAACTGCGCATTGTTTATAATGACCTCCTTCAGGATTATGCAGATCTGGGCCACATAAACAGGGTAACAAGCGTGGAGCAAAATGCAGGGTAAGTATACTATTTACTTCATCATGCAGTCATCAAGTCATCGAGTTCCACTACGAAGACTCGAGTAGATTTTGGTGAGTCAGCAAGAACGACCACGGGTGTGTCTCTCAATGACAAACTGTTAGTCGGTGAAGGTACATCCAGTTGATACCGGACTCCAGAGAATTTTGTGGGATAACAACCGTCACGTATGGTTCTGTATCAACACTATGCCTTGCATCGATGTCTCCATCAGTTAACTGAAGAATCTCACAGGCTTCCACGAGCTGCAGAGGTTTTAAAGAGGTATATCTATATATATGACTAGCAATTACCTGCGGCTTCACTCGCGTGGATATTGTAATTTGATCAAAGTAATAGTTCCTCGGCATTGTACTAAAACATTATCTGAAAATTCCTAAAGTATAAAAAGTCACCAAAAAATTGAGTTCCATTTACCACAGAAATGTTTGTAAACCATGTTTGTGGTATTACCTTTTGGTGCTAAGACGACCATGCGACATACAACTGTGCATGTGAGGAGCAGTCTCCTCTCAAGTCGAAAAAATAAATACATGTGTTTTATTTTTAAAGGAGACTCCAAATACCTATTCCCACATCTGTAACATCTTCAGTTTTGAGATACACATAAGTATCCCCATAAAAGGAATTCAACCCCTTGATCAGTCCTACCCCCACCCTCACCCCCATCTAAGTGTATTTTCCGAAAACACAAATACATGTTCCTTTATTTTTAAAGGAGATTCCAAATACCAATATTCACGTCTGTAACATTTTCAGTTTCTAAGATACAAGTGACCTCACAGAAATAATTCAACTATTTTTCACTTCTTTTCACCACCTGTTACGTGTCTTCTCCGAAAACAAAAAGGTACAGGTTCCTGTATTTTTAAAGGACTTTCCAAATTCCAAGTTTCTTGTCTCTAACATGTTAACTTTTGACATATGATGTAGATATACCGGTACTCATTTAAAAAAAATTCACCTGCTTTTCCAATTCTTTTCAGCCCCATAACTGGATTTTCCGAAAACAAAAAAATACGTGTTTCATTATTTTTAAAGAAGATTCCAAATACCAGTTTTCATGCCTGTACGTCTGTAACACCTTCAGTATTTGAGATAAATGTGTACTCATAAGAATAATTCAGCATCTCCTTCACTTCTTTCCACCCCTCTCCCGCTTTGAGTGGACTTTCAGATAACAAAAATATGTTTTTCTTTACTTTTAAAGGAAATTCAAAATACCAACTTTCACGTCTGTAACAGGTTAAGTTTTAAGATAAAGTATCCGGATAAACATATTTCAACTCCTTGTTTACTTACTATCAACCCCACATCCCTTATGTCAATTTTCCGAAAAAAGAACAAATGCGTGCTCCTTCATTTCCAAAGGAGATTCTAAATACTAATTTACATCATCAGTTTTTGAGATATAGGTATCCCCATAAAAAGATTTCAACTCATTTTTCACTCTAGCCCGTTAAGTTGGTTCCCCCCCCCCCCCCCTCCAAAAGGTGCGTGTTTCTTTACTTTTGTGTTACCTTAAGTTTTTGAGATATAAGTTTCTCCGTAAAAATAATTAAATTTTCACTTTCTTTCACCCTCCCCTCTTAAGTGAATTTTCCGAAAACCAGGAAACCTTGTTTCTTTATTTATAAAGGAGCTTCCAAATGCCAATTATCACGACTGTAAGATATTCAGTTTGGAGGTATATTATCCTGATAAAAAGGAATTAGACTCCTTTTACACCACCCCCTCCCCCAAACTGATTCCCCCCAAATGCGCGTGTCTTTATTTTTTAGGAGATTCCGAATACTAATTTTCACATCTGTAACATCTTTAGTTTTTGAGATATAAATATCCTCACAGAAAGTATTCAGCTAATTTTTCAATTAATTCACCCCCCTTAAGTGGATTTTCCAAAGACAAAAGATTACGTGTTTCTTTACTTCAGAAAACAATTCCAAACACACATTTTCATGTCTGTAACATCTTCAGTTTTTGAGATATAAGTATCTTCATGAAAAGAATTCAACTCCTTTTTCACTCCACCCCCGCCCATAAGTTGGTTCTCCCCAACCTGCCCAAAAATACGTGTTCCTTTACTTGTAAAGGTGATTCCAAATACCTATTTCCAGGTCTGTAACCTGCTGTTTTGAGATATAAGTTTCTCCAGAAAAGGAATTCAAGTCTCTTACTTCCTTTCACACTCCCCATTCAAGTGAAGTTTCCAAAAACAAACAGTACCCGTTTCTTTAAAAGAGTTTCCAAATACCAATTATCACGACTGTAACTTCTTCAGTTTTTGAGATATATGTATCCTCGTAAAAGGAAATCATCTCCGTTTTCACCCCCACCCCCCAAGTTGATTCCCTCACCAAATGCGTGTTTCTTAATTTTTAAAGGAGATTCCAAATACCAGTTTTCACGTTTGTAACATCCTTAGATTTTTTACATGCTCATACAAATAATTCAACTCATTTTTCTTTTCTTTCGCCCCCTCCCCCGTTAGGGATTTTTTTCCGAAAACCAAAGAATACGTGTTTCCTTATTTTTAAAGGAGATTCCAAATACCAATGTTCACGTCGGCAACATGTTAAGTTTTTGAGATATACTGTAGATACCCTAATTTTAAAAATTCACTCCATTTTTCAGTTCCCCTTAGGTGGATTTTCCGAAAAAAATATTTATGTTTTTTACATTTACAGGAAATTCCAAATACCAGTTTTCAAATCTGTAGTATGCTACGTGTCTGAGATAATTTGCAGATACAGTCTTTTTAAAAATTCACCCCGTTGGTCACTCCTGTTCACCCCCTATTCATCGGATTATCCAAAAACACAAAAATACGTGTTTCTTTATTTTCGAAGGAGATTCCAAATTTCAATATTCATGTCTGTAATATATTCAGTTTTTGAGATATAAGTCTCCTCATAAAAGGTGTTCAAACCCTTTACCTCCTTTTATCACCCCCCTTAATGGGATTTTCCGAAAACCAAAAAATACGTAATTTCTTTATTTTTAAAGGAGATCCAAATACCAATTATTACATCTGTAAACTTTAAAATTTTTGAGATATAGATATCTTCATTTTAAAAATTCACTCCCACATTTCATCCCCCAATTAATCGGATTTTTTTAAACAATAAAATACATGTTTCTTTATTTTTAATGGAGTTCCCAAACACAAATTTTCAGGTCTGTAATATCTTCAGTTTCTGCGATATAAGTACCGGTATCCTGGCTAAAGTCATTCAACCCCTTTTTCACTCTTTTTCACTCCTCCTTTTGGATTTTCCGAAAACAAAAAATACTTGTGTGCTTATTTTTAAAGAGGATTCTAAATACCAATTTTTACATCTGTAACCTTTTGAAGTTTTGAGATATAGATGCACTCATTTTAAAATTTCATCCCCCTTTTCACCCCCTTAGCGACGGAATATCCAAAAATCCTTTCGTAGCGATTACTTACGTCTTAATATGAATGTATCTCCAAAATTTCATTTCTTTATGTCTAGTAGTTTTGGCTCGGCGGTGATGAGTCAGTCAGTCAGTCAGTCAGTCAGTCAGTCAGTCAGTCAGGACAAGTTATTTTATATATATTATAGATTTCCTCTCTGGATCCATCACGATCGATGGTGCATATATTCTCCTACATATACACATCGACCTTCTCAAAAGCTGTGGGTTTCCATTAAGGAAATTCTGTTCCAGTCATCCTGATTGGTGATCGAGTTTTCATTTTATCGAGCACTTCATATGATAGCATTGCTTTTAACCACGACATTCCAGTCTGTTAATATTGTGTTCTGACAAGAATACTGACTTCATTGTAATGACCTACGTCGAGTTAAGTTTTTTTGTGTCTGTTTCAGCATCATGGGAAATGGATGGGTGGATTTCAATGAAACTTGGTAATTCAGTTCAGTATAAGGTCGAGTATAATAATCTTCCCTATAAGTTGGCAAAACGTGTCACCAGGAACGGCTTAAAACGTAAAACTCGATGTATCTGACTGACGGTTGCTTTTACAGGAAAATAACTCATCGCAATATTTATTTAGGATATTGTTCTATTCCCTTTTACGGAAACGGTGAAAAATACGGGAAACATCAGGCAAATATCAATGGCAGAAAGTCCAAGAACTGGTAACTATCACTATCGATGTAAAGTGAGTGCTATGGAGATAGTTCAGGGTTTGTACATCTGTCAGTATTTTCTAATATTAAATCTGATATCTGGCTTTCTTTGATTAGCAATACTGCAAGTGATGGCTTTCCGTTGTTTCCCATTTTCACAGCAGGCAAATGCTGGGACTGTACCTTAATGAAGGCCACGGCCACTCCCTTCCCACTCCTCGGCCTTTCCTATCCCATCGTCGCCATAAGACTTATCTGTATCGGTGTGACGTTAAGGCAATTGTAAAAAAAGAATGGAAGTAATAATAATAATAATAATAATAATAATAATAATAATAATAATAATAATAATAATAATAATCTCTCTTCCTTAATCTGTTTACCCTCCACGGTTGTTCTTTCCTTCCGACTCAGCGAAGGATCCCACCTCCACCGCCTCAAGGACAGTGTCCTGGAGCGTGGGACTTTGGGTCGGGGGATACAACTCGAGAGGAGGACCAATTCCTATGTGGTACCTGCTATGTTGAACAGGGATAGGCAAGGAAGGGGGAAGGAAGCGGCCGTGGCCTTCAGTTTGGTACCATCCCGGCGTTTGCCTTGAGGAGAAGTGGGAAACCACGGAAAACCACTTCGAGGATGGCTAAGGTGAGAATCGAATCCACCTCTACTCATTTTACCTCCCGAGGCTGAGTGGACTCCGTTCTAGCCCTCGTACCACTTTTCAAATTTCGTGGCAGAGCTGGGAATCGAACCCAGGCCTCCGGGGGGGTGGCAGCTATTCACGCTAACCACTACACCACAGAGACGGACAATAATAATAATAATAATAATAATAATAATAATAATGATAATAATAATAATAATAATAATTGTGCCGGGAGGTACATCTCAACCCCGCACATTTAAAAGAAGCGCCTTAAGGAACATTATCTGTCGAACAAACATGAAACTGCTAATGCATAAAGTTGGGACATTGATCAGAAGATGTCACTACTGAATAACTGAGTAATATGTTATTTCGAAGTTTCCTAAACTGAGTGGATTTCTTTGTTTTGTTTTGGTGTACATCAAGAAGTTTAAACTGTTCTCCATGGATGCCTCTACTATAAAACAGAGGTCATGCACTCTGGTGCAAGGTGGAATAATTAATGATTTGGAGAAGTTTTTTGTTTATAGGCTTTCTCAACTAAATGGACTTTCATTTATTTTGGTGCTTCATGGTTTGCAACACTTCCTTCTCATCCCGCCAGTTTTGGAGCCTGGCCAAAAACAAATTTTCTATGATTATTTTTCAGCCAATCACAGGCTTCTTGTAGGTTTTTGGTTTAGCCAGTAAAAATTAGAGGGTGTATCCGGATTTAGTCCAGAGCCTTCTTGAACCCTCCCCTCGGCAGGCAGAACATCAGCCCAGGTAATAGCCACCAGTTTTCTATCTCTGTAGCTATCTCCACAAACTTACCCGAGGGGAAGTTTCTAATCTTTAACTTGGTGACCATATGTTTTCTAAAAGGGCAAATTTCTTCTTCTAGTGTAAAATTTCATAAAGTCTTAAACTGTAAATTGAGGATAAAGAGTGCGTTATCCTCTCGACTTCCTCTTCAATTTATCTGGTGGTGACTACGATTTTGTAAATGTTTTCCACATGTAAATCATAAATTAACTTGTCCTTCGAGTCACCTCAGTAGTTTGGGATTAGCCTCTGCATCATAGGGCAAGTGTACGCGTCCATGCATTTTTGAGGGGGGGACAGTAATTTAACCTGTTCTTCTTTTCACGAAGGCCCAGTAGTATGGGTAGTAGATACCCCTGTATTAAGTTGATTGTAAATTGTAGGTTGTGCCTAGAGAGGCCAGATTGTAAAGTTTTTGTAAAGTTGCTCTGAGTAGGCTATAAGAGTTTGGGAGCCCAGCCTCCTTGGTTGAATTTGTAGAGCATGTAAGCTCTTTTCTGAGATTTGTGTAATTTTCGAGTAGTGCCTTTGGAAGACCGTAAATTGTTACTGTTGGAGCCAAGTGCTTGTCAAAATGGTGTATTGGGAGATATCTAACTAAACGCCACATTTGCGACATGGTAAACTTGTAAATTTGGAGTTTGAAGCTCAAAACTGGTAAATTCCCTGATTTTGGGTTTTTCTATTCTTGCACCAAAATTGTTATTTTACCTGATAACTTGCTCCTTCACCTAGTGAAGAAATTTGTTAAGTTTGATATCTGAAAAGAATTATAAACTTTATTTTAAAGTTTTATATTAATCTTTGATATCGTAGATAGACCCATTCCCACCAGCACCTTCTTTCACCTCTGCGTTCCACAGATAACCCCGGAACAACAACAACAACAACAACAACAACAACAACAACAACAACAACAACAACAATAATAATAATAATAATAATAATAATAATAATAATAATAATAATAATAATAATAATAATAATAATAGCCGCTGACTGGGAGAGGCATGCCCGGCTACGTGTCGCAGAATCTAGGGAACAGTATGAGGAGTGGACAAAAATGTAATCATGGACATGCTATGTGTCCCGTTCAAAACGGGTACTAAAGCTAGTCAAAGATAAATTTGGAAAAGGAATCATAGTTGAAGAATAGGGAATCCAAACTTTTGTTATTTGATTATTATTATTATTATTATTATTATTATTATTATTATTATTATTATTATTATTATTATTATTATTATTATTCGAAAACACCTTCTGAGGGTACGATAAATCAACTTTGATTACTTTTCTTTGCATTTAACTTTCTTCCTTTCCAAACTGCGTTCATTTTCTGAGAATGTTTTTCCTTTTTCTCTTGAGTTCATTCTCCTCCATTTGTTAATTTCTTTCTCTCCTGAAATCGTGCCTTTCGTGTTACTTCTCTGAATCGTGTTCTTTTTTCCTATCGTATCTATTTTAATTCCAGCGTGTTTTATATGCTTTTCAATTTCAATGAACCACGTTGGCTTGGATTTTTAACTGTTCAATAAGTTGAAAATTAGTTTAGTTAGGCTATTGTTATTCATTGTATAATTATGTCCAAACAACTGGAGTCTTCTTTTCTTGTTATTCTTTTTTTTTACTTTTGTCAGAGTCTGCAGAAAGGCTAAATAAATGGCGGAATGGTACAGGACACAAATAAATGTAAAACGAATGGAATGGAATGCAGTGCAGGAAATATCAGGTTAGGAAATGCCATCTCAAAGGAAGGAAATTCGTTGTTATTTGTGTTTCAGATTAATCAGTGCTGGCAGAAGTCAGGAGGACATAAAATGTGGACCGTTCCAAGAAGGGAGGGTTTCCTCAAGTAAAGAAATGAGTATTAGAAACAAGTTTCTGAAGTGTTTCATGTGTGACGAGAAATAACTGGCAATTAATTGTGATACTGAATCGAGTAAGAGAGTAAAACGAAATGGTGAAATTTGATTGGAAGAAGAAATAGATTGTTTCTTCAGGGAAGTGTAGAAGGTAGAAATGGTTATGGGGAGGACAAGATATGAATGTGACAAACAGATTAGAGCAAGTGTAGGACGTAGTAGATCAAGAGGTGGTCATTCAGTAGCGGGGATAAGGGATGGAAGGGGGGGGGGTTGAGGGGGTCAGTCGTCCCCCCACTTTGTGGAGACAACATGACATTTTTCATCAATTTTTGTCGGCTGAACTAGGAATTATCAAAACAAGAAATGTGTACAAGCCCTGTTGTCTTATCAGTTAATTATTTCGTTTATTTTCTTTAATTATTAACAATATTAGTAGCGGAAATACGCACAAAATGTCGTATTGCGCCACATCAAGTAGTGGAGACGTTGCATGTGCGATGTGCGGTGAC
Source organism: Anabrus simplex (assembly GCF_040414725.1). Classification (NCBI taxonomy): domain Eukaryota; kingdom Metazoa; phylum Arthropoda; class Insecta; order Orthoptera; family Tettigoniidae; genus Anabrus; species Anabrus simplex. The sequence continues at coordinate 1,110,974,859 of NC_090266.1, read as the reverse complement.
GAAGGGTAGCAGACGTATATACAGTATATGTGTGTATTTTCACGCGCTTGCGTCGCGCATTCCTCAGTCTGGCCGTCTCTTTATTGTCTAATAATTTCTTAGTGTGTAGTCAAATACTAAATGATTTTTAAGTTGGTAAATTGTCAACGCTTACCCCACAGTCGAGATTCGCACAGAGAGCATGAAAATACTTACCATTTGTGTAGCTTTTTCTCAGTTTTGTTGTATACACCCCCCCTTCTCCCCCCTACCCGCTATATCGCTCAAACCCGGTTACGTTTTGTTGTCTGTACATTCCCCCCCATTCTAATTCCCAGTGAATTGTTATTCATTTCCAAGTCTGCTTATAAATTTGACGAAGTAACTTCTCTCTTACCGAGAGTAGACAAGCTTTTCCATTAGCAGCTAATTCTCCACAGGCGAACTAGACGTTGTGCTTTGTGAATTATGAACTCAGTTCCTTTCTAGATTACGTTAGCTGACATTGAGTGTTCCCTGCTCAACTCCGTCAAGAACTGTCAGTCAGGATTCGAACAGGAAGCTACTAAACGTCAGTCGGAAAGAAGAAGCTGCTCAAGTAACGGTTGGTCTAAACTCGAAACTCGGTAATGAATCTCCAGATTTCCAGGCCAGTAGACGCAGTTAAGCTTTCTGAGTAGGTGTCACGGTGTTTATTAATTATGTTAATGAGCAAACTGCAAATCACAGCACACACTTTCACTTCTTGTGATCAGGTTAATGAGCGCACGACGTTCAAGATGTTCGAGGGTTAGATATTTGACTTTCACTTTCGCCCGCTGACGAAAGACGTATGAACCTGGTTTGGAGCAATGCAAGATCCTCTAGTACCCACATCCATAGGAGTGCGTCCTAACGCACACTCCACGATAGAACCAGGAAGGCCAGTTGTGTGGCTCAGATGGTAGAAGCCTTAGCGCTAGCTTTCTGAGTCGAAATTGGCGGGTTTGATCCCCGCTCAATCCGCTGATATTTGAAGGTGCTCAGATATGCCAGCTTCCTGTTGGGAGATTTACCGGCACTTACAATAACTCCAGTGGAACAAAATTCCGTCTCCGAAACCCGTAAAACTACATAGTGGGGGTGTAAGACCAATAACTTTCTTCTTCTTCTTTATTATTATTATTATTATTATTATTATTATTATTATTATTATTATTATTATTATTAATATTATTATTAGAACTGGAAAGCCGTTAGTAGCTGGTAGAAACACATGTCTTCTGCGCATAAGTATGCAGGACTGAATACGACACTAGTGCACGTGAATCATTTCAAGTAGTTGGGATGTGCAGAATGGTATTATAAGAGGAATAGAATCAAGGTGCAGCAAAGCTAATGTAGTGAACGTGCAATTACAATTAACAGTACCTTGTAAGATACTAGTGGGCTTCCAAACGGAAGATTTTTTATTTTTGAAACCAATTGTGCTGTTTGGGAGTGGAAGTTACAAACAAGGATGTTGTGAGAATGATTGCTGGTACAAATATGAGGGTATTAGGAATGAGGGGATACAGCCTTAGTTAGGAATGAGGTCGATGGATGAAGCTGTGCTTCTAAACCGGCTGCGATGGTGTGTTCATATGAGGTGAATGGAGAAGGAGATTATTGGACTCACTATAAAAACCAGGATGGTTAGACTAAGTTTTTAATGTCTGTATGTATGTATTGATTCCGACTAGCAATCAGGAGTCATGAGGATCCACAGACGTGGACCGTTCGTGACCCCGATGCTACAAACTGAGGTAGAAGATTGTCATGAGTTTGGCTAGGTAACACAAATATCTAAAATAAAATGTGAAATGACAAATCAACTTTATTAGCAATACAGCGAAAGAGAATCTACGCTGCCAAGGAAATCAGTGTGAACGGACAACATCATTCCAACTGTTGATGTTCAAATTAAAATAAATCAGTTCTCATAAGCATTTCTCAACAATCATATCAAAGAAAGAGCAACATCAGCAATGACACGAAATGGCGTATGGCTTTTAGTGCTGGGAGTGTCGGAGGAAAAAACATTAGCAATAAAAGCAATTTACACATTCAAGAACCACAAAAACTTTCACCAAACACAGCAATGATACTATTTAAAACAGGTATAGCACCAATAGCAACTTATGGGATATATATAATCGTGGATAAACTGAAAATTAACGACCTGATAACGCTAGAGGAGGTTTAAGGTCGTTATATGAAACGAATCCTGGGTATCGGGAAGACAGCACAGTCAGGACTGCCCTATATCTTACTAAAATAAACTTTCTTCACAGAAGACAACAGAATGCAGCTACAACTGCCAGACACTAAGGCCTACGTGAACACATTCCAAATTCTCATAGAAAACGCAGCTATATATGGAATGACTTTTATTCAACAGACGCCATAATGACGGATGATTGGAAACAAGCAAATTACGAGCTTCGACAAGTAATAACGCGATATGCAACACATGGTTTCCATCACAAGTTCTGTCAAAATAAGAGAATTCATCAGCCGAATGAAAATTGTGTGTGTGAATTGTGCAATGGACGCAGTGAAAGATATCCCGCAAATATCTGAAGTAAAAGACAATAACAAATGTAGGACTAGAATAATGTATTGTATTTTGCACATTGTGTGCATTTTCTTTGTTAATAATAATAATAATAATAATAATAATAATAATAATAATAATAATAATAATAATAATAATAATAATAAGCCCTTTCTCTTGATAATGCCGTATTTGCAACGGCATTTACAATCTCATAAATCTGCAATGTTGCTAAAATTTGTAATCTGTGTTTGTTTTGAAAATATAATTCTTGACCACTCTCATTTTAGGTCACAAATACACACATGGTCCCTAGATAAATTAAAGTTGGATCAGATTTCACTGATATCTCTCAAATTAAATAATATATAATTTTACGGTAAATTATTCCATGAATGGCTTTTACATTATTCGTTACCCTTCCTTGCTCAAATTTTGTTAAGTGGAATTAACAATTCTCAGGATGGTGGTGTGCTCTCCCCAAAGACACCAACAAGTACATTTAAAACGTCTTACCAGATGTTCCTCGCTAAATACCTGTTCGACTGGAACAAGTGATTGTGTGTGGAAATGATGTTATGAGACTAATATACAGTTAAATAAAATATTACGTTAATGCGATGCCTGAAATTAAGTTTAGTCCTCGGCTAGTAGTAAATTAGTTGAGATAATAACATTCTCTCTGAATGTGTTTTCGTTCTTACCTATATCAATAATTTAATTAAATTTAACATAACAGTATTTCTTTTTTTCTTTCTTAAACCGTTAATCCTCCAGGTTGGCTCCTTCCTCGGACTCAGACTTTGGGTCGGGGATACAACTGTGGAGGAGGACAAGTACCTTGCCCAGGTGGCCTCACCTACTATGCCTTGTTGGGGAAGGGAAGATTTGAAGGGAAAGACAAGGGAGAAGGAAGGAAGCGGCCGTGGGCTTAAGTTAGGTACCAACCCGACATTTGCCTGGAGGAGAAGTGGGAAACCACGGAAAACCACTTCGAGGATAGCTGAGGTGGGAATCGACCTCCCTCCCACCCTCTGCTCAGTTGACCTCCCGAGGCTGAGTTGACCCCGTTCCAGCCCTCATACCGTCTTTCAAATTTCGTGGCAGAGCCGGGAATCGAACCCGATCCTCCGGGGGTGGCAGCTAATCATACAAACCACTACACGGCGGAGGCGGGCAATATCAGTATTTACCAATTAAGATTAAACACTGTTAGCAACAGTAGATCATTGTTATAGAGTACTGCAAACATTAGTTAAATGCATGCAATATTTTTACTTATTTTGTGTTCCTTTCTGTAATTGTAAAATTTAATATTCATATTTTTCAGATCTGTATTACCACGTTCTCCTTCATTCTTATTTCTTATTTTTGTCTTAAACAGTACTGTTGTTTTTGTAGTTCTTAGTATTTTAATAAATTAGTTTTCTTTGTGCGCGTCTGTCCTGGAGCGTGAGATTTTGTGTCGGGGATTAGACTGGGGAGGAGGACCAGTACCTCACCCAGGCGGCCTCACCTGCTATGCTGGAAGGATGGGAAGATTGGAAGGGATAGACAAGGAAAACGGGAGGATGCGGTCGTGGCCTTAAGTTAGGTGCCATCCCAGCATATGCCTGGGGATGATGTGGGAGTGGGAACCACGGAAAACCACTTCGAGAATGGCTGAGGTGGGAATCGAATTCCTCTCTGAGGAGGTACTGGTCCTCATCCCCAGTTTAATCCTCCGACTCAAAGTCTCACGCTCCAGGACTCTGCCCTTGAGGTGGTAAAGGTAGGATTCCTCGCTAGTCCGATGAAAAAACTAACCCTGGAGGGTAAACGGATTAAGAAAGAAAGAAGATTGTTTTTTCAATTTGCTTGTCGTCGCACTGGCACAGATAAGTCTTATGGTGACGATGGGATAGGAAAGGCCTAGGAGTGGGAAGGAAGCAGCCATGGCCTTAATTAATGTACAGCCCCAGCATTGTCCTGGTGTAAAATTCGGAAACCATCTTCAGGGCTTCCGACAGTGAGGATCGAATGCACTCTCTCCCGGATGCAACCTCACTGCTGCGCGCCATCTCGCCCGGCAAATTAATATTTATAAGTAATAATATGTATGCGGTTGAGTGGAGGAGAATTCCAGGAGCCCTAACTTCGTCAATGTCGATACATGCATCTATCTATCTACCTATCTATCTATCTATCTATCTATCTATCTATCTATCTATCTATCTATCTATCTATCTATCTATCTATCTATCTATCTATCTATCTATCGATCTATCTATCTATCTATCTATCTATCTATCTATCTATCTATCTATCTACCTAACTACAGAGTAGTTTTGGTGGGGCCACAGCAGTCCTGTCTTTCATGATTTGAGTTCCATACAAAATTCCGAATCAAAAATCCAGAACAGTTATTTCTCCGACGGGATAACTCAATTATTCTTGCCGTTGTTGTTGCTAATTATTTGGGGTCCGCTCTATATGTGTTTTTCTGATCCACAGGATATATTCAGACGTGGCTAAAATCCCCGACCCGACTGAGAATGAAACCGGGGGACGTTCTGACCATTCAGGTAGGTAGTGGTACAATTCCACTGTAAACATTTACTTCTGAGCTTCAGATATGATATTTCGTTTGGAAACTTCCCTACCCAATATCCTCGAGTACAATAACAAAATAAGACAGCCAGTCAGTCATCCAGCATGGAAATGGAATTCTTTTTACTGATTTCTCTGAATTAGAAAAACAAAAAATGAAAACCTACAACCTGTTTTCCAGTCATTGACCGGGTCAGGAATGAAATGACTGAATCATATATAGGCTATTAGTACAATGGAGTCGCCACTCCCAAAGTGATTTTTATTAATGACTGATATATGCTACGAAATGAGAAAGGAGAGTGTTGCTGGAATGAAAGATGACAGGGAAAACCGGAATTCCCGGAGAAAAACCTGTCCCACCTCCGCTTTGTCCAGCACAAATCTCACATGGAGTAACCGGGATTTGAACCACGGTATCCAGCGGTGAGAGGCCGACGCAGCGCCACGGAGGCTCTCTGAATTAGAGTTCTACCGAAAACAACGTTTTGAAATGTACAACAGTTCCTCTGCAGTCCACTCGATATCCCTCTCGCAATCTGAAATAGATGTGCAGATATTGCTTCTCATTCCCTTTTTCACTCCTGATTTGCTAACATATTCGATATTTAAAACGACAGCAGAGGCGTCTGACCCATGACAAGTTTCTTGAGGCAAAATACCTTTAAAAAGGTTTCTGACGTCTCGGTTAGTAAAACATTGTTAAAACGCTTTAACTTGGACCGACGTGTAAAACGTCGAAAGCCGGGCTGAGTGGCTCAGACGGTTAAGGCGCTGGCCTTCTAACCCCAGCTTGGCAGGTTCGATCCTGGCTCAGTCCGGTGGTATTTGTAGGTGCTCAAATACGACAGCCCCGTGTCGGTAGATTTACTGGCACGTAAAAGAACTCCTGCGGGACTAAATGCCGGCACCTCGGCGTCTCCGAAGACCTTAAAAAGTAGTTAGAGGGACGTAAAACAAATAACATTATTTATTATTATTAAAACGTCAAAAGCACTGCAACTTACATATCTACAAGAACATAACAGTATTGTTGTTATTAATAATAATAATTGTACCGGGAGGTACACCTCGACTCCGCTCATTCAAATAAGCGCCTTTATAAACTCCCCTATCGATCAAAAGGTGAAACTGATAATACATGATCTTGGAACTTTAATCGGAAGATGTCACCACTGAAATATTAAGTAATTTTGGTATGGTGAAATTTCCTAAACTGACTGAATTTCTCCTTGTTTTGTTTTGCTATACCGAGCTCGACCGATGCAGTCGCTTAAGTGTGGCCAGTATCCAGTATTCGGGAGATAGTAGGTTCGAACCCCACTGTCGGCAGCCCTGAAAATGGTTTTCCGTGGTTTCCCATTTTCACACCAGGCAAATGCTGGGGCTGTACCTTCATTAAGGCCACGGCCGCTTCCTTCCCACTCCTAGACCCTTCCCGTCCCATGGTCGCCATAAGACCAATCTGTGTCGGTGCGACGTAAAGCAACTAGAAAAAAAAAAAAATTTTTGCTATACATCAAGAAGTTTGGGCATTTTTCCACAGATGACGCTACCCAAAAACTCTGATCATGCACTCTGGTGTAAGGTGAAAGAACTTGTAACTTAAAGAAGTTTTGTATTTCTAGGTTGTCCATAACTGACTCTATGTTCATTTATTTTCGGGTTGGCAACACTTCTTTTTCTTTCCGCCAATTTTGAATCTAGCCAATCAGGAATTTCTATAATCAATTTTCAACCTACCACAGGCTTCTTGCTCGATTCTGAGTGTAACTTTTGAGATTAACCAATTAAATTGAGAGGTGTGGCCGGTTTAGTCTTGAATTCTCTCGAACCTTCTCTGAGGGTATATAAGTTGCGGCTTTTCGTGTTTCCTTGCCAATTGATCGTCGTCTTTCTGAGTGTGTGTGTTAAGGCAGGAGGCGGAGCGCCTCTTTCGTCGGCAGCCAGAACATCTATAAGGTAATGGTCACATAAAATTAGTAGAGGAACACTGGGCGTTCTGAACCCTCCTCCTCCTCAGGCCCTCGGGAAAGGCCCTCCTCCTCCTCCTCAGGCCATCGGGAGAGCCCTCCTCCTCCTCCTCCTCCCCCGCTGGCTCTCCGCAGAGGCCTCATCCTCCCGCGGTAAATTTGAATTTTGGCGGGAGATCTGAATTTTGGCGCGAGATTTGAATTGTAAACAAAGCTACGTGCTTTTTGACAGCTGTCATCGACAACAACGCATCGCTAACCTCACTGCTATCATCTTGATGGGCCTAAACCTCAGTGCTGCCAACTAAACCTCAAGAGCGCGAAATTTGAATTGGTAAACAAAGCCACGTGCTTTTTTGGCAGCCACGTGATTTTGGACAGCTGACATCGACAACAACGCATCGCTAACCTCAGTGCTGCCCTCTTTACGGCACTAATCCTTACTAGCGCGAGATTTGAATTGGTAAACAAAGCCACGTGCATTTTTGACAGCTCTCACCCGCCATCTTGCATCGCTTACGTTCGTGCTGCTCTCTTCACAGCACTAAACCTTACTGGCACGAGATTTGAATTGGTAAACAAAGCCACGTGCTTTTTTGACAGCTGTCATCCGCCATCTTACATCGCAAACCTCAGTGCTGCCCTCTTTACGACACTAATTCTTACTAGCGCGAGATTTGAATTGGTAAACAAAGCCACGTGCTTTTTTGACAGCTGTCATCCGCCATCTTGCATCGCAAACCTCAGTGCTGCCCTCTTTACGGCATTAATTCTTACTAGCGCGAGATTTGAATTGGTAAACAAAGCCACGTGCTTTTTTACAGCTGTCGTCCGCCATCTTGCTTCGCTAACCTTAGTGGTGCACTCTTTACGGCACTGTTGGTAATTTAAAAAATCCACGTGCTTTTTTATAGCTGCCATCCTCCATCTTGCATCGCAAACCTCAGCGCTGTACTCTTTAGCTACTTACCTTTGAAATGTGGTGGCGGATAATTTGAAAAATTCTCTTTGAAAGCAGCCATCTTTAATCAACAGAGCACCGAGCTGTCATCCTTAGCTACCGCCATCTTACATCGCTTACTTCGGTGCTGCACTCTTTAGCTACTTACCTTTAAAATGTGGTGGCGGACAATTTAAAATATTCTACGTGCTTTTTTGACAGCAGCCATCTTTATTCAACAGAGTACCGTACAGCTATCTTTACGGCCACTACCTCGCTAATTAGCACTTAGAGGCTACTACACAAGATGGCGGTGGCTGTTATAGCCTCCTCCTCTACCTCCTCTGTTAAGGCATAGCTTTATCGAACAAGTTTAAACATGCATCGGGATAGCTAGAGTAAGCACGTGCTGCAGTGATGACGTCATTGTGCATGTTTAGACTTGAACTTTTTCTTAAGAGTAAGTAGGTGTAAGGAATGTAATGAGTATGCATCATGAAAGCAAGAGTGTGCATGTGCTGCAGCGACGACGTTATTATAGGTGTGCATGTTTAAACCTGTTCGTTAACTAAGAACTTTAGTCTTCGAGATACAGTGATAGAGAGTGGAGCGCAAACATGACGAAAACATTAATAGTTGATGTACAAGTATTTAAAGTAAACGGCAACAAATTTGTGTTTAAAGAGGTATCTGTGTTAGATTGCAGTGTGTTGTGGGCGCCAAAACTTGTGAGCATAGTATTTAGCCCACATTTCCCTTACTCTTTGCAAACAGATGAAGATAAAAAAGCAGACTCAATGGATCGAAAACAATTTAGGCTTAAAGTGGGAAGAAAAAGGAATACCTTATCGTTTTCTTTCTTTAATGATGAACGCACATTTGTCAAGAGCAGATCTTGTTTTTTTAAAGGGTTGTGAAAAGAAAGAATTGGGTCGTGAGTATCTACTATCATCGTGTAAAATTATGACATGCATGAATTAGGGTCTCCATCATTTAAAACTCTTGCGAAAGAGCATAGTAGAGGAACAAGTAAACAGTCTTTACAACATGTATGCATGCTCTTTGATTGGTTGTGTTGCAGTGCATGCAACATATGTGAACAACATATGTAAACTGCAGTGTCGAAATAACCTTAGTGTAAAAGAAACATTTGTAAAGACATCATGCAAAAAGAAACTAAACACTTTTACTGAAGAAGAGTGAAATGCATTACCAAAGGCATTTGTGGTTAATGTAGCTGCGAATGCTGTAAAGAAGATTTGGGATAAGGTGCCTCGTGAGTGGACTCAAGATCCTGTTTTGTCAGAGCTTCAAACGTGTAGTTTACATCATGAACACGTGAGTTTAGGTAGAAGACCTTCTGTGAGACAGTGCCGTATATGTCAACTAATTAAACTGTATCACGGACCTAAAACTAACGAGTTGTCTTCGCTTATAAACACTTATCATGGCCGCGAAGAGAGTAAACAAGGAAAGGGTGAAGAAACGTGCTGGGAAAAAGATGAGGAAGCATGTTGGGCATGGGCTCATCAATAATCTTCGAGCTTCATCTTCCCTGCGACCCTAGAACACGTTCGCCTGACACGTGGTTAGATGCTGCCTGCAAAGAGTATGTCGACAACAGAATCCTAAACTAAGACGTGTAGCTGATAAAAATCTGCTTCGTAAAGTTATGCTGTATGTGTGTTATTACCTAGTGCTTCAGCTGCTCAGAAGATAGTAGCACTTGTTGTTGTTGGTGCAATAAAACGAAAACTGAGTGACAAAGACAGTAAAATAAATAAAGGATAAAATGTACATATATATATTCTAAAATAATTATGAATTGTCAAAACTTATTACAGGTGTGGTTTAATCATACAGCATGCCCTAGTGACTTAGAAGAAATGAGAGGTAGAGGATTAAAAAACACACATAAGATGTAAAGTACATCCACTTTATTAATCGATGAATTAAAGCTGTTATTAAAACCAAGCCATTTAACATACAATTTATTCCCACGACGTCGAATAACACGTTCAACTAAATAGTGATCAGGATATTTTGTTTTCTGCAGTTCTTCGATGTAGAATCCTCCTTCAGTAGGCTGTCCTCTGAGATCGCGAAGTAAATACGTAACTGGATTAGTAAGCTTAACACTTCTGATTTGAAAAATTTCAGTGCTCCAGTTAGGTGTGTATCCTTTTGCAAAGATAGACTTGTGTTTGCTGATGCGATCAAAACCACCTTCTTTAAAGCGATGGCGACGTGCATCAGCTGTTTTAATTACAAGATAAATAGCATCTAGACGAGGTGTATTCCTTGTAACAAGACGTGGCTTTGTTCCGATAGTGCGATGAGGTGTATTGTTGAAGGTAGATAAAAGGCTAGGTAGCAGATCAATCCAACGATATCAACCTTGTACTGTAAATTCCCGCCACACCATTGTTTTGAGTGTACGATTAAAGCGTTCTACAACACTTGCCTTGAGATTGCTGAACGTAGAGTAGTGTTGAATGCCAAGTAACTTGAGGTAAGAAGAAAAATCCTTGTTGTAAACTCTTTACCTTGATCAGTTTGAAGAATCCTTGGACAGCGTTTCGATTCTTCAACAATATGTTTAAATGCTTCTTTAACTTGAGCTGGTGTTTTAGAACGCACGGGTTGTGCAAAAGCAAACTTCGAGTACACATCGATAACAGTAAGTAGATACTTATACCCTTCATTACTAGAGGCATATGGAATCATTTCTACTAAGTCTGCTTGCCAGAGATCATCTTTTCCTCTTGTAATAACGCGTCTGCGACAGTAGATGCGACGTGCTGGTTTATGTAACTCATGTGCGATGTTTACCTTTACAGGTGAGATCTTCTCTTGACGAGCCATTACAAAATAATACCGGCATAACGTAATTCTCTTCCTATTTCTAGGATTACTGATTCGTGACCTGTGTGACCAGCATCTTGCGATGCTCTTAAAAGTTGTAATCGTTCAGCGAGTAAGTTTGGGTCATTCCAGCATCTTACGTCCACATACGGCAACAGAGGCCTGAAGATAACATCAAGACCACGTGCAGTTGGAAACAGCTTAGAAATAAACTCACGATACTTGTAACTCTTATTTGCATTTACAGCTTCTGTTCTCTTGTAATTAGGTCGTGTTGCGTCAGTTGCAAAAAGTATTGCTTTTTTTTAAGATCATCTTCTAAAATTATATCCTTGTCATTTATTTGTGAGAAAAGATGTTCTAAGAGTCCTTTCGCAGGTTTGTAGGTAACACCTTTTACAATAAGTTTGTTGTTATTAATCTTAACATTTGAATTTCCTATCCAGAAACAGTCATCTTCGTAGCGAATACCGTAGGTAGTGTCAGTTTGTCCTGTAAAACGTTTTTCTATATACAGTGCAAAGAGAAATCCATACGAATCTTTAATAAAAGTTCTAAACTGATTGCGATACTGTGGCGCAATCATAACCTCAGACAAAGATGGTAGATCTTGCGTCGATGTAGTAGGTGTTTCAGCTACAACATCTGTAGTTAAAAACTCAACACGCTTAGATGGTGATGTATAATTAAGTTCTTCTTCTTCTTCTTCTTCCTATTCCTTATCTTCCTCTTCCTCTTCTTGATCTACATCCTGCTTCTTTTCTTCATTATCTTGTTCATGCTTTTCTTCTTTTTCATGCTTCTCTTTATGATATGATGTTTGCATAGAAGCAAAACTTGAAGTAGACTGCGGTAATGAAGTAGAATTAAACATTTCTTTGAGTGGTGTACTTAGTTGTGTTTTTAAAAATAAATCCGTGTCTGCTTGAATACGTTTAAGCTCTTTAAATTTCCGTCGAATATTGTTTCGAGCCTGGATGATATGTTTTGTAATCTCCTTGCTAGACGTTAACATGATGATGGTTTTTAATCAGGTAGTTACTGTAATCCTGTGTTAATGCATATAAAATGATCGAAACCCATGCGATATCGTCCATGCTGAACATCACTTTCTTTATCAATAACTAAAAAGCTGTAACGGTGTAATGACCAACATTTAACACACATACGTTTAAAGTTATCGAATGTCATATCAGTGTTAACATGATCGTTATACACATGTCGTATGTTGCTCTCATCTTGCCGAAAAAGCACAATAACATTTGCGTTATCGCGTATCAACTGCTCAGGCACACGAGAATAAGTTTGACACAAATAGATGCAATCAACATATTTATGCCGTCCCATACTAAGGAATGCACGAATAACGTTTTACTGTTCTGTTGCGATATCATCAAAGATCATAAGAGAATTAGGAAGCACATCGTCTGGTGATGGTACTTGCTCATCCGAATTAAATTTAAAATATCTTATTCCATCTTTAACTAGAACGTCCATTACAGTTTGTAAAATGGTATATAGTGGTTGATAGAGTGACTTTGCAAAAACGTAAATATTCTCGAAGCGTATACCATTTACAGAAGTAATAAGTGTAAGTAAAAGATTTGTTTTCCCGCATCCCGATGGTCCTGATATAATACATCGAACAGTAAAAGGAAAGAACGTTCCATGACGTTTTCTTGTAGTTGTACTAGAACTGGGTAAGAGATGTGGTACAATGTCGGTAACAGGTAGAGTGTCTTGCTGCTTATAATCTTCCTGATAACTGAATCATAAAGTAGGCAATAGTAATATATATATTAGACGAAACAAGAGGTAACGATTAGTTTATGATTTGCTCTTGACCAGTAAAGTCGTGTACAGCATGGTTAAACAACGATATCCAAACGACATGAAGAAGAAGAAAGCAAAACTTGTTGGATAGAAAGATGTTATAAAGGCTGCACAAAAAGCTATTCGAGGGGAATACAATCCTCTGTAGCTATTGGTAAGGCATTACGCGCAGCAAGAGCGAGAATTTCTCCAAAGTGCAGAGTAATATTTAGTAAACGTGCACTAATTATTCCTGTTCCAAAACGAGGAGGATTTCTTCCTGCGCTGTTTGCTGGCCTAGCAGCTTTAGGGTCAATGCTGGGTGGTGCTGGTGCTGTAGCAAGTACTGTTAAAGCTGTAGAAGAAGCGAAACAACAGTCGAAAGAGAGTCAACGTCATAACAAGAGGACGGAGGCAATTGCATTACGAGGCAAAGGTGTGCACATGAAGCTAGCACAATACAAGAAAGGGCTTGGTATCAACATTTCTCCAAAAAACGTCTGCTGAATGCAATGACACATCAGCTCTAACGCATGATGAAGTTTTTACGTTTGCTAAACAACTAGGAATTCATTATTTTCGAGGTGTGTATATGCGCGATCAAATATCAGCGCGCCCACGTGAACGTGAAAGTGCCGTAATTAACTTGGATAACTGTCGTGGACCTGGAACTCATGACGTTGCTTATGCAAAACGTAAATCTAAAGTATGGTGTTTTGATAGCTATGGAGACTTACCTCCTCCCTTTGAGCTCATACGTTATTTCGGAAGATGTGCAGACATTGTTTACAATAAAAACCGTGTGCAAAACTTTAATACACGCATGTGCGGACGATTATGTCTTATGTTCTTATATCAAACCCAGACAGTAGAGAAAGAGCATTAGTGTCTACGTGATGACTAACGGTGAAAGAACGTTTGCTGTACGTGTAGAAGGACCTGAAACAACCGTCTATTTTAATCCGCCGATCGAACTTGGCTATCAGCCGCATAGTCTTGGAGTAGTATCGTTTGAAAGCTACAATAAAATCTATAATGTGCATGATGGTGTAAACAAGTTCTATTACGATGAGTATGTTCTAACACTACCCTCAGGTAGTTGTTCAGTAGGCGATATTCATGACTATATTGAAAGTACGTTAATTGAACAGTTTGGAGAAGATAGTTTAGTAATAATAATTACAAGTTCTCAATCACTGTAGGCAACATTACACATAAATGTGTTATTGAATCATCATTTAAGATTGACTTCAAATCACAACCTGATTCGATTGGGCCATTGCTTGGATTTTCATCAAGGGAGCTCCTACCGAACGTACGTCACGAGTCTGATCAGACTATAACACTCTTCGATGATTATCATGTGAACATTACTTGTAATATTATTACAGACTTGAATAGTAATCTACAACCTTCGCACGTCCTGCACGACTTTATTTTTACAGAGGAACGTGGATATGCTATTTGTGAGAAACCAGCAGTAGTTCTTTATCATCCTGTGTCTGTAAAACACATTAGCAACATTACTCTTAGACTTGTAAATAAACATAATCGGCTTATTCATTTAGCTCGGCACGCGTACGTAGCTTACAAACTTCATCTCAAACCAGTATGAAAAAATCTACAAAACACGGTGTACATTCCGAAGACATACTACATGTGTGCAGAGACTCATGGAGTTAACAGATACCCATACGCAGATACTCCAAGATTTAGGATATACACTATTACAACAGAATGGAAGAAATGCTTGACATTACGAATACAGTAGAAACTCGTGAAGGTGTAGTACGATGTGAGCTTCATTCCTATCAACCTTTTATGTTTGGATTAAATAACAATGATGAAATTAATTTTATTATTAATCAGCAAGATGTATACACCTTACCACACGAAAGCTACCTCTATATTGAAGGACGACTAGAAAAGTCGGATGGAAGTGGACCAAGCACATCGCAACTAAACAACCATGCTCTAGCTTTCCTCTTTTCTGAAGCGCGATATGAAGTAAGTAATGTTGAAGTAGGTCGAACGAAGAATGTTGGTATTACAAGTGCAATGAAACTCTACCCTTCTTTCTGTGATGAAGAAAGTAATCTTTTGCGGATGGCAGGATGGTGTCCAAAAGCTACTAACAACTGGATGATTAATGAGGATGGATCTTTTACGGGTATGTTATCACTGAAACATATTTTTGGATTCGCAGAAGACTTTACACGTATTATAATCAACGCAAAACAAGAGCTTATCCTAATCCGTGATCGAAGTAATTACAATTCTCTTAAAGCAGTAGAAATACCAGTAGAATCGAAAATTACATTTCATCGTATACTGTGGAGGATTCCACATGTAACTTTATCTGATCGCGAGAAACTTCGATTGCTCAAGATTGTAGAAAATGATACACCATTACCTATACGTTTTCGAAGTTGGGAACTGCATGAATATCCTGTGTTCCCACCTACAAACAAGCATAGCTGGGCTGTTAAAACATCACGTTTTACTGAGAAGCCCTTGTATATTACTTTTGGATTTCAAACCAATCGTAAATTCAATCACGAAAAAGAAAGCTCACTGTTAGATCAGTGTAAATTAAGACACGTTAGACTATATCTGAACGGAATTACGTATCCCTACGAAAACATAGACATTAACTTTAAGAAAAATAAATTTGGGATGCTCTATGACATGTTTTGTAAATTTCTATCGTCGTATTATCAGAAAGAAGGTCGTCCGCTATTTACACCTCAAGAATTTAAGAATAAAGCACCGATTGTAGTTATAGACTGCTCTTATCATGAAGAATCCATAGAATAATCTCCAGCTGATATTCGTTTAGAATTTGAAACATCTGAAAACATTCCGACTAACACGGCAGCCTATTGTCTTATTATTCATATAAGTGATGTTACTTACCATCCGCTAACGAATATTGTTACCAGACTATGAATAAGAAGGATAGCTTTTAATCATCAACATTAGTGTGTGCTTCGACATCGTACGCTATGGAACAAAACTGTAAATGTGCGTGCTGTTTTCATGGTCATACGCAACATCTTATTTATCTTACACGAGTAAGTGAGGCTATTAAGATGTTCTATAAACATAGAACCTCGATGCCAAACATCTTATTCAATACTTACCACCAAGATTTTTATCTACGTACGCTGCCTCTTACGTACATAATTTTTCCTCTACACAGTAAGATGTCGATCGATGTAGCTTTATGCAGAACCTGTCAACGATATTACAAGCATCGAGGAGAAAATGGTAATGATGATTGGGATGGACCAAATCCGAGGTCTGAACACTGTACACAGTGTATGAATGAAATTTTTCTAGTACCTCATGATGATGATGATTCAGAAAAGGAATAACAAAAAGGTAAGAAGTGTATGATCTTCTCTGTAAAGCATAACATACTTAGTATAACATATTTCTAAATGTTTTGTTTAATTTGAATGTTGCAGGAAGCATTTCAGAAGCATACTGCAAAACGTTGTTAAGAAGGATACCAACCTTGTCAGCAGCAAAACGAACACTGTTGTAGTACATTGTAAATAAATATTTGATCGTATTCAAAATGGTATACTTATTGCATTTCTTACACCTACTTACTCTTAAGAAAACGATCAAGTCTAAACATGCAGAATGACGTCATCACTGCAGCACGTGCTTACTCTAGCTATCCCGATGCATGTTTAAACTTGTTCGACAAAGCTATTCCTTAAGAGAGGAGGAGGAGGAGAAGGTAAGGAGGAGGGGAAGGAAGAGGAGGTAGCCATAACAGCCACCGCCATCTTGTGTAGTAGCCTCTAAGTGCTAATTAGCGAGGTAGTAGCCGTAAGGATAGCTGTACGGTACTCTGTTGAATAAAGATGGCTGCTGTCAAAAAAGCACATAGAATATTTTAAATTGTCCGCCACCACATTTCAAAGGTAAGTCGCTAAAGAGTGCAGCACCGAAGTAAGCGATGTAAGATGGCGGCAGCTAAAGATGACAGCACGTGCTCTGTTGATTAAAGATGGTTGCTGTCAAAAAGAATTTTTCAAATTATCCGCCACCATATTTCAAAGGTAAGTAGCTAAAGAGTGCAGCACTGAGGTTTGCGATGCAAGATGGAGGATGACAGCTGTCAAAAAAAGCACGTGGAAATTTTTAAATTACCAGCAGTGCCGTAAAGAGGGCAGCACTAAGGTTAGCGAAGCAAGGTGGCGGATAACAGCTGTCAAAAAGCACATGGCTTTGTTTACCAATTCAAACTCGCGCTAGTAAGAATTAGTGTCGTAAAGAGGGCAGCACTGGGGTTTGCGATGCATGATGGCGGATGACAGCTGTCCAAAAGCACGTGGCTTTGTTTACCAATTGAAATCTCGCTCTAGTAAGGTTTAGTGCTGTAAAGAGGGCAGCACAAACGTAAGCGATATAAGATGGTGGATGAGAGCTGTCAGAAAAGCACGTGGCTTTCTTTAGCAATTCAAATCTCGGGCTAGTAAGGATTAGTGCCGTAAAGAGTGCAGCACTGAGGTTAGCGATGCGTTGTTGTCGATGTCAGCTGTCAAAAAGCACGTGGCTTTGTTTACCAATTCAAATTTCGCGCTAGTGAGGTTTAGTTGGCAGCACTGAGGTTTAGGACCGTCAAGATGGTAGCAGTGAGGTTAGCGACGCGTTGTTGTCGATGACAGCTGTTAAAAAGCACGTGGCTTTGTTTACCAATTCAAATCTCGCGCCAAAATTCAAATCTCCCGCCATAATTTAAATATTCCGCGGAAGGAGGAGGCCTCTGCGGAGGGCCAGAGGAGGGGGAGGAGGAGGAGGAGGGCTCTCCCGAGGTCCGGAGGAGGAGGATGGCCTCTCCCGGGGCCTGAGGAGGAGGAGGGTTCAGAATACCCACTGTTCCTCTACTAAAATTCTATCTTTCTTGCTGTCTCCGCTACTTTATCTGAGGGGAAGTTCCGAATCTTTAACTATGTGACAAGATGGCTGTAGATCGACATGTAGTGTTCCAAGTGCTCCGTATTTTCTTATTGTCTATAGTGGTTAAACCCGTCACGTGTGGAAGTAACAAAGTGATCTTTAACGGTGGGGTGTTCAGTGAGTGTCCTAGTGGTTCAATCCTCCAAGAGATCTTGCTAATTGTGAAAAATTGTAAAATATCGTGCTTAACATGGTGCGCCAGTGAAGATGTGTACGTGACCGCTGGTACTGGCAGTGCGCTTCAAGCGAGGCGTACGGTTGCCAGACCATCCTCGTTAACATTTCACCTCATTCTCCTGACCATAGCTGCGTGTGGAGATGTAGACACAAATCCAGGACCTCCAAACAGAAATGTGAGTAACATAGAATGTCAAATTTGCTGTTCTAAGGGCCACATCAATCAGCTGTACGTGAAGTGTGTGTCGTGTGAAATGTCCACGCATAAGACCTGCGCCAAAATCTCTCCATCTGATTGCCATAAAATTAAACGTGGCTTTTCGTCTTGGCAGTGCTGGAAGTGTTGTCTCCCGGTACCATCGGACTCGTTCTTCGAAGTGACAGACAAAGTAAATTATGTAAATAACTCTGTAAATAGTAATCAGTTACCAGTGTACAGGGCTCACGAAACATCCCCATTCTCTCATTTAATGCCCGTAGTATAATGGGTTATAGGAGACAGCAGGAGATAAGAGCATCACTGGCCAGTATCGAACCATCAATGGTAAGTGTCTGTGAAACGTGGTTGAGCAGTGCTACTTATGCCGGTGAAGTGGACATAATATGCACCCGTGGTTCCGCCCAATCCCTGGAAATCCATTGGCAGACACATTCCTAACAGCGTTCTACGATCTCTTTCTAGAACAGCTTGTTTTAGAAGCAACACGTATCACCCAAACATCCCGTTCTATATTAGATCTGTTTCTCACCAATCATCCCTCCTCAGTACCTCGAGTTGAAGTCATACCCGGCTTCAGTTATCACCACGCCATTTAAGCGACTCTAGCTACCCGAGATTGCAGAAAACCTAACAAGCACAAATCCAGGCCTCAATATAACTTCAGGAAAGCTGACTGAAAATCCCTCTCCACCTTACTACTGAATCACCTACCAACTCCAAACTCCTTATCAACCTGTGACGTAGACTCTTTGTGGCTCGCCTGGAAAAATACATTTTTCTGGTGCGTTGAACAAACTGTTCCGAAATGCACCATAAAAGGAGAGAAGAAAGCTCCGTGGATTAACAAAGAACTTTTGAAGTTAATAAGGAAACGGAACAATCTATACAAAAAGTGCCAAACGGAACAAGCGAGGGAAAAGTACAAATCCGCTCGGCAAGACACTAAGAATAAGATCAAGGAGGCTTGCGATCAGTATATTCACAAGGCTTACTCAGATACCAAAGAACTGTGAAAGCTACTAAGAAGGAACTGTGGCAGGGCTGCACCAAGCTCCTTTCAGGCTAAAGGGAAATCCGTCTCCACGCCTGCAGACATTGCCTCAACCTTCAATGAAAAATTTAAAGAGAATTTCTCACAGGCACAATCAGCTGGGGACATATATATATAACCAACACACCCGTACCACCCCTCCCTCTCACCAGCCTCTATTTCTCGGAACTTGAGGTACTAGCAAGTTTGAAGAGGATTCGACCCCATGCGGCGAGCGGCCCTGATGAAATACCCAGCCGTATACTCCGTGACTGCGCTGAGTAACTGGCACCATCTCTCTGCGAACTATTCAACCTGTCGCTTCACTGTGGATCACTACCTCAAGACTGGAAGTGTGCTGATGTAGCTCCGATTTTCAAGAAAGGGGACAAAGCACTCATCGACAACTATCGGCTAGTGTCTCTCACATCCCACGTATGTAGATGTATGGAACGACTGGTAGCCTGTAATATACGGGAATACTTCCGGGAAGGTAATCTGCTAACTGGAAACCAGCACGGTTTTCTTCCAGGAAGATCCTGTAATACTTTATTAACAAAGGTTATTGACGAGTGGCAGTTCTCTCCGGAGAAATCTAAAATTGTTCAGGTAGACTGCGTGGCTTTGGACTGGGCTAAAGCTTTTGACCAAATCCCTCATGAACGACTTTTGTTAAAATTAAGACTGAATGTTAGGGGAAGTGTATTAGCATAGTTTCGGTCATTTCTCGAGGGTCGAACTCAACGTGTTGTGTTTGATGGAGTTCGATCACCGACCGTTAAAGTAACCTCAGGAGAATGACAAGGCACCGTCCTGGGACCTTTATTATTTAATGCATTTGTCTCTGATTTACCTAAATGTGTGACCTCAACCATAGCCCAGTACGCTGATGACACTGTAATGTACAGGGATATACAATGTGCAGATGATGGTCTGAAGTTACAGTCGGACGTGGACACTATAGCGGTGTGGTGTTACGTCAACGGTCTCAACATTAATGCTGGCAAATGTAAATACATTAGGTTAAGTAGGTCTCGACACCCAGTGGAATGTATATATATAACATCACTAATGCACATATTGAGCGAGTTAAAACCATGCAGTTGTTAGGAATAACCATTTCTGAACAACTAAAATGGAACACACAAACAGAGGAAGTGAGATGCAAAGCTGCCAGGGTGCTTGGTTTTATGCACAGAAGCCTCCGTGGGTGCAAGTCGAATGCTATACGGACGGCTTACCAGACACTAGTGAGACCTATACTAACGTATGATCTACCTGCTTGGCACTCTACCACTGCAGCTAACCTTCACAAACTATAAGGAATCCAACGTCGAGCTGAACGACTAATTAACAAGAACAGCTGCCTGTCTTCCCTCCCGTCAATCGCCTCCTTGTGTAAACAGAGCGATATCACCTTCTTACACAAGTCCCTCACAGGGGCCATTCACCTTTCACCATTCTCTCGACTCTCCTTATCCTGCAGCTCCGTCCGTAGAGGCAAAGGGGTGTGTCTTATACCCCCCTTTGCACGAACTGAGTCCTACAAACTAGGATTTTTTGCTCGTTCAGCGCGGCTTTGGAACGATCTACCCGCCAACATTAAATGTAGAAATGTAAATATAGTTAAATGTTACGTTAGGAAGCACATACGGTGAGAAAATGCATGTGAATATGTGGAAGAATGAATGGGGGAGTGAAAGGTTGTATAAATGAGAAATATGTATATATTAGGCTATTCATTGTTACTTTACCTGCAAGTAGTGTATATGACTGTTTTAGTTTAGGATTTAGGTAATTATTTCAAAGGTCAGGGGGGCACTACGTGTAGGGGGGGCCTGTCCTTTTCCCCTGGCCTTCCATAAATACTGTAAAGGTTTATGGTAAATAAATAATGAATGAATGACTATGAATGACTTTTCTAAAATGTAACTTTTCTTTCTGCTAATGTAAAAACGTCATAAAATCTTTAATTGTAAATCGGGGATAGAGAGTGAGTTACCCCCTCGAGCTCCCTTTCATCTTGGTTTGAGGTGTCTGCGATTTTGCAACCTTTTTCCTGTAATGTATTACAGTTATTTCCATGCGTGCCACCTCAAGTAGCTTGGGATTAGCCCCTGTTTCTTCGGCCGAGAGCCCTGTTGGTTTTAATTTTTAATTATCTGGGAGCGCAGTGTATGCCTCCATTCAGTTTGTGTTCGGCCCGTTTATTCAACCTGTTCTTTTCCGCAAAGGCCCTGTAGGTTGGGTACTAGATACCCCTGTGCAAAAACCAATTCAAATAGTAAATGGTGGCTTGAGAAGCCAGAGATTGTAAATTTTGATGTAATGTTGCTTTGAGTAGGCAGTAAGAAACTGAGAGCCATTTAGCTCTTTTTCAAAGTTTTGTAAGAGTAACGAGTGCCTCTGGAAGGCTAGATATTGTATTTTGGGAGCAAGTGCTCTTCAATTAGGGGATTTCTGCCCTTGACTAACCGAATCCTTGTTTTGAATTCAAGTTGTTAACTGGATCCGGTATCTGTGGAATTGTAAAACAGGGGCTTGAAGCCCAGAATCTTTACAATTCACTAATCTTGTATTTTCCTACTCTCGTTTCAAGACTGCCTTTGTATCTGACATGTTGTTATGTTCACTAAGTGAAAATTTGTTAAGTTGTTGTTCTTTGAAGAAATGTAACCTTCAGTTCAAGTTTTAAATTAATTTTGATATTGTAGATAGACCCATTCATCTCGGCACCTTCTTTAACTTCTTTCTGCTCCACGGGTATCCTCGTAATAATAACAATAACAATAACAACAACAACAATAATAATAATAATAATAATAATAATAATTAGCAACATTAACGAACACAACATCCAAACTTAATTTTTTGGGAGAACTCTCAAAACCATTTGAAAGAAGATCAGGTGTACGACAGGGAGATTGTTTGTCACCTTTACTATTCAACTGTGCATTAGAGAAGGTAGTTCGAGAATGGAGGAAAGCCATCAATAATAAATGTATTCAACTAGGAAGAAATCAAAATAAAATCATTATAGACATTTTAGCTTTCGCCGATGACATGGCGCTAATTTCAGACTCATTTGATAATGTTCAAGAACAAATACGAGAATTACAGAAACAAGCGGCCAAAATAGGATTGCAAATATCATCTGAAAAACAAAGTTCTTGACAGACATCATTAATGCCCTCAAACTATCGCGATTAACAATAAAATAATATCTCGTACAGATTGCTTTAAATACCTGGGAGAATGGATAACAAACAACACAAAAGAAAAGGTAGCTATAGATATAAGAGTAAAGAAAATGGAAAGAATGTTTCATATGACAAAAAATATATACAATAATAATTCTCTATCTGAGAACTTGAAATTAAGACATTATCAAACAGTGGCCCGGCCAAAACTTTTATATGCAGCAAAAACTCTTAAATTTAAAAGAATTGGGATCTTGAAAAATTATAAAAAGTTGAAAGAAGAATTTTGAAAAAAAAATACTGGGACCTATAAGAAAAACAATGCTGAATTTAGACTACAGTACTATCAAACAGAGAACTATATTTAAAAGTTTAAAAACCGACAACTGTTATGAGGAAAAGAATACTCCAGGTTTTTTAGGCATATTTATAGAATGAATAACAATAGACTAACTAAACACATCTTCAACTTATTGAACAGTTACAAATCAAAGCAAAGGTGGCTCATTGAAATTGAAAAGGATATGAAACACGCTTGAATTAAAATAAATACGATAGAAAACAAAACACGTTTCAGAGATCTAACACGAAAGGCACGATTTCAGGAGAGAAATAAATTAACAACTGGGAGAAAATGGACTCAAGAGGAAAAGGAACATCATTATCAGAAAATGAAGGAAGTTTGGAAACGAAGAAAGTTAAATACAAAGAAAAGTAACCAAAGTTGATTTATCGTGCCTTCAAAAGGGTTATTCGAATAATAATAATAAACTGGTTTGCAGATATCGTTTGAGAAAACAGAAGTAATGACTAACATCAAAGAGGCTCCACCAAAACTCCATACAAAATGCGGGGACATCACCCGAGTAGACAAATTCAAATACCTGGGTGAGATCATCATGAAAAATGGATTGGACAAGGAAGCACGAGTACGCAAACTGGAAATAGCCTACCAAACATCCCGCACAATCTACAACAAAAATGCCTTTCTCAAAACACCAAGATACGTCACTATGAAACAGTTCTGAAGCCAGTAGTTCTATATGCAGCCGAAACCCTGTCTCTAAATGCCAACAAAGGACTCCTTGAAGAACTGGAGAAAAGAGAACGCAAAATTGTGAGAGGAATCTTGGGATCAAAGTACAGAAATGGAATCCATCAAATGAGATCCAACAAGGAAGTCTACAGCAAAATAGAGAAAATTACCGACACAATCAGAAAAAGACGGGCACGATTTTACGGTCATCTGAAAAGAATGGACGGAAGAAAGTTAACTAAAGAAATCTTCCACTTTTTTGATTCAAACCCCCAAACCACAATTCCCTGGTTTAGAAATACCAAAGAAGACCTGCAAATGCTACATATCTCAGCTGAAGACGCCCTTAACAGAGATCTCTTCCGCAAGAAAATATTGACGAACGGGCTAAACCAAGACAAGCAACCGAAGAGAAGACACGGTGCCCCTTGGACAGAGGAGCGTAAGCAGGCCCACTCACAAAGAATGAGGGAGATTTGGGCTCTAAAAAGGCCAAGTTCAGTGTCAAATGCAACAAGACTTAACGTGGTCCTTGATGGCCCCAGCGAATTATATAATAATAATAATAATAATAATAATAATAATAATAATAATAATAATAATAATAATAATAATAATAATAATAATAATAATAATAATAATAAGGTGGTTTCAGAAAAGGAAGATCATGCATTGAGTAGATATGGAGTTGAAAAGAGTCACGGAACATTACACCTCAAAAGCTCTGGTAGTCGTCTTTTTAGATTTCCGGAAAGCGTATGATTCAATCGGCCGCGAAGTGTTAACTGACATCTTGAGAAAATTTGGAGTGGATGATAAAACAACAGAAATTATCAAGCAGACCCTAACTCTCACCCGCTCTAAAGTAAAATTCATGGGTGAATTTTCCGAGGAGTTTGAAATTAAGACAGGAGTAAGGCTGGGCGATGGACTATCACCGACTCTCTTTAACTGCGTGCTTTAGAAGGTTATCCGTGAATAGGGAAAAGAACTCAACAAGAAAGGTTTACTGAACCAAGTATACATTGGAGGTTCAAAGAACGGTGTCAAGACTAACTGTCTAGCTTTTGCTGATGATTTAGCGATCCTTTCTAGAAACACAGATACAGCTGTGGAACAGATAAATCTTTTGAAGCAACGAGTTGAAAAGGCTGGACTTAGGATCTCCTTTTTAAAAACGAATTACTTGACTAATATCCCCCCAGGCTCCCCAACAACTAAAGACAAGGTATAGTAAGATTCAAAGAGTTAACAGCTTCAAATATCTCGACGAGATTGTGCACATGGGATCTAATGAAAGAGAAGCTAACAGCGGTAGGCGAGATAGTATGGCCGCAGCGTTTCGCACAACACACGACCTTTACAAGAAAAAGGCGATTTCAATGCAAGCTAAACTCAGACATTACACAACGGTGATTAAACCCGAATGTCTCTATGGAAGTGAATGCCTCCGAATTACTGGAAAGACTGGTCTGAGATAAGCTGAGAAGTTTGAGAGGAAGATCCTTCGAAAGATAATGGGCCCAAAGATCGTGGCTGGACATGGAAAGGCTGGTCTGAGAGAAGCTGAGAAGTTTGAGAGGAAGATCCTTCGAAAGATAATGGGCCCAAAGATCGTGGCTGGACAATACAGGTTGCGAGGACGAGAGAAACTTTATATCAGAAAACCGAACGACTGATGGAATCCATCAAGGAGCGACGACTCAAGTTCTATGGCCACCTATTTAGAATGGAAGACAAGCGGCTGACTAAGGACAGATGTGATAAGTGGTTCACGGAGTACAGGAAGGATCTGAAAGAATGGACTAAATCGCGAAGACATTGTTAACAGAACCAAGAAGTACCGACACCAGATCAATAACTTCAAGGGCTTTTGTGAAGAAGAACAGCAGAACCAGCGTTGCCAACCTCTGAGATGGTCAGGATCGTACTGTACAATAACCGCTAAAAGTTCGTATTTTTTCAAGAAAGGATAGTACGACTTAAAATAACCATTGAAATATTCGCTTTTTTAAAGTCTCCTGACACACGCAATAGCTCACTTACGCAGCAGCTTGATTCTGAGGAAGCTGACAGGTTCGATTCTTGGTTGATAATATGACATTTCCGAAAAGTCGAGTACCTCTGGTTCGGGCCGCACGTAAAACTGTACGTCCTGCAGATTACCTATAACAACAGAGCCAGGTGTCACTGCCGCAAGTGCACATTTAAATAGGTTAGGATGGAAAATAAATATGTCATAGTGCTAATATGTGAGATACAGTATCAAGTATCAGTATTATTATTTAGATTACTCAAGAATTGGGTAATTTGTAAAGAAGTAGTCAACCTGGGATATAAAGTCACTGAAGTGACTTACATCATACCTGGAGTTCGTCATCATGATCATCTTCTTCTATGGAACGTCTACGCACATTCACAGCAGAAGATTCTGAAATACCGGTATTTGAGCTTGCTGGTTGATCATACAAGTCTGCTTAGTCATCCTTCTGAGCATGTTTCCCGACGGTTTGACCACTGACTGGCCAGCAAAGCATCCATTTACCGCAGAAGTAATTAGCCTATTCCTGTTTTTGACTTTAATGAGATTAATTTTGCTGAATATTCTTTCACAATCAAGTTTCAAGGGAGGGAGTGACAAAACAGAGTGCAAATTCTGGAAGTGCGGGAAACTAACAGTCACCAAACGTGTTTTTCACCTGCAACTTACTTCAGAGCAGGCTTTAATATCATCATTGACGTTGACAAGGGGCAAATTACTCCAGTCATCGTCAATCTGCTGAAGGCGAATGCTATGATCCACTGACTATAGTACAGGCGCGAGATCGTGAAGTAACTCAGAACGGAAAGAGCCCATTCTTGGTAAATTCCCTTTAGGAATCTCATTATTCGAAAATCCTCCCCCTCTATTTCCAACTTGTCATCTATATGTTGGAACATAACTTGCAAGAATAAAAGAAGGAACAAAAATCTACGCATTTTAAAGGGGAAACAAGAAAAATTTACGATACGTCACAGGATTGTACAATAAGCGTACGATCCGCGGATAGTACACAGAATCGAATTATTGTACATGTACGATCCCGATCGTACAGTTGGCAACGCTGAGCAGAATAGCTGGTGGAGACAGGCTGCCAGTGAGAGAATGAGCTGCAAAGAATGCTTCTAAAATTTGTAAATCAGTGGCGTATCTTGGAATATCCACCGAGGCACCCAACTAGTAACCATGCTGTAACACAATGTATTAAGTGCATTTCATTTCTACTCACCCTAATTACATGTAGGTGAACTCGACCCTGCGATTATTTTTGCAGAATTACTTGGTGACGTCACTATAGAAGTCCTCACGTGTTTTCATCTCAACAAGAAGATCCTTTTCTATAGATATCATTCCTAATGCAGAGAGACGACCTTGAGAATTACGGACGAAAGATTTTTCGCTTTAGAACCGAGAAAGAGCGTTCTACAGATGGTGATGATGATGATGATGATGATGATGATGTAGCAGGAATAGTTGTAACCAATGTGCACAAGTTATTAAACTCGGGAAGACCGCTTTGGAGACCACTGGTCAATAAGAATTTCTGGATTTGAGGCGCAGTCTTATCTTAGAAGTCTTCAGAAGTGAACATTGCCCTCAATTCGGATTTAAGTCGTACTATATCAAAATCATTTCCATAAACCTTAATCAGTTTACTGAATTGCTCTTCAGGAAAATCGCAAAAAAAAATTGAAAATTTCATACAATCAAGCATTTCAATGAAGGACAGATCTCCTAATGAATACTAGCGATATTTTAACTGTGCTAGAATAATATCATGTACCGAGCGAGTTGGCTGTGCGGTTGGGGGCGCGCAGCTGTGAACTTGGATCCGGGAGATAGTGGGTTCGAACCCCACTGTCGGCAGCCCTGAAGATCGTTTTCCGTGGTTTCCCATTTGCACACCAGGCAAATGCTGGGGCTGTACCTTAATTAAGGCCACGGCCCTTTGCTTCCTACTCCCAGGCCTGTCCTCTCCCATCGTCGCCATAAAACCTATCTGTATCGGTGCGACGTAAACAAACTGTAAAAAAAAAAAAAAAGAAAGTAATGTGTATTTCCAGGTAAACCCTCCTACACTCATCTTTAACCGAAAATGAACTTTATTCAGTTCTTCTCTTCGTCGATGGATCAAATTTCTCTTCTCTTCTGTCCCAGATGTTAGGAAATTTACTGTTTCGCATTATAGATACTTTATTTTTTAAGTAATTCACTTCTCTGGTGCAATATGCAATGTCTAGGGTCTTACATTGAAGAATGTTATATGTAACATCAACCAATGAAAATATTTCATTAAAACATTTAAAAAATTGAACTGAAATTCCATTAACTTCGCAAGAAACCCGCTTGCCTCATTAATTGTGCTGTTATCCCAGTTCCCAGGTTCCTCTGAAATACTTTCGTAAAGCTCTTGGAGAGGAGCAAGATATTCCGCGATAGTCTGGACTAGACGGCTGGAATAGTTCCACCTTGCTGGAAACCTTTCCTTGAGGATACTGTCCATCAGGTTAGTTCTCTTAGAAGAATTGCTAAAAAAAATGTCGCAAAGCCACTCATCGTTGCGAAGAATATACGACATTCTTTTGTGCATAACACGGTTTGACAGAGGACTGAATTAAGCTTGTGAGCGTAGCAGTGGGTGAATACAGCCTCAGGAACCACTTCACTTAATTTAGCTTGCACACCATACAGCTGACCTGCAAGCACCGCCGCTCCATCAAAAGTCTGCGCAATTAATTTTTCGCGGCAGTCAAAGTTATCCAGACACTCAATCGCAAGACTCAACAAGGCATTCGATGTCCTATCAGAACTCACATTATAGAAACCAACAAATCTTTCAACAACATCACCATTATGAACGTATCTGAGGGCAATAGATAACTGTGAAAAGTTCGAAATCTCAGCAGTCTCATAGATCATAATTCGTACGAATTTAGCTTCCCCAGCTCTTTATTTCAGCGGTCATTACGGTGCAGATGCTTTGAATTAAATCGTTCTGAATGAGTGGAGAGAGTCCTGTATACACAATCGTTGTGAAGTGACTGTCTAATTTTTCATAAAAGTCGGCAAACAAAGAATAAGTTAGTTCTGCGGAATTCCCTCTGTTGTTGGACTCGTTAGCCTCATTGTGCCCACGTAATGGTAACTCTCACGGCAGATGCCGCCCACCCTCGTCGGAGGGTCTGCCTTACAAGTGCTGCACTCGGCTAGAAATAGCCACCACGGAATTTAAAAAAAATGGTAACTCTTGCTTTCCCAGAAAACATGTCACCGCAGTCAGCCGTTTCAGAATTTCCCTATTTTTCTTAACGGCTTCGTTGTTCCTTAGAACATTTTCCTGCTTCTGCCTATCCAACTGCAAATCTATCCTAGTTTCACCAAAGGTACCTAAGGATATCCATGCGTCGGTATGACAGTCTGATTTCTCGTGCCTCACAATAGCAGCGTGCATATCCACGTTTCTCGCTCTTCCAATGGGTATTTTCAGCAACAAACAATAAGCAAGGCCAACAGAATAATTGCTTAGTGAGTCAGAGCCGCAGAGCCAAACAGTTTTACTGTAAGTTTCTGGACTGAACGTGCGAACACAATCCTTGTTTTCTGTTTTTAAATTTGCAAGGGAAGGTTTTAACTATATGAATCTTTTCATCAAACAAACGGGTAGTAAATGACTTTTCAAACAGATTTACAATTATATCCGTTTTAGACTCATCCATCGTTAATACCACATATGCAAAACAAGTAATAAAACACCGAAAATGACGAGTAGCACAGTATCAGAACAAAGAGAATGAATTCACTAATCAGCAAAACACACAATGAATGAACTCATTAGTCAGCTACAACTCAAGCACTGGAGGTAAGTCACCCCACTGGCATTGGTCACTTTCGTCACGTTGGGTTTTCGCCAGGGAGTAATCCGTGGGTCCCGTTCGCTGTAAACCTGGACATGCCGAATTTCTCCAAGTTGCTAACAGATGGCAGAGGGTAGAACATGTATGGGGTGAGAAAGTCTGTCCAAGTTTCAATTGCAGCGACATCATTTGGAGAGTTACAGAACTATGCCTGCCACCGAATGCAATTTTAAAATTGAATGCCATGCATCCTTAACTCCTTCATTTGCTATCTCTTTCTTTCTAGAGTGGAATAGATGGCGAGACTACACCAGCACCACACGTAGTCGAGCAACGGAAGTAGTACAGTTGCGCGGAAATTCTGAACTTCTGAGAGATGAAATCGTTAATACATGATTTGAAACAACCTAAAATCGTACTTCCGACAGTTCTTTGCGTTATCATAATAAACACAGTCTATCCTAATCCGACCTCCCAAAAGGCGCTTCTCCATTACTCGCAATCCGGCCAACCTCTGACTCACCCTTGATGAGACCCCGATCCGTACCCAACCATCCCTCAAATACTTAGGCATCACCATAGACCAGCACCTCACATTCCGCCCTCACTTCCTCAACCTTAAATCCAAATCCTCCAAAAGATCTCATATGGTACGTCGGCTCGCTGGCACCAGCTGGGGTCTCAACTCCAAACTCCTCCTCCTCCTCACCTACAAATCCTTTATCCGCTCTGCCATTACCTATGGTCACTCCGCCTGGGCAGCCGTAGCCCACACCAAACCCAACCTATACCGTCCCCTCCTGTCCCTAGAACGCCGAATTGTCCGTATTTCCCTCCGACTCCCTCCCTTATTTCATACCAAGGACCTTTATGACATCTTCCCTTTCCCCAAGCTTGATACCCATGTCTCCCTACTCTTCCAGAGATTCCTCACCAAGGCCCTTGATCCCAACAACCCGGTCACATTCCAATTCCCACAGACCAACCTACCCCCCCCCCCCTGCCATACCATATCATCACTCCACTACCACCGCATCCTCACTCAGCCCACAGACCGGGCACCTCCACCGGGATGGGCTGTACTGAGGTGAACCCTTACCTTCAATCCACCCCCACATTCTACAATACACCTCCCACATAAGCATTCTCAGGCGATACAGTTCTATGTTCACCATAGGCACAACTCACCATTAGCCTTACCGTCTCACCATTTACAATTCATCTTTAACTATTGTAACATTGAACTTTGTACCATCACTTTCATTCATAACTTAATGTACATATAGCTCAGTCATGTTTGAAAACGTATGTAACTGTCGTCCTCAGCCTGTCATTGAAATTTCATCATATCATTGTATGTTGTTTATCTGCTGAACATATTTCCTTATTCTAAGTGCTGAATCAGAAAACGTTGTAGTATATCTTTAAAAAAAAACTAAAATAAAATAAAAATAAATAAAATTAAAAAACCGCACAAACGAAAGAGAGCGAGAAATGCCCCCCCACCACCACATACCTGTAATACTGTTATCCCTCCATCACATCCCATTCAACCACACACCCCTTCAGGGTGGGGAATGAAAGCATTTGAATGAATGAATGTTATCATAACGCATGCAGTGAAGGAGAATACGCCCCCGGTGTAAATGTTGCTTATTTTGGCCCCTAATGGCAGTAAACGTTTAATAATAATAATAATAATAATAATAATAATAATAATAATAATAATAATAATAATAATAATAATAATAACGTTACCGAGGGGTTAGGGGCGCGCAGCTGTGAGCACGCCACTGGAAGATAGTGGTTTCGAATCCCACTGTCGGCAGCCCTGATTATGGTTTTCCGTGGTTTCCCATTTTCACACCAGGCAAATGCTGGAGCTGTACCTTAATTAAGGTCACAGCCACTTCCTTCCCATTCCTACTCCTTTCCTGTCCCATCGTCGCCATAAGACCTATCTCTGTGGGTGCGACGTAAAGCAAAAAAAAAAAAAAAAAAAAGAAAACTTCATTGGCTTCATGTCAAACTAACTAATTTTACTAGGTTTGGAGGCGCCATCATGTAACAATTATGTCCTGCAGGAGTTCCCTTAGGTGTCGGTACAACATCAGGTTGGGGTAATACCATTGGACTGAGTCGGGATGGAACCTAGTACCTTGGGCAATGAATAACTCAGCTGGGCTATATACAGCCAAACTACAAGGATAAATAATATTGGTCTGAGAGTAGTGAGAAGAAAGCGAATATAGGCTATACGGTGAATCCTTGGAATACATCTTTCTTACAGAGTTCAAGATAAGTGAGGAGAAGAGAAGAGAAGAGAAGAGAAGAGAAGAGAAGAGAAGAGAAGAGAAGAGAAGAGAAGAGAAGAGAAGAGAAGAGAAGAAAAGAGAAGCTTCTGGCAGGCAGAACTGTGTGCTCTAAGTTCTAGGTGCAGTTATTCAGCTGTATGGATGTAAGTGGCTCAGAGGGTAGAGTCAAGGTGCGCAAATACGCCCGGTAAGAATGTGTGGCAAATCATTGCCGGGATCACTTCACTGATAACAAGCACGTCAGCCTGGGCCAGCACAGGACTTTGCTACGAGATCGCCACCCATTCAATTTAATTTTTTATGGTATTCAGTGGTCCGCCTCTGTGGTGTAGTGGTTCGTATGATTAGCTGCCAACCACGGAGGCCAGGGTTCGATTCCGGGCTCTGCCACGAAACTTGAAAATTGGTACGAGGGCTGGAATGGGTCCACTCAGCCCAGGAGGTGAACTGAGTAGAGAGGGGTTCCATTCCCACCTCAGCCATCCTCGAAGAGGTTTTCCGTGCTTTCCCACGTCTCCTCCAGGCAAATGCCAGGATGGTATCTAACCTAAGGCCACGGCCGTTTCCTTCCCTCTTGCCGGGCTGGGTGGCTTAGACTGTTGAGGCGCTGGCCTTCTGACCCCAACTTGGCAGGTTCGATCCTGCCTCAGTTCGGTGGTATTTAAAGGTGCTCAGATACGTCAGCCTAGTGTCGGCAGATTTACTGGCACTTAGGGCCTGTTCTACCACCTACTGGTAAAGTAGCGCGTAATTTGCCCTCCGCGTAAAAGGATGTTTCCGTTTGACCACTCCCAGGTAGGGCTATCAGCAGCATAAATCGTAGTTACCCGGCGCGTAATTTGTCAACCACTTCGAGGGCCCGATAAGACTTTACCTGCCGGGCAAGTTTTGAGAGCTGAATATTATTAGCTGTATTTCTTGTGACATACAACTTAAATTAGCTTAGTAACTAACTAACTAACTAACTAAGCTTTCATTCCCCACCCTTCGGGTGGGGCGTGCCCCCTAGAGAGTGACGCTCTCTCTCGGGCCAAGAGAGGTGAAGATAACCGTGTGATGCGATAAATGAAGAAGGTGGGTAAGCGATTTGACAGATTGGATGAGAGCGAAGATGGGGTCTCTTGACTGCAGTGATAGGAAGAAGAGAGGGTTTGCTTGGGAGTGAAGTTTCAGAGCAGGGTACCAGGATGCGAATGGAGGGTTAGGAGGTGCAGCGAAGTTGTGATGTTGAAGATGGAAGACGTTAAGGATCGTAGGATTTCAGGCAGCGAAGGTGGATATGGGATGTAAATAGGTGAGGGGAGGGGTGGACTGACGAATTGGCGAGGTTGAAAAGAAGTGGCTGGCCGGGTGCGACGGTGATAATTGTTGTTGGGATGGCGAACAGGTTGGGGTGGGGATATGGAAGGCTCCAATTTATGGCGATGGTTGTAGATGTAAACTCCGTTGTTAATTAGGTGTTGGGCATCTGCGGCGCTCGGGACGTGTATACGAAGCATATAGGTTGGGCCGGATGCGTTCCTAATTCGGAAGACGCGACGAACTGGGACGCCTTCAGCTTGGAGGTGACGCAGAATGGTCTGTTCTGAAAGGGCAAGATCCACACCGCGGATCACACTGCTGGACATGGTGTGACGAGTTGAAGAAGGCTGTGTCAGCGCTGTGGTGCGAAGGCTTCTGGTTCATCGGCAGGTGGAGATGAACGAGGTGGTTCCACGCGATGAGTACGGCCAAAAAGTTGAAGTCCATGAGTGAGCAGGTGGTTCACGGCTTCAGGCATAGCGAAGTAGAGACGCACCAAAAAAGGAGGTCCGGCGGAGTTGTATATTCTGGAAATCCCTGTGACAGAAATACCATTTTGACGAAGGGCAGAAGTGATGACATCGACTGGAAGAGCAGGATCCACACCTCAGGCGACATATAATTGGCAGTGCAGTCAGACGGCGATGACGATGGTGGATGCTCAGGAACAGTAGCGGAATCAGTTGCAGCTTCGTCGACAGGCAGTTGTTGTGAGTCGGACCGTTGACCGTTGAGTAGTAAGAGGAGGAAACGTCATGACAGGGAATGGATGAGACATAATGTTAGTGGTGGCAGGATCGGTAGAGACGGCAGAAACGAAGACGGTAGTGGTGATAGGTGTGGTGGTAGTGGTGGTGGTAGCTGGGACGATGGAAGAATAAGGCGATGTCAACGGCGGTGCAACAAGTGTAGACAGAGCAGGCGCTGGGTCCATCAGCTAGGCGGGACGACGTGAAGTATATATGTAGGCCGGTCGAGGGAAGTGCAGTGGTGATACCATTTTCGAAGAGACCAGGTTGGAGTGGATCTAGGACGCAAGTGAATTTAGCCGACTTCCAATTGTGGTGTCAGCCTTTGTGCTTTGGGCTCGGTGAGGTGCGAGTTACAGATGAGGCGTCACCCCAGCCGAAAAAATATAGAGAATCATCTTGGCTTAGTAGGTGTGCTTGCGAAAAGTTTTCATTCCCCACCCGGAAGGGTTGGGGCGGGCCAGCTGAAGGGTTACGCCCTCCCTCTGGCCAAGAGCTTGGGCGGGGGAGGAGATGTGTGAAAACTGGGAGGTGGGAAAATGTGATGTGAAAAAATATGGGAGGGGCCTCTTGGCTAAGTGAGGTGTAATGATACATGTGCCTTTATTAGTAGATTATGAATTAAGTACAATACAAGTGAATCATACAGATATACATGCTAGGGAAAAAGTGGAGGGCGAAGAGGTAATAAAAGGAGGAGAAGTATGCAAGTGACGTAAGGAGAAGGCGGAGATTGTCGGAGGCAGCCGATGTGGGAAAAAGGAACTGGATGGAGGTGGGGAAAAATGGTGATTGGAAGTAGAAGATTGGTGTGGAGGTGTAGGCCGGGGACGTCGACGAGGTGAGGGAGGTCGGGTCAAAGGTTGGGGAGAAGAGCGGGAATGTTCAACGCGGTGGTGACTGCCGTAGAGATGTAAGCCATGATAGACGAGGCGGTGAACGTCGTCGGGCGTCGGTAGATGGAGCCGCAGCAGGTATGTAGGTCCATCGGCGTTGAAGATTCGGGAGGCACGTTGTACCGGGGGTCCTGATTGGCGAAGGGTATGGGCGATGAGGTCAGAAGGGAGACCAGTGTCTACCCCACGGACGACGCAGCTGGAAGTTGGCTGTTGTTCTGTCGGTGGTGGTGGCGATGATAGGCGACGTGCTGTTGTTTCCTCGGCCGGCGGCTGGTGCTGAGCGGAATATTGAGCAGTGGAAGGAGAAGCGCGGTGAGGAAACGTCATAAGGGGAAAAGGATGGGACATTACGGGAGTTGTGAGAGGAAAGTTAGGGGAGGTGTGGGCAGAAGTGGTGGTGGTGGTGGTGGTGGTAGTAGTAGTGATGGTAATGATAGGGGAGGTGTAGTGAGAAGGCGAAGGTAGAGGTGGTGAGCGGCGTGAAGAAGGCGTTGTTGCTGGAGACGAAGTGACTGATGTAGGCGTTTCTTGGTCGCTGTCGGGGAGCTGTGCCATAATGTTTGGGGGCGTAGCTATCAGACGATGAAGACGATTGTTGATCATTGTGGCATGATGAATGATGTGGTCCCGGTCGGCTGAAGAGGCCAAATAGAGCAGTACTACGTCTGAAGGTCCTGGGCCGTCGAGGAGCCGGGAAGCACAGTGGACGCCAGATGGTCGAAGGGCAGTGAGAATATCTTCTTCCAGAATGTCGAGGTGAACATCAAAAACGAGGCAAGTGTATGTATAGGGAAGGCCGACCTCCATCTCGGTGCCAGCCTATTTGCTTTATTACGGTCAGCAGGGTGCGAAATTATAGGTGAGCTGTCACCCGGCCGACGAAAAAGAGAATTGTGAGCCCCTGGCTTAGTATGTTGTTTTCAATTTTTTTCATTCCCCGCCCGAAGGGCGGTGCGGGCCCCCTAGAGAGTGACGCTCTCGCTCGGGCCGGGAGAAGTGAAGAGAACTGGGAGGTGTGAGAAATGAAGAAGGTGGGTAATGCGAATTGATATTAGGTGGAGAAGTGATGAGGGTCTTGGTTGAGGAGATGTGGCTTAGGGAGTAATGAAGGTTCAAACTGGAGTTCCGATTTGTGAGAGGAGGTGAAGCGTGGCAGAGATGTTATATTGGGAGGTGGTGAGAAGTCGGAGTAGGTCAGCTGGTAGAGGTGATAGGATGAAGGAGGACGTTGGAGGAAGAGGTGGACTGACTGGTGGTGGAGGTCGATATGGGGTGGCAGTTCGGGGTCGATGACGTGAGGTGTGTGAGGGTCTGGGAGGGGAGCGGAAAGGTTCCACGGTGAGTTGTCGACCATAGAGGCGTGCGCCGTTGGTGATGAGGCGATGGACTTCAGTTTGCAGGTGAAGACGGACTAAGTATGTTGGTCCCGAGGTATTCCAGATGCGGAAGGCTCGCCGGACAGAGATACCTTCGTGGTTGATCTCGTGGATGACGTCACTGTCAGAAATGAGGGGATCCACGCCGCGGAGGACACAGCTATACATGATGTTACGGGCTGGTTGCAGCTGTGGCGATGGCGATTGTTGTGTGGCATCTGCTTGAGTTGGCGGCTGCGTTGCTGGTGGCCTCGTAGAGCTTTCTTCGGCGTTGGTTGGCAAGCGGTTAAAGTAGAGGAGAGGGATGTAAAGAAAACTGGGTGGATCAGGGTATGTTGGCTGAGGAAGCATCGAAGTAGAAATAGGTGAAGGGTAGGAGTACGTAACAGTTGTGATAGGAATGGGAAGAAAGGTAAAAGCGGAGGTCGTGTTTGCGGTGGTGATTGTGGTGGTCATGATGGGGAGGCTAACTTCCAGTGCGGAGTCGGCTTATATGCTTTATTGGGTCGGCGGGGAGCTGACAGTAGAGATGAATGAAGAGCCATCCAGCCGATCAAAAATGAAGAAGTGTTGCGTCGGAGGTCGGAGACGTCCAGTTGCAAGAGAGACCTCACCAAAATCAGAAATGCGATGTTGTGGCTTAGTATTTTTTTTTCGTTTTCATTCCCCATCCGAAGGGCGGGGCGGGCGCCCTAGAGAGTGACGCTCTCGCTCGGGCCGGGAGAATGGAAAAGAATTAGGAGATGGGATAGAAGAAGAAGGTGGGTATAGCTATGTGATAAGTCATAGGGAAGTAACGGTAGGTCTTCTTAGCTTGGGAGATGGGAATGATAGGAGTTGTGCGTTCAGAGTGAAGTTTAATTGAATGTAGCAGTGTGGAGATGGAATGGGAGGAGTTGCAGAAATTGTTGTGATATTGTTGAGGGAAGTGATGAGATGTCGGATGATATCTATCGTTGGAGGTGGTTGGGGGAAAACTAGGTGTAAAAAGTCGTGGGCAGACGGGTGTACTAGGTTGAAAAGGAGGGGCTGGCCGGGGATGACGATATAGTGGGTTGAAATGTTCGCGAATAGGTCGAGGTGGAGAAAGAGAGGGCTCAACTTTATGACGATGGCGGAAGATGGAGGCTCCATTGGTAATAAGTCGTTGGACGTCTTCGGCAGTTGGAAGGTGGACGCGGACCATGTACGTCGGGCCGGAGGAGTTCTTGATCCGAAAGACGCGACGGACTGACACGCCTGCAGCTTGAAGTTCCTGGAGAATCCTTCGAGCTGAGAGAGCAGGATCCACTCCGCGGATCACACAACTGTACACGGTGTGACAGGTCGATGAGGACTGCGGTGATGGTGGTGCGGCGGAGGCTGTTGCGTCGGCGGCGTGCGTAGATGATGGTGACGAAAGCAGTGCTGTAGCTGGAGACGGAGATGTCTGAATGGGCTGGTAGGGGGTTGTGGACTTCAGGGGTATGGCAGAGAGGGAGGGAAGAAATCATGAGAAGAGAAGGATGGCATGTTACAACAGTTGTGACCGGAACAGAATAGATATGGATGGATGACGTGGTGGTCGTTGTGACGGTATTAATGCTGGTGGTAGTGATGGGAGTAGTGTGAGAGCGAGAAGAGGATAGTGGGGTCGTTGCCCACTGTGGTGGTACTTCTTCGGAAAAGTACGAAGGACTATACGTCACTCGATGAATCTGGCGGTCCATGTAGATTCCGTTTGCGATGAAATGTGAAACGGCGTCCGAGGAATTGAGATGTAGCAGGACCTTACGAGTAGGAACGAAGTCTTGCAGTATCTTTGAGACGCTTCGTGCTGGGACGTGAGCCAGTTGGAGTTTTATAAGTAAGTACTGGTCAGAGAGGGCGGGATCAATGTCATGGAGCACGCAGGTTGACATGGTGCTGTGGGTGGGGGCTGACTACCAACCAGGTGTCGGCCCAATATGCTGATTGTATCGGCGGGAAGCTAAGTTATAGATGGTGAGCGACCCGGCCGAGCAAAAATGATTTGAAGGTGCGACGGAGTTCGGTGCAATCCAAATCAGAGATGTGTGTGTGTGTGTGTGTGTGTGTGTGTGTGTGTATGACTTAGTATATCTATCTGTCTATCAAATGCCACCTAGAGGGTGTCGCCCTCTCTCTGGCCAAGAGATGCGGGCAGGTTGGGGAGATGTGACGGAAGAAGGAGGTGGGTAAAGGATGTGAATATATAGGATATGAGAGAGGACTTGTGCCTATGCCTAGGTGTTGAATTTATTTGAGTGAGTTTATTAGCATAGATGGTTACAAAGTAGTACAAAAGATATTACACAGATTTAAAAGTACGTAGTAGGATGATATAAAGGCTGTTGGACGAAGGTGGGGTTGGTACTAGAGGTAAGGGAAAGGGCTAAGATGTGAAAGATACAGGAGAAGTTATTCAGGGAAGTGAGTAAGTTGTGGAGAGGGTTTGTTGGGTGTGGTATTGGAAGAGATAAACTGGGTGGAGGAGGGTAAAAACGGATTTGTGGACTCGGCGGAAGGAAAGGAGGAGCGGGCCAGGGACGGCGACGGGGTGCATGAGATCGGTTAGCAGGTTGGGGAGGAGGGCGAGATGGTTCATTGTGATGATGGCGGCCTTGAAGATGGATGCCGTTGTTGATGAAATGCTGGGCGATGTCCAGATTCGGCATATGAAGGCGAACGAGGTGGGTAGGTTCTGTAGCGTTAAAAATCCGTGTTGCTCGGCGAACTGGTGTTCCTGTTAGGCGCAGGTCTTGAAGTATGGCGTCGTTGGATAAGAGCGGGTCCACTCCTCGGATGACGCAGGTGAAATCGGTCGATGGTGGCGGCATTGTGTCGGTGGTAGTGTCTGTTGCAGGCGCTGGTTCTTGACTTGATGAGGTAGAGGTGGGAGGCGTGGTGATAGTAGTGGTCATGATAGGGATAGGGTGGGTTGTTACCGTAGTCGTGAGCGAAGTTGTGAGGGAGGTGTGAAGTGGGGAGGTTGTGAGGGTGGTAGTAGTGGTGGTGGTTGTTGTAGTGGTGTAAGGAAAGGACAAGGGCTGTGGCGGGGGTGTGTAAGGAGGTGGATCAGGAGAATAGTCTGGGAGTTGCTCTAAAATATTGCTGGGAGTGTCTTCCATTTGATGGAGGCGTTGGCAGATTTGTGCACCAGTGGCGAGAAGATGGTCACGTTCGGTGGATGTTTTGAAGAAAAGCAGGACGTCGTTTGATGGGACGGAACCTTCATGTAGCCGAGTTGCGCTGTATACTCCAGACTTGCGGAGTTCAGATAGGATGGTGTCTTCAGTGATGGATTGTTGGACGTCCAGGACAATACAGGCGTACATGTAGGGAGGCCGACTTCCGACTTGGTGTCTGGCCTATATGCTTTGTTAGGTCGGCTGGGTGCGATGGTAGAGTTGTGGCGTCACCCGGCCGGATCAAAAATGAGGAGATAAGGATGTACAGCGTCAACTGTTGTGCCAGACAGCAAACAGCCGATGTGACTTAGTACCTAACTACAAATGCTTTCATTCCCCCGCCCTGAAGGGGTGGGGCGGGCCACCTAGGGGGGTAACGCCCTCTCTCTGGCCAAGAGATGCGGGCAGGTTGGGGAGATGTGACGGAAGAAGGAGGTGGGTAAAGGATGCGAATATGTAGGAGATGGCGAGGTGCTTTATTATATCAAGGGGTTTACAATAGGAAGTACAGAAAATTTTCCAACAGTGGTATTACAGATTAACAATATTGGGTTACATACATAGAGTTGCTTACATAGAGTTTACAGATACATACAATGTTAAAAGTAAACTCGTGTCCTCATCCCGAGGTGGCGCAGCTCTTTTCAGGCACATCCCCATTGGAGGTGAGCTGCATGTACCATTTCTACCACATACCAGCCCTCCTGCCATTCTTAAATTTCTGGCAGCACCGGGAGTCGAACTCGGGCCCCCGAAGACGGCAGCTAACAACACTAACCGTTACGCTACGGAGTCGTACCATACAATGTTGAAAGTATTAGTTGATATGACGTGAAGGTTTAGTGGGTGGCATTAGGGTAGGGCTGGGATGTAAGGAGGTAGAGAGTTGATGTGATGTTGGCAATGGATGTGGATAGGAGACGGAGTAGGACTAGTATCGGGAGGGGTGGTAGGAAGAAGGTAGTTTGGGGAATAGGTAGGAATACGGATTGCGGCGGTGGGGTGGGTGGTGGGGTTGGCCGGGGGCGACGGTGTGAGTTGTTGGGAGAGGAGAGCCTAGTAAGGGGTGGGGAGCGAGAGTGCTCTACTCGGTGGTGCTGGCTGTGAATTCGGACGCCGGTGGTTATCAATTTCTGTGCTTCTTCTTCGGAGGGGAGTTGAATCCGCACCGTGAATGTTGGACCATTACTGTTGTGGATGCGATATGCCCGGAGGACTGGGACGCCTGCTGTTTGGAGTTCTTCTACTATGTCTCTTGTTGCAATGGCTGGGTCAATGCCTCGTATTACACAGGTTGAAAATGGTGGCTGCTGAGGTGCTGGTGCTGCGGCGGTTGCATTTTCATGAGGGGCTGGCTGTGCTGTGGTGGTTGCATCTGTTGGGTTGGCAGGGGGATGCTGATGACTTGGTGGTGTAGTGTTTGGGGTGGTGATTGATATTGACATTATGGGAGAGGGGTGGGTGGTCGTGGTAGTGATGATGGAAGTAATGGGAGGATTGTAGGCCGAAGTGGGGATGGTGGTAGTAGTAGTAGTAGTTGGTGTGGATGAAATGGTGGTAGGAGGCGGTGGAAGCTGCTGAGTTGTGCTAGGTTGGTATTCGTTGACGGTGGGAAGAATGGTAGGATTATTGAACATTTGTTCCAAGATGTATTCTGGGGTTGGCACCACTTGATGAATTCTGTCCTTTATCTTCGCGCCGCAGGCTTCGAGGATTGCTGTTTCATCGCCGTTTCGTAGATAGGCTAGGACCTGAGTTGAAGGCCGGGATGTTGTTCGGTCCATGAGCCTGCGAACGTCGTGGACTCGGGAGCCGGACTTGCGAAGTTCACTTAGGATGGAGTACTCCGTGAGGGCGGTGTCCACACTTGTGATGAGGCAGGAATACATGAGGTATTGTGATGTAGTGGGGAGGCGACAGCCAACTAGGCGTCTGCCTATTAATTATTCTTGGGCCGACTGAGTAGCAAATAAAGTTGAGGGCCACCCAGCCGCAAAAATTTTGAGGTGTGTTGGTGATTCTGAGTTTCGTGAGGAGATCTTCCCTGTGTATATCGTGTGTTGTGAGGTGATGATGTAACTTAGTATACTGAAAAAGCATGATACTGTAACAGTGATCGATATTGTATTGCAGGATTTCGAACATTAATGCTTCCCTTGAGTTGCAACGGTCACACCAGCCTCTCGCACTGGTAGCGTAAGGGAACGCTTTCGCAAAGAAACTCTAAAAGGATATAAAATCAAAACCTATTTGGACATCATTTCAAGTGGGTTTTTATGTTCTACTCTTTCAGTTTTCAGTTTTTCAGACACTACTTATAAGCCAGTGTATGTATCCTAAGTGCACTAAGCGTTCACGTAGCGTAATAACTAACGCTCTCGCTTTATGCTACGAGGTATGCAGGCTCGAGTCTTCATTACGACGAATCTTTATTTTCATTATTAGCGTTGTATTAATCTGTGTTCCTCTTTTCATACGTTCTTTTGTTAATAATATATGTCACTGAAATGTTTAATCACAATATTATGACTACTAGGAACATGCTTTATATGTGCTACTTACAGAAAGTGATGTTATGATTATTTCCAATCATCATTATGTTAGCAAAGCATATAGCATATAGGACTATCGCCCAGGTAGCAGATTCCCTATCAGTTGTTTACATAGTCATTTTGTAAATGATTTCGAAGAAGTTGGAAACTATTCCATTCCCGAATTCCACTTCTATGAATGGATATTTACCCCGATTAGTTCTTTATATTTACAGTACCTTCCAACTTCATAAAGTTAAACATTAGAATGAAATGCATTATCAATAAATGGAAGCATGTGGAACAAAACGAGGTCACAGAGCTAGATGCAAACAGAGCATCGCGGAGATACTTAATCAATTGACAGACGCCTGCAGATAGGATGCTCAAAGGCAGTAAGTCCGTAAGGAAGATGTGTGTGTATGTGTACGTATATGGAAGTGCGTAAAAGAGAGTTAAGAACAACGACCGGGAACGAAAATAAATGTTTAATTGTAAATTAGAAGGACGATGAAAACCTGCGAACCTTCTATTACGGAGCGAGCAACTTGACCAATCTACTACGAGAATACTTTCCAAAACCGCTGCCTTACATGACAGGTTATACCTGGCATAAGAAAATGTAATCTCGAGATTTTAATCCCAATTAGGTATTAATTATGAAGCTCTTAGATTAAAAACAAGAAGGCTTGACATAAATCATTGTCCATAACTCTTAAGACTCCCCTTATTATGCTTTTTGGTGATAATCAGCTGATGCAAACACAGGAAAATAAGACAATCGAAATGAGCTTCATACATCTGACGATAGATAGCACTACACTCACAAGCGAGAAGTCGCTGAAAATCAGTCTAGCCAACCCCGTATATCGGTGGATAGCTCCGGGTATCTACCTAGCGCTTGCGCGGAGGTGTTTGTACGCAAGCCAAAGTTCCAGCTGATTTATACCCCCAGGTAGTTTACCTCCTGGGCAGCTGCCAGCCACTTTACCAGCAGATGGTCAAACTGGCCCTTAGAAGAACTTCTGCGGGATAACTTCCGACACCTCAGCGTCTCCGAAAACCGTAAAAATAGTTAGTGGGACGTAAAACAAATAACATTATTATCCTTCCCTATTCCTTGTCTATTCCTTCCGATCGTCCTATCCCCCCAAAAGCCCCTGTTCAGCATAGCATGTGAGACTGCTTGGGTGAGGTACTGGTCTTCCTCCACAGTTGTATCCCCCGACGCAAAGTCACGCTCCAGAACACTGCCCTTGAGGCGGTAGAAGTGGTATCCCTCGCTGAGTTCGAGGAAAAACCGACCCTGGAGGGTAAACGGATTAAGAAAGAAAGAATGGTATTCGGTATTGAACGTCATGGTTTAGCTTACAGGCGCTACTTGACGCTGTTTCTACCTTCGCTATTCATCAGCAGATAACATTCCATACGTTCGCGCGTCATGTGTTGAAGCACCCACGCGAATTCCTGGTCTTACCAGTCATTGTATTGGAAGATAATCCTACTTTGTGTGCCTGGAAGTCACGTACTGGCAGTAACTCATACCACACTTTCAGCTGTAAAAACTATTTCTCTCTCTGTTGTGTGTGCTTATTGCTCTACCTTCAATGCAATTGCTATGGTTAGTAAAAGGATTACGTTTTGCTAACGATTTTATGTTACACCGACTCAGGTACGTCTTATGGCGACGATGGGGTAAAATGAAATGGCGTATGACTTTTAGTGCCGGGAGTGTCCGAGGACAAGTTCGGCTCGCCAGTTGCAGGTCGTTTATATATAAGACCCGTAGGCGACCTGCGCGTCGTGATTTAGGATGAAATGATGATGAAGACGACACATACACCTAGACCCCGTGCCAGCGAAATTAACCAATGATGGTTAAAATTCACGACCCAGCCAGGAATCGAACTCGGGACTCCTGTGACCAAAGGCCAGCACGCTAACCATTTAGTCATGGAGCCGGACGACGATGGGGTGAAACTGGAAAAGAAGTGACCGTGGCCACACCATTTTGCTGCTGTTAAAATACGAATACCGTCTTCCGGACTGTCAACAGTGGGGTTCGAAGTCAAGCTCACTACATGGTGAAGCGAACCGCGAGACCAACTCGCTTGGTTGATTATTATTATTATTATTATTATTATTATTATTATTATTATTATTATTATTATTATTATTATTATTTCCGACGAGGCCTGCTAATGACCACGTGCCAATTTTAATTCAGTTCTTCATACTCTGTTGTTTTCTCTTCCGTTCCTTCCAATATCCTTTCATGCTTTCACTATGCTGTTCCCTTCTGTCCTCGGACCACTTCACACCAGGCTTCTTGCTTAATCTTCCTCGGAATCCTTCCATACTTGAAAATCCTTTTTGTTAATCTGGAATCATCCATACTGGAAATATGTCCGAAAAATTGCAATCTCCTTCTTCTTATGGTTTCTGTTATGTTTTCTATGTTCCTGTATATTTCATCATTAGATCTTAATTTCCATATTTCTGTTCTTTTCACAGGGCCTGAGATTTTTCTCATGACTCTCCTTTCTAGTACCTCAAGTTTATCTAATCTATAGTTTAGTAGCAGGCATTCACTTGCATATAAGCATTCCGGTTTCACCACTGTAGTGTAGTGTCTTATTTTAAGATTTTTAGATAGACGCTTTTTGTTATAAAAATTCTTTGTGGTACCATATACCCTTTCCATCTTGTGTACCCTTTTTTTTTGCTAGTTGCTTTACGTCGCACCGACACAGATAGGTCTTATGGCGACGATGGGACAAGGAAGGGCTAGGAGTTGGAAGGAAGCGGCCTGGTGTGAAAATGGGAAACCACGGAAAACCATTTTCAGGGCTGCCGAAAGTGGGGTTCGAACCTACTATCTCCCGAATACTGGACACTGGCCGCACTTAAGCGACTGCAGCTATCGAGCTCGGTGTGTACCCTTTCTTCTACTGCAGATTTGTCTAAACCATTTTCTTGAATTTTTTCTCCCAGA
This sequence comes from Anabrus simplex, assembly GCF_040414725.1. NCBI lineage: Eukaryota > Metazoa > Arthropoda > Insecta > Orthoptera > Tettigoniidae > Anabrus > Anabrus simplex. The sequence continues at coordinate 1,110,930,236 of NC_090266.1, read as the reverse complement.
TATTTGAATTTCGTTATTCCTGCTGGACCAATACCTGTTGCCAAAAAATTTTGGAGCATTCTTGATGTTTGTAATATCATCATCATCATCATCTGTTTACCCTCCAGGTTCGGTTTTTCCCTCGGACTTAGCGAGGGATCCCACCTCTACCGCCTCAAGGGCAGTGTCCTGGAGCTTCAGACTCTTGGTCGGGGGATACAACTGCGGAGTATAGCCAGTACCTCGTCCAGGCGGCCTCACCTGCTATGCTGAACAGGGGCCTTGTGGAGGGATGGGGAAGATTGGAAGGGATAGGCAAGGAAGAGGGAAGGAAGCGGCCGTGGCCTTAAGTTAGGTACCATCCCGGCATTCACCTGGAGGAGAAGTGGGAAACCACGGAAAACCACTTCCAGGATGGCTGAGGTGGGAATCGAACCCACCTCTACTCAGTTGACCTCCCGAGGCTGAGTGGACCCCGTTCCAGCCCTCGTACCACTTTTCAAATTTCGTGTCAGAGCCGGGAATCGAACCCGGGCCTCCGGGGGTGGCACCTAATCACATTACCACTACACCACAGAGGCGGACTGTTTGTAATATATTTTGTTTTTTTTCTCTACGGAGATTTTTAAATCTGTCTTGTTGGCTATTTCTTCCAAGAGATTGATTTGTGTTGTTAGGTTTTCTGACAATATAGCGAAATCGTCTGCAAATGCTAGGCAGTTTATTTCAATGCCTTTGTTTTTTCTCCCCAAACTTACCGGCAAAATGTTATGCTCTTTAAGCTTTACGTTCCAAATTCTTACAATTTTCTCTAGAACACAGTTGAATAGAATGGGTGACAGACCTTTGAAATTGTGTCAGTAAGGGTTTCACGTTTTAGGTTTGCCAATTTCATATTCACTCCAAATTCACGAATTGTTTTATCTACGTTTTCTCAATCAACTGTGTCAAAGGCCTTTTTAAAATCTACAAGAGTCACAACAATGTCTTTTGAATTCAATATGCTTTAGCGAATTATGGATTTTAAGTTAAATATTTGTTCTGAACAAGATCTACCTTTTCGAAATCCAGCTTGATACTCACCCAGTTGTTTGTCAAATGATGTTTCTACTCTATTCAGCAATATTTTTGAGAATACCTTGAATGCAATTTGCAAAAAAGAGATGCCTCTATGGTTATCAACCTTTTGTTTGTCCCCTTCTTTATGCATTGAGTGTTTTAGAGCCACTTTCCATTTTTCTGGAATCCCCTCAGTTCTCCAAATATCTTCAAAGAATAACTGCAGCTCTTCAATGATTTTTGACTGAGACCATTTCAAAAGTTCAGCTGTTATAGAGTCTTCTCCACTAGCTTTATTATTTTTCAGATTGTTAATTACTTCTGTAATTTCTACAGCAGTGGGTGGTATATCTTCTTCCAGATTTTCAATTGTTTGAGAGAATTACAAATTATAGTCGGGTTCAGGGCAGTTTAAAAGTTATTATTATTATTATTATTATTATTATTATTATTATTATTATTATTATTATTATTATTAACGCTAAGATTTCTATGGATTAAAAACTCAAAAATATGCATACAGTTATGCCGTAAATATCGAAATATGACATAACTTAGAAACCTGAAGCAAAATAAATTAAATTTTCTCCTAACATTCACTTGCCCATACTGTTTTGACAACGTACTGTTCGCCATAGAATATTTCTAAGGAAAGGAAAACAAAATCACTTACCATTATCTGCACAGAACTTAGAGAACGGCTAATACGATCATCATAAGCCATAAAAACGCCTTTATACAATATCTTTATGATCAAATACTGCAAAATTTGCGATTATGTGACTGTTAAAAAATGTGTTATCACGTTCAAAAGAGCTACCAATGTGTTTATTTTAATTTGGGTCTGTAAAAGAGAACCAGGAAATAGGACATGTCATAAAAATCCGAGCTGCTTTTATTATTATTATTATTATTATTATTATTATTATTATTATTATTATTATTATTATTATTATTATTATTATTATTATTATTATTATTATTATTATTATTATTATTATTATTATTATTATTATTATTATTGTTACGGAGTTATTCGTGGAAATCAGAGGTGAAAGAAGGTGCGGGCTGGAATGGGTCTAACTACAAGTTCGAAAGATGAATTAAAATTTCAACAAAGGTCATATTTTCAAAACTTAACAATGGTGATATAGAATTTAGAGCGTACAAAAAATAACAACCAGTTAAATCAGGTACAAGGCAACTTTACAAATTCTGGACTACGAGCCCCAAAGTCTGAGCTCACAGCTCACAACCACAAATTACCAAAGGGCAGAAAATCCCTTCATTACATGGAGCTCTTGCTCCCGCTTAGTAATACCAAGCCTCCTATAGGCACCTTCCAAAATACCAGAAAGTGCTGGCCTACTCTCAATTTTACAAGCCTATCAAAGGCCACAACAAACTTTACTTCTAACTGCCTCAAGGCACACTTACAAAGAAACAGGGCTATCACGTACCCAACCTACACGGCCTTCGCATGAAGGAAAAGAAAAAAAACCAACAGGTTAAGTTACTGGCCCAAAATACAGAGAGGACTGGAGGCGTGAACTTGCACTCCTAAATACACATTTTAAAACCTAAGTGGCGCTAGGCCGATCACACAGGGGCTAATCCCAATCTATGGAGGTGACTAGTATACAAGATAAATTTAACACATTAAGAAGGAAGAGAAAAAGGTTTATGAAAACATAGTCACCTCTAATTCAGAAATGAAGAGGAGCTCGAGAGGGTAAAGCACTCTCTATCCCCGCTTTACAGTTAAAGAGATTGTAGTTTTTACATAGAGTTAAAAGGGATTTACGTTTTAAGGAGATGGGTTACATAACAAAGGTTTCGAACCCTCCCCGAGAGTTAAACTGCTGAGCTAGCAAGAAATACAGATGTTAAAAGGCCATTACCTTGTTGAAGAACTGCTGCCTGAAGAACGAGGCGCTTCCCGCCCCCTGCTACATATTCACACACTAAGCTAGATGTTACTGAAGTGGCCCGGAGACAAGAAAATCAGCAATTTTTATACCCTCGCGGAAAATTCGAGGCCTTTCAGGAATGAGTAGACACACCCACTCAATTTTTATTGGTTGACAAGGAGTTACACATGGAAATTCGAAGAAGGAAGCTATGATTGGAGGAAAATTAATTACAAGAAATTACTGATTGGCTAAATTCAAAACAGGCGGAAAGAAACAATTAATGTTGCCAACCCACAAACCACAGAACAAAATTTAGTAAAGACAAAACTTATGAATACAACATTTCCCCAAGAAGGTTCATTCCTTTACACCAGAGTGCGTTATCATAGTTTTTGGTAGAGACATCTGTTAGAGAATGTCCACACTTCTTGATCGATGAAAAAGAAAAGCAAATAAAAAACACTCAGTAGTAAAATGAGAAATCCTGACTCCAGACGACGGAGATCGACGGTGAACGACGTAGATCGACGGAGATTTGATGCTGATCAACGTGGACTTGGTACTACGAGGGACAGTTCCAGGGACGTGGTAGTATGGAACATCGTGGCGTTTGCTGTTAGCTGAGTTCCAGATTGCTGCCGGCCGAGCAGTATTCAACTGTTCGAGCTCAACAAGAAGGCGTATGTCAGGTGATATCAGTTTTTATTTTCTATTCAAAACATAATTCTAACTTTGAACCGAACTTTTACAAACAGTGACATTACTGACAAAGAACATTAACAGCTCACTTACTTAATATTTTACTTGGAAAATTAACGTTTTACAACTCTTATGTAAACACAAACTTTCAAATAATAGCGTGCTCTCGTCGTATATTCTCATTTATTGGAAATTTAAAATATCAATTGAGTGCTTCATTCATAGTGGAAGTGTATCATAAGCTCTCAATTTACGATATTTATGTCAAGTGCATAATAAATTACACACACAAAAAATAGGACAATACTCAGAAATTTATACCAGAAGATCAGATTTAATTTCAAGTGTTTCATATTTGAGTTTTATGTGTTTACAAGAAGGAATTAGAGATTTTACTTTATTTAATTTATGTAGAAAGCGTAATCAGAAATCGCAAGTGCCAATAGAAAAGACTTTAGGATTTCTTATTTACTTACAACATGCTTTATTCATAATTTATGCCATAAAATTTATGATGGACGCAACTGATTGAGAAAGACATTATTCAGTTGAATTTTACTTGGTTAACTTGATTTTTGATATTCTGGTGTTGAAATTGGGATTTATTTTCTAGTAAATGTCTATGATTCGGCGATATAATAGGATGGCCTTCCAGAGATTGAATAAAGGAAAGAAGGATATAATATCTATTATTTCGCCTTGCGATCCTTCCTCTCTGTACCTTCTCCTGAGGACTAGGCACCCCTTAGAAAGACCTCATGCTCTTGAAAATCAACTTTTCCTGGTACAATATGGATCTTGAGGCATCACCTCTATGCTCCACCCACTTATTTGAATCACTTAAAGTAATTTATCTACTCCTTCCTTGTGACTAAGTATTGTTTTGTCTACATTATCAACGGAATTATTGTTTTTTATGCTGTATTGTCATTGCCCCAGAGGAGTGCGACAGGCTTCGGCAGCCGACACAATTCCTATCCTCGCCGCTAGATGGGGCTTCATTCATTCCATTCTTGAACCGGTCGAATGACTGGAAACAGGCTGTGGATTTTCATATGCTCTATTGTAATTAGATTAGGTGCAAAATTTATACTGCATGATTTTTCTTGTCGGGTTGGCAACCTCAGTCATTTGAGGAAGAATTAATATTGTATTATTATTCACACCACGCATTAAACTCTGATCAACACTCCTTACGATCACAGTATATACACAAGTTCATTAATGGTGTTCTTCCTGCTTCAACATAAACAGTAATAAAGTATAGAAAAATACCTGTTGGTACTTAACTACTTTTACCTCTTCTGATCTTAAAAGTCCACGTAAGGCGGACAAAAATAGCAAAAGGGAATTTGCTTTTTAAAATTACGAACATTCTAAAACGGATGTAGATAAAAGCTTCATGTAAAATAAACTAGCACTCACATTACTCCCATACCATTACAGGAAGATCCTCAACGTTTTGTAAACGTAGTACATCTCCTACTTTGAAAAGGAAACCGTGGTGACTTCAGATTTCTTTTAATTCGGAAAAGTCGGTCAAATTCAATAAACATGTTAATTTTATTCTTCTTTATCTGTATACCCTCCAGGATCGGCTTTTCCCTTGAACTCAGCGAGGGATCCCACCTCAACCACCTCAGTGTCGTGGAGATTCAGACTTTGGGTCGGGAATACAACTGGGGAGAATGACCAGTACCTCGCCCAGGTCGCCTCACCGGCTATGCTGAACAGGAGCCTTGCGGGGAGGATGGGACGATTGGAAGATCAGAAGGGACAGACCAGGAAGAGGGAAGGAAGTGGCCGTGGCCTTAAGTTATGTACCATCCCGGCATTTGCGTGTAGGAGTAGTGAGAAACCACGGAAAACCACTTCCAGGATGGCTGAGGTGGTAATCGAACTCCCTCTACTCAGTTGACATCCCGAAGCTGAGTGGACCCCGTACCACTTTTCAAATTTCGTGGCAGAGCCGGGGGTGGCAGCTAATCACACTAACCATTACACCACAGAAGCGCCAAAACACGGAACTAAATGCGACTGTAAAGAAATGAACGTACTAGTTTGTTCATAATATTTGTGTAAAAAGCTGACTGTCTTAGAATTACACTGTTTTCAAGATTCAATATCATGAACACAGCTCAGCAGAGGGAGCTGATGTTTTATATTTCTTTTTTTTTTTTTGCTAGGGGCTTTACGTCGCAGCGACACAGATAGGTCTTATGACGACGATGGGATAGGAAAGGCCTAGGAGTTGGAAGGAAGCGGCCGTGGCCTTAATTAAGGTACAGCCCCAGCATTTGCCTGGTGTGAAAATGGGAAACCACGCAAAACCATCTTCAGGGCTGCCGATAGTGGGATTCGAACCTACTATCTCCCGGATGCAAGCTCACAGCCGAGCGCCTCTACGCACACGGCCAACTCGCCCGGTTTTTATATTTCTAGGACATTACTTAAAAATTTAAAAATCATATTTTACCATAGGATTTCATATGGATGTGTTTTACCTTGCAGACAATAATAAAAATGTTATATTCGTTTATACTTCATTGTTGTACATACATTTCTATTCACATACTTGTATAAATATCTAAACAAATCCTAGATTTACTGGAAATATTTGTATGTTTAACGTTCTCTCCTGAGATATTTTGTTTTGAGTCATTCATTTTTACTCTACGTCCACAGAATTTATATGACGGTCCGTACTGTCACAGGTATACCTCAGACAAACAGATATTTTATCTGAAAATACGTACTTGAGAGTTGTAACCGATGAAGATTATTTACGGATATCTTATCGTGTTAAAAGTCATTGCTCAATCGTGAAGAAATACTTTATCTGACCCTTTGGAACGCACTGGAACGTGCTATACCTTTCAAAAGAATAACTAAAAGGTTGGTTACATTGCCATTTCTTATGACGGGAAATCTCTTGGTTCAAAGTACTGTATTGGATTGGATTGGATTGTAATTTTTCTCCCTTATTGTTCATACAGATCATTCTATGTTAAGTAAACAGTATTGCTCTTATAGAGCCACATGGAGCGAACACATTCCCTCATAGACATCCGCAATTCCTCGTGATTAAGGAATATTACAATGTACTTTATATTGTATTATGGAAGAAAGAAAAAAGGATGAGGCATTTTTTGCGCGTGCGTTATTAAAATAACTTCTGAATCTTTTACAATTTCATAAATACATTCCCAGGGAGGATGCACAATAGCGGAAACAGTCATCGCTGTGTTGCCTTCCTGCATTTTCCTTGTGTCGCTCTGGTACATGCAACGCGCGCGATCCATTACTCTGCGGATCGTGGCAGATTATTACTGTTGTAGAGAAGTCGCCTATTAATGCGTATGCTTTAGTCCTAATATCAGTGCGTACTTATCTTGTGTCGAGCGAGCTTTATATGATTAATTAGCCTACGTGTGCGATTTCTTTACAGTGCTTTATTTACTCTATGGATAAGGCTGAGGAAGAAACAAGACTAAACTGTGCTCAAGCTGCACCTTCTTTCCCTTTTTATCTTGAACTTCAAAACAGATTTTCACAAATTTATGTTCATCTGTTTTCCCGTTATCATGTCAACATCAAAATGAGCCCCTTTGCCCACACCCCCATCCCCGAGATTTCATGAATATAATTTTCAGCTTCGTTTTTTCTACCTTTAACTTAAATACTGAGTTTCACCACAGTTTTCCCGTGATGCTGTTGATCAGAGAAGTTCGATTTGACAACCCTGTTGTCATAAGGGCAATAATGTTTTTAACATGGAATGGCTTATAGTTTACTCCGATCACTTACTGAAGGTATAAAATGGCAAGGATATGAAGGTAGGGAGAATGATTGCTGGTATAGGTAGATGGGAAGAATGGCAGGAGAATACTTGAAATGAGGAGATACAAGCTACGTAGCCTCATCGTCTATATACATGCATTTAATTGCCTGCAGCAACCTACCCATGATCCCCTAATCCCTTAGTGTGGTCGGCTTCTTTACTTTTTGGCAGGGTAAGTCAAGACAGCGCCTTTGCTTACACTTTCTTCACTAAACTCACCATTGTTCGTCTCCTTCTGTTGCAGATCTACGGTGAAATTCTAATTAAGATTCTTACTGTGGTTCTTTATATTAGCCCACAGAGACACCTACCGAGGATTTTATTTTACTGTATAATATGCATGGATGGCTATTCACTTCCCCCAATTAACGTAAAAATACATTCATGGAATAACGTTTGCATACATTAAATTATTATTGTTAATACGGGGTTACCCGTGAAGCAGAGTGGAAGAAACCGCAGGACCTAGACACTGGGCAAAACCACAACAAGGACATTTTAAATGTAGAATATATTTTCAAAATTAGCTTTTCTTTTCTATTCTAGTCTCCTTTAAAATCATATTAACACTATTAGAATATAGAATAAAGAAGGAATATATACATCTAGCAAGATACCCGTGCTTCGCTATGGTATTATACTGAAATTTAGAATTAAATTGTTATTGTTTTATACATAATCTGCCGAAATTCGCGATCTGACTCGTTTTCGGAGAGAATCCGCCAAAATCCGGGATCTGACTCGTTTTCTGATAGATTACGGTAAGTTTCCTCCCATTTTTCAATCTTTCTTTCCAGCAATCGATTTCGTACTTCCCGGGCTCGGTCCAGGTATTCCACCCGGTCAGTTGGGTCCCTAAATCTTTGCCATCTTTTCCTATAAGCATTTTTAATATGGATCAAATCTTTCAGGAGATCCAGCGTGATGTCGTCTTGGGTGCCTTGGCGATACTGAACCCGCGGCCGGACTGCATTCTTAGTCATTACCCGTCCAGGACCCCGCTCTCGAATTTTCAAGCCTATAAAGGCAATAACGGACTCTTACACAACCTGCCATCAAGGCATAATAAAGAAACAGGGGTATATCGTACCCAATCTACTGGGCCTTCGCAGGAAGGAAAACAAACGGGTTAAGTAAATGGCCCAAAATACAAAATTGAATGGAGGCGATAACTTGCACTCCTACACCAAGTTTTGTCTAAAACCTATGTGGCGCTTGGCCGATCATACAGGGGCTAATCCCAAGCTAGGGAGGTGACACGTATGAGAAAAGTTTACTACATTAAAGAAGAGAAGAACGGTTATGAAAACGTAGTCACCTCCTTTTTCAAAAATGAAGGGGAGTTCGAGAGGGTGAAGCACTCTCTATCCCCGCTTTACAGATTTGTAATTTATAGAGAGACAGGAAAGAATTTACATTTTAAAAAGGTAGGTTACATACTAAAGGTTTCGAACCCTCCCCGAGAGTTAAACCGCAGAGCTAGCAAGAAATGAAGATGTTAACAGGCCATTGCCTTGTAGATGAACTGCTGCTTGAAGAAAGAGGCGCTTCCCGCCCCCTGATACATATTCACACACTTAGAAGGATGTTACTGAAGTGGCACCGAGACAAAGAATCAGCAGTTTACATACCCTCGTGGAACATTCGAGACCTTTCATGAATAATAACAACCCGCCCACAAACTTTTGTTGGCCAACAGCAAAACTAATACACAAGACGAGGAAGAAACACCTTATTGGTGGAAAATTAATTACGTAAATTCATGATTGGTTACATTCAAAACGGGCGGAAAGAAAGGATTTATATTGCCAACCCACAGACCACAGAACAAAATTTAGTAAAAATAAAACTTACGAATACAATATTTCTTCAAGAAAGTTAATTCCATTGCACCAGAGTGTGTTACCATAGTTTTGGGTAGCGACATCTTTTAGAGAACGTTCAAACTTCTTGATACGGAGCAAACAAACACAAATCAAAATAGACACCGTTCAGAACACTTCAAAATTACCAAATTTACAGTAGTGACATATTCCGAGAAAAAGTTCAGGCTTTCTCCTGTACAGAAGTTTCAACTGGCGCAACATTTGAATTAGCGGCGTGGAGGTGTACCACCCGGTTCAATTATTATTATTATTATTATTATTATTATTATTATTATTATTATTATTATTATTATTATTATTATTATTATTATTATTATTATTATTATTATAGATGTTCTGACCCCCACAGCAAGATGCAAGACCGCTACTTCGCGGTAAATTACATCTGCTGCCATTGTCATTGTTGAGAATGTGAACAGCACCATTGTCGCGCGTAGGCAAGTGTGCGGGATTTCTGGCGATACGAATGACGTACTTCCGTGCATTATTGACCTTATTGTAGAGGTGAACAATTGGACGGTCAATCTCATTCCTATCGTTTATTTCAAATGTGTTTAAAATTTTATTTATATGCCAGGAGAATCTACTGTAATCTAAGAACGTTCTCCAAAGGAAAATTTGGCTCTTGAAAACGAACCCAGGAAAGATTTAAAATGATCGGTTTATGATCAGAATAAGTACATCGAAAATCTACAGCTTGTCTCTAATCATTCGACAGGGCGAGGAATGGAATGAATAAAGCCCCATCTAGCGGCGACAATAGGAATTGTGCCGGCTGTCGAAACCTGTCGCACTCCTGTGGGGCAATGATTAATGAATGACAAATGAAATGAAATTATTGACAGTGTTGCTGGAATGAATGATGACAGGGAAAAACGGAGTATCCGGAGAAAAACCTATCCCGCCTCCGTTTTGTCCAGCACGAATGTCACATGGAGAGACCGGGGTTTGAACCACGGAACCCAGCTCTGAGCGGCCGGCGCGCTGCCGCCTGAGCAACGGAGGCTCCTTATAAATACATTATGAACAGTAAAATCAATTGGTCTCACCTGCTTTTACACCCCACCACCGTTAAGTTTATTTACCCCCCCCCCCCAAAAAAAAAAACTAAAAGAAGGCGTGTTTCTTTATGTTTAAAGGAGATTCCAAACACCAATGTTCACGTCTATTACCTTCAGTTTTAAGATAAAAATAATTCACTTTTTTTCACTTTCACACTCCTCCCCCCACCCTAAGTGAATTTTCCGGCAAAAGAATACTTGTTTCTTTAATAGTAAAGGAACTTCTAAATACCAATTATCACGACTCTAACCTCTTCAGTTTTTGATTTATGTATCCTCATGAAAGGAATTCAACTCCTTTTTATTCCCGCCCCCCCCCCAAGATGATCCCCCCCATTAAAACGGGGTTTTCTTTGTTTTTAAAGGAGATCCAAATACCAATTTTTACGTCTGCAGGCCCTAACAACTTCAGTTTTTATTAGATGTAAGTATTCTCATACAATTAAGTCAATTAATTTTCCAATTCTTTCACCTCCCCGCCCCCCATTCATTGGATTTTTCCAGAATACGTGTTTCTTTACCTTTAAAGCAGATTCCAAATATCAAATTTCACGTCTGTAACATCTTTATTTTCGAGATAACGGTTGCCTAATTAAAAGAATTCAACACCATTTTCAGTCAATTTTACCCCCCCCTCTACCCAAGTGGTATTTCCGAAATCTAAAAATACACGTTTCTTTATTTTTAATAGAGATAAAAATACCATTTTTCACTTCTGTAGCATGTTACGTTTTTGAGATATACTGTATAAATTCTCATTTTAAAATTTCACCCCCTTTTTAGTTCCCCTAAAGAGGAGTTTCCAAAACAAATCACCTATGTTTCTTTACATTTAGAGGAGATTCCAAATACCACTTTTTATGCCTGTAACATTCTACGTTTCTCAGATATTCTGTAGATATAGTCTTTCAAAAAATTCACCCCAGTTTGTCACTCCTGTTTAACCGCCATTAATTGGATGTTCCAAAAACAAAAAATACGTGTTTCTTTATTTTTAAAGGAAATCCCATGTACAAATTTTCAGTTCTGTAATATCTTCAGTTTCTGAGATATATGTATCTCATTAAAGGCATTCAACCCATTATTCACTCTTTTACACCCCTCCTATTGGAATTTACAGAAAACAAAATAATACGTATTCTTTTATTTTTAAAGAAGAGTCCAAATATCAATTTTTACATGTGCAAACTTTTGAAGTTTTGAGATATAGATACACTCATTTTAAAAATCCACACCTTTTTCACCCACCCACACTATTTGGATTTTCCAAAAGCAAAAAAAAAAAAAAAATGTTTCTTTATTTTTTAAAGGAGATCCCAAACATCAATTTTCAGGTCTGTAATATCTTCAGTTTCTGAGATTTAAGTATCTTCATTAAAGGCATTCAACCCCTTTTTCAACCTTCCTATTGGGATTTTCCGAAAACAAAAAATAAATGTTTCTTTATTTTTAAAGGAGATTCTAAATACCAATTTTTACATCTGTATACTTTTAAAGTTTTAAGATGTAGATACACTAATTTTAAAAATTCACCAATCTTTCACCCCTAATCATTTGGATTTTCCAAAAACGAAAAAAATACCTGTTTCTTTATTGTTAAAGTAGATCCCAAATACCAATTTCCAGGTCGGTAATATCTTCAGGTTCTGAAATATAAGTAGCCTCATTAAAGGCATTCAACACAATTTCACCCTTTTCCACCCTTCCTATTGGGATTTTCCGAAAACAAAAAAAATACGCGTTTCTTTATTTTTAAACAAGATTCTAAATACCAATTTTTGCATCTATAAGCTTTAAAAGTTTTGAGATATAGATACACTCATTTTAAAAATTCACCCCCTTTTCACCCCCCTATTAACTGGACTTTTTAAAAACAAATAATACGTGTTTCTTTATTTTTTAAGAAGATCCCGAACACCAATTTTTAGGCTTGTAATACCTTCAGTTTCTGAGATATAAGTATCCTCATTAAAGGCATTCAACCATTTTTCACCCGTTTACACCTCTCCTATTGGGATTTTACGAAAAAAAAAACATGCGTTTCTTTTTTTTAATGAAGATTCTAAATACCAATTTTTACATCTGTAAACTTTTAAAGTTTTGAGATATTGATACACTCATTTTAAAATTTCACCGACTTAGCGATGGAATAACCAAAAATCCCCACTTAGCGAGCACTTACATGTTAATATGAATATATCCCCAAAATTTCATTTCTTTATGTCCAGTAGTTTTGGCTCGGCGTTGATGAATCACTCAGTTAATCAGTCAGCCAGTCAGGAGAAGTTATCTATACATATAAAACTAGCAAGATACCCGTGCTTCGCTACGGTATTATACTGAAATTTATAATCAAATGCTTAACGTTTTATATAAAATCCTCCGAAATTCGCGATATGACTCGTTTTCTGAGAGATTACGGCGAAGTTCCTCCTATTTTCAATCTTCCTTTCCAGCAATCGATTTCTTACTTCCCGGGCTAGGTCCAGGTATTCCACCCATTCAGTTGGGACCGTATATCTTTGATCGTTTCCTGTAAGCATTTTAAATATGGATCAAATCCTTGAGGAGATCCGGCGTGGTGTCGTCTTGGGGGCCTTGGCGGTACTGAACCCGCGGCCGGACTGCATTCTTAGTCATTACCCGACCAGGACCCGTTTCCAGCGCGGTCGCGGGTTCAGTACCGCCAACCACCCAAGATGACACCACGTCGCATCTCCTCAAGGATTTAATCCATATTAAAATGCTTATAGGAAAAGATGGCAAAGATTTAGAGACCCAACTGGCCGGGAGGAATACCTGGACCTAGCCCGGGAAGTACGAAATCGAATGCTGCAAAGAAAGATTGAAAAATGGGAGGAACCTTGCCGTAATCTCTCAGAAAACGAGTCAGATCACGAATTTTGGCGGATTCTCTCAGAAAACGAGTTAGGTCGCGAATTTCGGCGGATTATATATAAAACGTTAAGCATTCAATTATAAATTTCATTATAATACCGTAGTGAAGCACGGGTATCTTGCTAGTTTTATATATATAGATATCGTAACTTTTAACAGATTCCAGCTAAATTGAGAAGACTGGGACAAATGACCAACAGGAATAAAAATATATGGTTGATATGGGAGGAAATCTTACTAACAAATTTTAAGTAAACCAACGTTTTCGGCAAGGCGATGTGTTATCCACTCTGCTCTTCAACGTGGTTCTGGAGCGTGTGATGAGAAAGGTGGAGGTCAGTAATCCAGGCGGTTCTCTCTTTTTTAACCGTGTAACTCAAAATCTGGCCTATGCTGATAATGTTGATAGGCTTTCTCGAAGATTGAAAGACCTAGAGGAAGGACTGGAAGGAGGCAGGAGAAATGGGACTGAGAGTGAATAAAGCCTAAACTCAGTATTTTTTTACCATCTAGGAGGACGATAGTTACGTAAAATAAACACATAACGTTAAACTACGAGAAGTGTGAAAAGTTTATTTATTTAGGAGTGCTGGTGACGAAGGATAATGACATGAAAGAGGAAATAAAAGCAATGATTTCTGCAAGTAATAGGGTTTACTTAGCTTTACTGACAGTATTCAGATCATGCAGCCTTACTAGAAGACTGAATCTGACAGTTTATAGAACGGTAATACTACACCCATGAGGCGATTAAGCCATGAAAATTGTACATTACGATCAGGGGTAACTTATGGTTCTGAAACTTGGAAAATGACCAGAGCAGATGAAGAACGGTTGAACAGTTGGGAGAGAAAAATACTGATAAATATGTTTGGTCCCATGAATGAAGGGAAACAGTGGAGAGTAAGGAAAAGCAGAGAACTGGGAGCGATCTATGCACATCCAAATATTGTATCTGAAATAAAAAGTAACAGATTAAGGTGGTTGGGACATGTGGAGAAAATGCCAGATGAAAGGTCTGTCAAGAAAATCTACAAAGGCAATTCAAGTGGCAGAAGGTGGAAAGGATGACCTCGAAAAAGTTGGTTAGGTGATGTGGAAGATGATTTAAGAAAGATGGTAATAGGAAGATGGAGGAAGCATGCTGAAGATCGTGAAGATCGGGGTACAATTGTCAGAGAGGCCAAGGCCCTGCATGGGCTGTAGCGCTGAAAGTAATTAACCTTTAACAGGGGAGAAGAAGGTCCCATTAAACAACACACGACTCTGAAGTCAAGAATATTTTTGGTAAGTGAATGAGATTTGAGGTCAGAGCCTCTAACATTTTCAGAGGGGTAATTGAACCTTACACTTTGTTTAAATATAGAAAAAGAAGGTAGAGCTCCCGAACTCAAGTTACAATGAGAGGGGAAACAAACCCTCAGATTCAGATGATTACATATCGGGAAGGTCTCGAACCCTGAACTACAGTTAATTTTCCATGGCCGAACGGGCCATGCATGAATTCATATCAGGTATTTCTATTTAAGAGCTTACTAACTCTTATACCACATGACACTCGTTGCCTTACTTAATAGGGGAGCCACACACAAACTTGGACCGCAAGATCCAGGAACCAGGAGCCAAAGCTCATACTAGACGGCCAAGAAATGGAAAAACAAAAGGTTAATCGAAAAGCCAAGAACAAAATGAAATGGGATGCTGAACCTCACAAGCAATCATGCGAATGGGCCTATCATAAAACCTAATGGGGAAGAAGGCCCGGTGACACAGAGGATAAGTCATATTACGTGGTGACTAAGACCAGAAAGAAGTCCGAAACACAGGACAGATAATTAGAAATTAGAAAACTTTGTCACGAGAAAGCAAAAATGAACAAGAGAAAAGAGAGTACACACTAACACGTCCTTAAAAACATAGTACCCACTAGGGGGCGTTCACTCCGTCCACAGACAGCCTAGAAACCTACATAATAAAACTAAGAAGCATTCAGAAAAACTAAAGCTAATCGCAGTACGCCCTAACTGTTATATGCCGGGCTGAGTGGCTCAGACGGTTGAGGCGCTGGCCTTCTGACCCCAACTTGGCAGGATCGATTCTGGCTCAGTCCGGTGGTATTTGGTGGTGCTCAAATACGTCAGCCTCGTGTCGCTAGGTTTACTGACACGTAAAAGAACTCCTGCTGGACTAAATTCCGGCACATCGGCTACTCCGAAAACCGTAAAAGTAGTTAATGGGGCGTAAAAACAATAACATTATTATTAACTGGTACATGCTACAGAGGAACGTCGCCACACGAAGGTAAGTTCACATTGCTGTCCCATCTTCGTCCGGCGTCTCCTTGTGAGGGGAACCTCACTTAAAGAGATGAAAATAAAGAATTGAAGAATTGGGCAGCTTCTGATAATTTTCTATTTGTTATTCGATTACAGAGAAGTGAAGGGAAACCAGAGGGAAAAAACAGGTTACGAACATAAAGAAAGACTTGGTAAGGTATATATGGATGGAGGAACACAAAGATTAATTTAGGGATCGTTTGGAGGGTGGGGAAAAGTTTGAAATATTGAAATGTTGAAATATTGAAAATATGATCAAGATTAAGAACATCGATTAAGCAATACGAATGGTGGAAAGGTCACCTACCTAGGGCCTAGGAGAGTTTTTCATTCCCCTCCCCGAAGGGGAGAGAGGGCCAACTGGAAGGTAACGCCTTCTCTCTGGCCAGGACATTCGGCGGGTTTGGAATTTGATGGAGTTAGGATTTGGGGAGGGGGGTTTGAATCGGTGAAGGAGGTGGGTGGGTGTTTCGGCCTCTTGGCTAAGTGCTTTATTGAGTACTTCAAATTGTACCATTTGATTGTACATGGTTGAACTCATTCTGTTTGCAATATGTTGTTCATTTTTACAATGAGGTTATAATTCGTGTTTTTCCAATTTAGTATCATTTTCTGAATTCTATTTTCATGTTTACAGTATGATTCTGATTTGATTTTTGCATATGTGTTACAAAGTTGTTTTACAATGTATAATTTACCCTGTTTCCTTTTTTAATATTTTATTTTATTTTATTGAACGGTATACTTGAATATTGGGGTTTCTAGAATATTTACATTAGTAACAACTGTGTACAGGATTAGAAATTTTTACAATTTTTACATTATTTACAATGTTTTACATCTAGGTATTTAGGGTCACCTGCCAGTTGATAGAAAGTTAGGGGATTTTTTTGTTTTCATTCCCCGCGGGGCGGGGAGGGGCGGGGCCCCTAGAGCGTAACGCGCTCTCTCAGGGGAGAGGTGGAGAGAACAGTGAGATGTGTGGAATGAAGAAGGTGGGAAAGGCTGAGATAAGTTGATAGAGAAGAAAGAGTGGAAATGTTGGGGGATGTGTGCGAGGAGTGAAGGTTTAATTGACAATGCTAGGATGGAGTTGAAGGGTTAGAAGGTGGAGGGTTGCTGTGATACTGCATAA
Source organism: Anabrus simplex (assembly GCF_040414725.1). Lineage (NCBI taxonomy): Eukaryota > Metazoa > Arthropoda > Insecta > Orthoptera > Tettigoniidae > Anabrus > Anabrus simplex. The sequence goes on along the minus strand of NC_090266.1, from coordinate 1,110,913,429 downwards.
TGAGGTGGTGAGCAGTCTGAGGAGTTCAAAGTGCGGAGGAGGTTGATAGAAGAAATTAGTTGGCGGTTGGGGTGGACGGACGGATTGATTAGGTTGAAATGGAGGAGGGGCTGGCCGGGTGCGACGTCGTGTTTTGGTAGGAAGGCGCGGAAAAGGTTGGGGTGGGGAGCGAGAGGGTTCTACCTTATGGAGATGGCGGTAGATGTAGGCACCATTGCTGATGAGTCGCTGCACATCTTCGTCGGTGGGCAGATGGAGTCGGACCATATAGGTGGGACCAGAGGCGTTCATGATTCGGAAGGCTCGGCGAGCTGGAACACCTTCTGCCTGTAGTTCGTGTAGTATGTCGCGGTCGCAGAGGTTAGGATCAACTCCGCGGATTACGCAGCTATACATGGCTTGAGAAGATCGTGGTGTCAATGGTGGTTGTGCGGAGCCAGCTGTAGTGGTGACAGGCGTGACAGGTCCTTCGTCTGTGGCGAGAGAAGATGGCGGTGGCGGTGATGGTATCTGCGGTGGTGCGGTTGCTTCGATGGCGGAAGCTGCGTCCAGTGGCTGAAGACTAGGTTGAGCATGGGTTTGAAGGTTAGGGAGAGTGGAAGTATTTGCTGGTGGCGGGCGTTGAAAGTAACTGGGCAGGTCAGGGTGTGGAGGCAAGGGACATGAAGTCGTAAGGAGAGGCGAAGGATGGGAATACGTTAGAGTCGTGATGGGGGGGTTAGGTAAAGTGGAAGATGGAAGTCGTCGTCGTAGTGGTGGTGGTGGCGGTGGTCATAATGGCTATAGAGGTAGATAAGTTGGGGAGGCTGACTTCCAAGTTTTGGTGTAGGCCGTTTTGCTTTTTTGTAGCCGGCTGGGAGCTGAAGTATAGATGTGGAGCCACGCGGCCGGGCAAAAAATATATAAGGAGAATTGTCTGCGAAGAGCTGAGATATTCGCGTCCTGTTGTGAAACGTTGTGTGTCCTCGAGGAGCATAGTGTGCTGTGTGTGTGTGGAGAGTTAGGGGATAATAAGCAAACCTTGTGGTATAATGATGAGTGTAAATAAAATTGGAGTGAATAGGTCACTAAAAGCGTACAGGAATGATGGATCTCAGACGTTGAGGATAGATTTCTCTAGGAAAGGAAGGAGTACTGTACAAAGATTAAATGAATGAAAATGGAAAGAATTGGAAGGCCGGGGAGGTACAAATACGTATTGAAAAGGAAATGAAAGTAACGATGTATGGAGGTACAATTATTAAACACGTATTGAAAAATAAATGAAAGTAAGAATGTATGGGGCAGAATAAATATTTTTAAAGGAAAACAAAAGTAGTAACCAAGCAAACATAACCAAGGATGAATGGATAGAGTATTTTAAGGGACTGCTAGGGGGTAATGATACTGGAAAGTGAATAAAAATGAGACTGGTATACATATGGAGAACAGTCTGCCCGTACTGGACGGTCCAATAAGTACAGATGAAGTATTAGAGGCATTGAAAAAAGAAAAGGTGCCATTGGTGAAATGGCTTATGAATTTTGAAAACAGTTAGGTAACAGCAATGAGGTGCTGGGAATAACTTACATACTTAACAACATTTTTGATGGTAGGACAATCCCAAGTTTTTGGTAAGAAGGAATAACATGTCCTACATACAAAGAAAGGGAGAAGCATCTAATACAAATAATTATAGGGGGATTACATTGTTAGATACGCATAGTAAGATTTATACCGAGATATTAACAAAAATAATCATTAAATGACGCAGCATTACTTTATACTCTCGGTGTGCCAGTCAGGATTCAGAAAAAGAATTAGAATCAAATTTATAATTAAAACAATAATGGATAAATAAATGAAGGGAAGAGATGGTAAATTATATGTATTACGGCTATAGATTTACAGAAAGCTTTTGATTTGGTCAGCAGGCAGGCTGTTGCTACGAAGCTGGCAAGGTCTGTCTAATAAATTGATTGATGCAATAGAATAACTGCATGCAGAGGTGATAAGTGCGATTAAAGTAAATGAAGACTTAATGGTAGAAGGGATACATTCAAGTATTGGACTAACGCAGGGATGGAAATTATCACCAATATTGTTTTCAATTTTCACTATCGACGTTTTGCACCCTTTTCCGAGGTCGTTCAGTCGGTTAACATAAGGTACATCGACATGGTACGTTCGCATGTGGGCGAACTTACTTTATTGAGGCATTTAGTTAAACGGTTATACCAGGGCCTCTCAGGGTGCATGCGCCTGGTGCAAGCACTGTGCACGGTGCAAAAGACGACTTCGCTTGGTTGACCAAAGTACAGACCCCCACTCCTCGATCTGGAGCAATAGCGCTGTATCTCTCTTTCCCCACGCCTGTCTCGCTCGCTCCTCCTGTCTCCGACTTCCTCACTTGCTCCGTAGCGCTCCAAATCCTAGCCGAGTTGAGCCGAGTTGAGCCGAGCTTAGACGAGTAGCCCAGAGACGAAGCGTTGGTCCGAGCCGAGCCGAGTGGAACCGAACATTGTGCACGGAGCTCTTGCTCCTCGATTTGCACGCGTGAGATTTTGGGCTTTTGAGAAGCCCTGATTTATACAAAAGGGATTTGTGGCGGGATATGCTTGTGGCAAATTAATGAAGAATTACAAAAACAAAGGTGGAGTTTGTTAAATAAAATATCAATTAAACATTCTCCTTCTTGGTAGTTGTTTGCCTGAAAAAATTTACAAAGTTTGAAATCTCAATTTGCTGTGAATTTATACAACTCGAATCAATTCTTTCTCATAATTCATTGATCTCTTCTCCAAAGGATACCACGCTGCAGTTATGAAAACTGTAAGTTAATCAAAGATTATTATTAGTGATAATTCTGAAATATTATTTTCAACACAATTCTATCGCTGTCCTAACTTGACAAAACTTCCCTTAATTCAGCAAATCTTGCTTAATTATCCACATGTGGGTTTAAATTATCCTTATCATTTGTCAAAATTATTATTTCAGGATCAAGTAATCATCTGAGAATTATTATATCACTGTCTGACATGACAAATCCATTAATTAAGTTACATTAGACTGACCATGTGGTCAAAAAATTAATCCTATCACTAACATCACTATACTGCAAAATATTTATTCAACACTTCCGTTCACTGCAGTTCTCCTGTACTATTTACACACAGGATGATTTCACTTATATCCTCAAAATAATTAATTTAATTAATTGCCCTCATGGTTATTAAATCCTCACTAATGTCATTTAGCGTTCGTTTATAAGCTGCTTAAGTTATGAGAATTAATTATGATTTTTAATTATTTAAGAACTATTTAATTCTGGATTATTAATTTTATCTCTCTAATAAGTATGATTTAGAGATGGATTATTACTCCTAACATTGTTTTAGGCATGGTTTTAGCTCTAAATGTTGATTATTATCCCTGTCATTGCTTATTTAGTTCATTTCCTATTCCTTCTCAAACACATGATTCTTTAACATTCACTTCGACTGTAACAATTTTTTGTTTAATTTTATCTCTTTCGCTATTCTTTCTTCAATAGATTAAGTTTGATTATATGCTTTAATCGTGATTTTACTAGCTGAAAATATTCTCTCAATCGTGTATATAATTATGTTGATGAAATGAAATGGCATATGGCTATTTTCAGTGGCGGTGTTCGAGGACTTCGGCTCGCCAGGTGCAGGTCTTTTGATTTGACACCCATAAGCGACCTGCGCGTCCGGAAGAGGATGGAATGATGATGAAGACGACATATAAACCCAGTCCCCGTGCCAGGGGAATTAACCAATTTTCTTTAAAATTCCCGACCCTGCCGGGAATCGAACCCGGGACCCCCGTGACCAAAGGCCAGCATGCTAATAATTTAGCCATGGAGCCGGACATTATGTTAATGATATTAGAGCACAGAAATTTCCTAATCAGTTCAAGAGCATGTCCTAGGTTTGACAGAATCTGAAACTTCCACTACAACAGAACGCATGAAGTTCAGAAATCCCATTATGAATAATACATTGCAAGACATGCCACAAGAATATGTTCCAAAACATATCTCTACACTTGAACACACATGCATATAATACACGTTCATTAACTGTATTTTTACGTGACCTATTGTCATAATTATTATTTCACTGTTTTTAAAATCTAAATTGCCGCATATTATCGTAGATGACCCTACATTACGTCCATCTTACACAAGTTCTTACTCGTGAAAATACGTGATTAAATGGAGTAAGAAACACTTGCTTGATATAATCATTCTAGATGAACAAATCTCCTTTAGGAAATCTTTGGTTAATAGTGTGTATTTTATCCCTTGTTTAATAATGTGTTTTTTAACAGGTCTATTACAGTGTAATATTTGTGTTAAACTTGTGTGTTCCGACAGTTGAAAACCTCTCAAGTTATATTCCATTGTTAAATGTTTAAACAAAGTGTGAATTGCACCGGGAAGGACAGTGTAACATTTCTATATTTAAAAAAAGTAGCAAAATAAAATGACCACTAAGGAAAATAATGGACAAATGAGATGAATATAATACGTATATAATATGTACATCATCTAGGACAAAAGAAACATGAAAAATGTGATAAAGTGTAGAATGAATATAAACACTGTTAGGTTTAAGTAGAATATCACAGAAAAGTGGTTGAAACGAGGACAATTTCATGCATGTATCAAGTATTTCAGGTGATCCGCAACTAAAAACTAAAAAAAGCTCGGTTCTCTGCTGTATCTCCCGCTGATCAGACATTTTCGTCACAATGACAGAGGTTGCCGACTGAAACCATATTTTATTCATTATGTAGTTTTTCTTCTTCGTCTTCTACTTCTTAATCTGTTTACCCTCCAGGGTCGGTTTTCCCTCGAACTCAGCGAGAGATCCCACCTCTGCCGCCTCAAGGACAGTGTCCTGGTGCGTGAGACATTGGGTCTGGGATACAACTGGGGAGGATGACCAGTACCTCGCCCAGGCTGCCTCACCTACTATGATGAGCAGGGGCCTTGCGTGGAATGGGAAGATTGGTAGGGATAGACAAGGAAGAGGGAAGGAAGCGGCCGTGGCCTTAAGTTAGGTCCCATCCCGGCATTTGCCTGGAGGAGAAGTGGGAAACCACGGAAAACCACTTCCAGGATGGCTGAGGTAGGAATCGAACCAACCTCTACCCGAGGCTGAGTGGACCCCGTTCCAACCCTCGTACCACTTTTCAAATTTCGTGGCAGAGCCGAGAATCGAACCCGGGCCTCCCGGGGTGGTAGCTAATCACACTAACCACTACACCAAAGAGGCGAACATACTTTTTTCTTACTACGAAATTTGTTTTGTAATGTTGTGATTTGGTGTTGTTGTATTTTGCACATTTTCATAAAAGATATAGTTATTGTTGAGTTCTTTTTTTTTTTTTTGCTAGGGGCTTTACGTCGCACCGACACAGATAGGTCTTATGGCGACGATGGGATAGGAAAGGCCTAGGAGTTGGAAGGAAGCGGCCGTGGCCTTAATTAAGGTACAGCCCCAGCATTTGCCTGGTGTGAAAATGGGAAACCACGGAAAACCATCTTCAGGGCTGCCGATAGTGGGATTCGAACCTACTATCTCCCGGATGCAAGCTCACAGCCGCGCGCCTCTACGCGCACGGCCAACTCGCCCGGTGTGTTGAGTTCTAGTAAAATGAAATGGCGTATGGCTTTTAGTGCCGGGATGTGTCCGAGGACTTCAGCTCGCCGGGTGCAGGTGTTTTGATTGGACTCCCGTAGGCGACCTGCGCGTCGTGATGAGGATGAAATGTTGATGAAGACGACATATATACCCAGTCCCCATGCCAGGGGAATTAACCAATTTTGGTTAAAATTCCCAACCTTGTCGGGTATCGAACCCGGGACCCCTGTGGCCAAAGGCCAGCACGCTAACCATTTAGCCATGAAGCCGGACGTTGATTTCTAGTGATCGGTACCAGTAAATGCGATTACTGTATTTGGTGTCTTCAAAGTTTTCAACCAATATTAAAAAGTACGAATTTTCCTCGAGAAGTTCTTAAATCTTCAAAATTGCTTCAACATTTTGGTGCGAAAATTACTCGGATAAATAATTTGTGTTTTTGGCAGATCTGACACGAAGCACTGAATTAGGAAGTCAGTACTTCTAACCTTCCAATAATCTTATTAAAAACAGTTGTCCTGAAAATACCATTCTGTATGCAAAGTGAATTAATGTTTTCTGTAAATGAAATAATTGTATTAATTAATTTTACCGTAATTTGGTATGATTGTAATATTTTTGTAATTTTTTTAATTTTGTAGAGGTACTTCATCTTTCTACTGGTGTATGACATGAATACGTCAGCGTTAAGATGTATGTGTTGAGGCTATCTACCACACTGGGAAAATTAACTACAACACTCGACAGTTATACCTGCAGCGGTTTTGAGTTAAAATTAGTTGGTACCTAAATGTTAAAAAGCCTGACACTTGAAAGAACCCTCTGATAGCATTTTGAAAACTTCTGGTAGCGCACTCAAACCATTAGGGCTGTAACCCAATAACTAAGCCAACATTTTGTCCTTCATTTTCTTTCCCAATCTATTCCGAATAATTACTTGAGGCCGGTACTACGTGTAGATTAAGCTAGGTTTTACAGCCGGATGCCCTTCCTGGCGCCAACTATTAACTATTACTTGTTTGTGTGGTGCTTAGTAAGTGTATTAAGATGAGCCGAGTTCCAGAGCGACAGGAACAAAGTAGACGCGCCTAAAATCGACCCCGGGGCCTCTGAACCAAAGGTCAAGGAGATGGACTAGTTGAGAAATAATAATAATAATAATAATAATAATAATAATAATAATAATTGTAATAACATAATAATAATAATAATAATAATAATAATAATAATAATAATAATAGTATTAAGAATATTATATAATAATAATTATGATATTCTTATTCTTATTCTTATTCTTATTCTTATTATATATACCACACTGGGAAAAGTAACTATTATTATTATAAGCCCATTAAGACTACGTAAAGTACTTAAAGGCGTGCATTTACCTTCCTTTGTCCCCATATTTCTTTCATTCTTTTACTGTGGGCTTCCTTTCTGTCTTCAGACCACGTTGTTCCAATCTTCTTCTTTGGTCCTCTTACTCAACTCGCCAGTTGTGAATTTTGGATCTGAAGATTACCCTGTTTCGAACATCTGCTGCTGTAATTCCTGCCTGTTTCAGATCGGTTTTGATTTCGGCAATCCATTTCATTGTGACTGTTTTACGAGTAACTTTATTCCTGTTTTTGTGGAATTTGAGTATTTGTTTGGTAAGTCTGTCTGGAAGCATTCTTTTAATATGTCCATAGAATCTTACCCTGCGTTTTCTAATGTCACTGTGAATATTTGTGTATTGTTTGATTTCCTGTCTGTCTCTAAGTTGGTGTTGTCCGTCGGTGAGTTTAGGGCCTAGAAGTTTTTTTTATGAATTTGCGTTCCTTTTTTTCAATGTTTTCACTGTCTGCTTTCCTGTTCAAAATTAGCGTCTTTGATCTATAAAGACATTCTGGTTTAATGACTGCAGTGTAATATTTTAGTTTTGTGTGCTTGGACATTTTTTGTTATAGATATTTTGGGTTAGTCGAAATGCAGTTTCCATCTTTTGGCATCTAATTTCATTTCGAGTCCATTTTCCTGAATTGTTTCACCAAGATATTTAAATTGTGATACTCGTTTAATTTTGCCACATTTTGACTCCATGAATTTTGGTGCTTGTTTGTTGCAGGTCATGTGTTCTGTCTTTTCAAAAGATATCTGAGGCCTACTATTTCCGCAATTTCTTTCAGGAGTTCAATCTGATTTTGGGCTGTTGAAATGTCTCGCGTTAATATTGCTACGTCGTCCGCAAATGCTAGCAATCTATCGCTAGTTTTCCTCTGCCTAAAGTGATTGGCTGGTGAATTTTGAAGGCGAATTTCTGTTTGCGTCATTCTTGTATCACTTTTTCAAGGACGCAGTTGAAGAGCAATGGTGAGAATCCATCTCCTTGTCTAACTCCCGTTTTGACTTCAAAGGGATCTGAGGGTTTCCCCATGAATTTAACCTTGGACGTCGTGTCTGTCAGTATCCGTTTTATGATTGCAAGTGTTTTCATGTCTAAACCTTGTTCTTTCAATATTTGGAAGAGTGATTTACGATCAGCTGAATCATAGTCTTTTTTGAAATCAACAAATGTGCAGACTAAATTTTTACTCAAATTTTCTGATGTCTTAGGGTTAGCTTTAGGTTCAAGCTTAGCTCTAGACACGATCGGCCTGGTTTGAATCCTGCCTGAAAATCTCCAATTTTTTGTTCTAGTTGTTGTTGTGCTCTATAAAGAAGACATTGGGATATTATTATTATTATTATTATTATTATTATTATTATTATTATTATTATTATTATTATTATTATTATTATTATTATTTCTGGACGATACTGCTGGTAAATGTGAAACTCTGGCGGTGCCTTCGAGAAAGTGAGCGAACAGGATGTGAACTAGCGATCCTCTACAGTCGCTCGGTCAAGGTGAAGTTGTGAGTTGACCTCGTAAGTTAGCTCTGAGGCAGGGGGGAGTTAACTTATTGAATTGTTTATGCTTTGGTCATGTCTGTGCCCTGTCGAGAGACGCCAGACTTGCTGGGAAGCACGTTCGCACTGATGTTTACAGTACAAGCTCGATTAAAAGAAATCAGATTGAGTTATTCATGGGAGTAGAACAAACGACATACCAGCTGCCCCGCCACGCCCACACTTCGACCCATAGCTGCCACTCCACAAAAATTACATTAATAAGAACGGTCGTTGTCTGTATGTTGGACTGGAGAGTGGCTTCATGGTATGGGTCGTGAAGCTGCTGAGAGGTGGTGAGCTCGAACAGTTCTGAAGACGTTTTTCCGTGATTTTCTCTTTTCCTTCCTTCCTTCCTTCCTTCCTTCCTTCCTTCCTTCCTTCCTTCCTTCTTACTCGATCATAGGAGAGGTTTGAAAAACAGGACATCTGTCTTTCTACTCTGCACTCGAGTAGAGTGTATTCCACGTGCGGGCAATAATGTCGTATTTCCTCGCCAGTTTAATATCAATTTAATCCGTCAAACTTGCACTTTGTTTCTTTTAGTGACTTAATAATAACAATTTTTACGGGGTGGAACGCAGAGGTGAATGAAGGTGCCGGGGTGAATGGGTCTAACTACAATATCACTAATTGATTTAAAACTTTAACAAAGGTTAAATTTCTTTATAATTTCAAAAATCAACACATAACAATGTAACAGGTACAAGTAGCAATTCATAAACAAGTCTAGGGAAGACACGATTGGTGGTATAAACAGATCTTTGGCTTCAAGACCTCATTTTACAGTTCCTGAGCTCCTAGCTCAAATTTACAAAAGGCACAAATTTACACAAGAGCAGAAAAATCTCAATACATGGAGCGCTTGCTCTCAACACACAATATCAAGCCTCCCAGAGGCACTTTTACAACACTAGAAAAGAGCTGACGTGCTCTCAGTTTTCCAAGCCTATTTTAGAAGATATCAGAAAATTACAATTACTCGCCATCAAGGCACAACTTACAAATTCGAAACAGAGGTATCTTGTACCCAACCTATTGGGCCGTTGCGGAAAAGAACAGGTTAAGTAAATGGCCCGAAACACAAATTTAATAGAGGCGAGTACTTGCACTCCTAAATATGCATTCTTAAAACCTAAGGGGCACTAGGCCGATGAAACAGGGGCTATTCCCAAACTATGGAGGTGACTCGTATAAGAAGGTAATTTAAAACACTACAGAAATGAAAAACGTAGTCACCTCAAACCAAGATGAAGGGGAGCTCGAGAGGGTACATCACTCCATATCCCAGATTTACAGTTAAAGATTTATGAAATTTTCACATGAACCGAAAGGAGATTTACATTTTAGAGAAGTTGGTTACATAGTTAAAGTTTCGAACCTTTCCCTCGGGTTAAACTGCGGAGCTAGCAAAAACGTAAGATGTTAGATGGCCATTACCTTGCTGAAGAACTGCTGCCTGATGAAAGAGGCGCCTCCCGCCTCCTGCTTGACACACATACTTAGTTAGACGACGATCAAGTGGCCAAGAGACGTGAAAATCCACAGTTTATAAACCCTCGGGTTAAGTTCGAGAACTTTCTTGAATACACCAGCCACACCCTCTCACTTTATTGGTTAAATTCAAAAGTAACACTCTGAATCGAGGAAGAAGCCTGTGATAGGCGGAAAGAAAAGATAAATATTGCCAACCCAAAAATAAATGAACATCATTTAGTAAAAAAAAAATATGAATACAAAACTTCTTTAAATCAAAATTTCTTTCACTTCGCACCAGGGTGCATGATCATAGCTTTTAGCAGTGACATCTATTGAAGAAGGTCCAAACTTCTTGATGATGGGCAAACAAAACAAATAGAAATTCACACAGTACAGGAAATTTCACGATAACAAAATTACGTTAAATTACAGTAGTGACATTTTCTGAGTAAAGGTTTAAGTAGGACTAGTTTCAAGTTCACGGTTCCTCCAGTAGATGAGTTTTCTTTTAGGCGCAAGATTCAAATGCGCGCCGTTGGGGTGTACCTCCCGGTACAATAATAATAATAATAATAATAATAATAATAATAATAATAATAATAATAATAATAATAATAATAATAATAATAACAATAATAATAATAATTTTCCGGGGTATCCGTGGAACGCAGAGGTTAAAGAAGGTGCCGGGGTGAATGGGTCTAACTACAATGTCAAGAATTAAATTTAAAACTTAAACTGAAGGTTATATATTCACAACTTCAAACTTAACAATATCTTATGACAATAATACAGGTACAAGTAGCAATTATTAAACAATATTGGGGTAAATCCAAGATTCAGAACCTTAACTCTTTGGGTTTTAAGCCCCTAATTTTACAATTTTACGAAAGGAAGAGGTACTATATAATGAGGGGCAGAAATCCCCTAATTCAAGAGCACTTGCTCCCTAAATCACAATATTTAGCCTCCCAGAGGCACACTTTACAGTTACAAAACTTAGAAAAGAGGGAACAGGCTCTCCGTTTCTTACTGCTTACTCAAGGCAACCTCAACTTACAAACACTGGCCTCTAGGGGCACAACTTGCGATATGAAATCTGATTTAACAGGGGTATTTAATACCCAACCTACGGGGGCCTTCATAGAAAAGGAACAGGTTAAATAACTGGTCCAAACACAAAATGAATGGAGGCGTGCCCTGCACTCCAAGATAATAAACACTAAAAACCTAAAGGGCTCTAGGCCGATGAAACAGGTGCTATTCCCAAACCACTGAGGTGACTCGTATAGAAATTACAATTACCACATTTCAGAATGAAAAACAGTTATGAAACGCAGTCACCTCAAACCAAGATGAAGGGGAGCTCGAGAGGGTACATCACTCTCTATCCCAGATTTACAGTTAAAGATTTATGAAATTTTTACATCAGCCGGAAGAAAGTTACATTTCAGAAGAAAAAGGTTACATAGTTAACGATTCGGACCTTTCCCTCGGATTAAACTGCGGAGGTAGCAAGAAAGAATAAGGTTATGTGGCCATTATCTTGTAGATGTTCTGTTGACCGATGAAGGAGGCTGCCCGCCTACTGCTTTGACACGCACACTCAGTAAGATGACGATCAATTGGCCAAGAAACGTGAAAAACCGCAGTTTATAAACCCTCAGGGAAGGTTCGAGATCATTCAGGAATAAACCAGCCACACCCTCTCAATTTAATTGGTCGAATTCAAAGTTACACTTCAGGATCGAACAAGAATCCTGTGATAGGTAGAAAATTAATTACAGAAATTAGGGATTGGCTAGATTCAAAACTGGCGGAAAGAAAAAGGAAATATTGCCAATCCAAAAATAAATGAACATCATTCAGTTACAAAAATCTAGAAATACAAAATTTCTTTAAATTATAATTTCTTACACCTCGCACCAGTGTGCATGATCATAGTCTTTTAGTAGTGTCATCTGTGGAAAAAGTCCATACTTCTTGATGAATGTCAAAAAAACCAGTAGAAATTCAGTCAGTTTAGGCAACTGCACAATAACAAAATTACATCCTATTTCTCTGGTGACATCTTCTGAGTAAAGTTCAAAGTTGGTGTTGTTCCAGTTTCACTGTTTTACCAATAGAGGAGTTCATTTAGGCGCTGAATTTGAATGCGCAGCGTTGGGGTGTACCTCCCGGTACAGACCTCCTCCCCCAAATGTCTTTCCTAGGGGTGACACAGGGGAATTTTGAAAAAAAAAACATTACCAGTTGAAGAAAATTTCTAAGTTTTTTGATGTGCATAGGTAGGAACTTGATTAGCTCCAGCTTTAGATAGTCCTTGTTGTCGTAGAATGTTAAATACATGTTGATAGTTTTGAAGGCAAGTCCTGCAGCCGCTGCCGATATACAGTTGAGGTCGCCCGGACCCCTCAAGTACCCTCAGATACACCTCTCCCGCTACTATGAGAGGGGTAGTCGTGGTGATGGACGCCGCAGATTAGAAGTATATGTGCAGTCCCCAGATGAGTTGGTGGTAGGGACACCGCACTTCACCCTTTGCGGGGAGATGGACTCATGCGCGCCGCTCACAAGGAGCCTTTACGGGAGTGGAGTGGGCCCGTACCCCACTTCAGTTGCAGCACGGCGGCAAACGGCTGACGGGGCGCTGAAACAGTAAGATCTAGGCGACAGAGAATTGTTGTTGCAGACTTGAGATAACGATCTTTATTAGTAATGCATACGGGCGGTCGGCGTGGAAGGTGCTTTTGTGCCAATAGTGCGTAGATGCAGGAGACGGGGGCTTGGTGATGGCCGCTAAAGAAATGCCAGCAGGAAAACCAGAGGAGAAGATCATACATACAGATCATGTTCCACATTTCATATAATCGGGGCAGAAGGACTCGGATAATGAAAAAAATTTAACCTTCAAACTCCTGCAAAATTTAGTGGCAAATGTTCTTTAATTATACAGGTTTGACTTGAGAGAGGTGTACTCTAAAGATCTTCTCTTTGGCTAGATTGCTCACTAATAATGTAACGGGAGTCAGGAAACCCCATATACTGCACGGCCCATGAAATCTGGGGGCAAACTTGCCCGCGGGAACAAAGTTCCTAACCATGACTTGATCTCCGACTTTTAAATTGGTGGGCTTCCGTCCACGATCATAGCTTTCCCTAACCTTTTCATGGGACACTTTAAGATTGGCCTTAGCCTTCTTCCATAGATCTCTAATATTATCGGGATCTATTGTTAGACAGCGGCGTGTTAGGCACAAATTTAAACATAAGAGAAGCAGGTGTGAACTTGTGAGATTCATCAACCGCCGAATTTTAAGCAAAGGTCAACCAGTGCAGGGACGTATCCCACCTGGAATGATCATCATGATGAAATGGGATGAGAGCCGATCACAGATTACGATTGACCCGCTCAGCCAGAGATGGTTGAGGATAATACGCCGATGTAGTTACATATGAAATAGACGGATGAAAACAGAATTTACGGAAGAGGTTGGATGCAAATGCTTTAGCATTATCAGAAACTATGTATTGACAAGGACCAAACGAAGTTAATATGGTATTTAAACAAGAAATGTTGGACTGAGCGGTTGCCAGCTTAGTCGGAAATCGCCAGGAAAGTCTCGTGAAACCGTCTACACACACTAGAATTAATTTGTTGGCGTTTCCCATTGATTAGGGGAAGGGTCCGACGTAGTCTATATAGAGGCGCGACGCTTGATGAGAAGATAATAGATCTAGCTGAGTGGACGTGGTGGGCTCACAAAGCAAGCAAGATTTATAAGCCTTTACCAATTCTCGAATTTCACCGTCCATATCTTTCCAAATGAACATCTCTCGGATCTTTTCCCGACTATTGAAGATACCTAAATGCCCCCCTAATTGGGTCTTATGATAGCACTTGAAGATCATAGGTACAAGCACAGCTGGAACCACTACTGTCATCTTTTGGTCATGCCTCGAGGGGCATCAAAAAACTCCATTCCTCAATACATAAGGGACGACATGTTCCCCAGAAGAAAGGGTCTCAATAATAGGGGCCAGCACTGGATCTTCAAGTTGATATTTTTCAATATCCCTAAACAGCATGGGGGCATCAGTTAGAATGGCATTAATGCCCGAAGGTGTGGGCGTGGGGAGAGAAGAACTCTCTTCCTGTTCGGCGGTCTCCACATCATGAGAAAACATGCGGCTTAGTCCATTAGCAACAACATTTTCAGATCCTCTGATATGCCTAACATCAAATTGGAAAGCAGAAGTCCTGATGGCCCAGCGGGCTATACGACCAGTACGACGCGGTATAGCTAGAACCCAACTTAAGGCTTGGTTATCTGTTTCCAGGTCGAACTTGACGAGTTCCAGATAGAGGCGGAACTTCTGTAGTGCAAATAAGATTGCCAAACCCTCAAGTTCATAGATTGAATATTTGCCTTCTTGGGCCTATAATGTCCTAGAAGCATAGGCGATGGGTCGCCTTCCGAGTTCAGTTTCCTGAAGAAGCACATCAGCCACCGCCGAAGATGAGGCGTCGGTCCGAACAATGAAGTTCTTCGAAAAATAAGGCATTGCAAGAACCGGGGCGTTACAAAGAGCTAATTTCAGATCTTCAAAAGCGGCTTGTTGAGACGGCCCCCACTCAAATTTGACGCCTTTCCTACGAAGGACGTTCAACGGAGCCGCTCTGTTAGCGAAGTTGGGAATACATTTCCTGAAGAAATTTACCATGCCTATGAACTTGGCAATACCTTTGATGTCCTTAGGAGGTTTGAAAACACGGATGGCCTGTGTTCTAGAATGATCAACAGAAATACCATCGGGCGACACAATATGTCCTAGGAATGATATGGAAGGCTTAGCAAAGGCTACCTTGGATAACTTGACAGTTAACCCAGCTTTACGAAGGCGATTGAGTACTTCCTTCAGGTGATCTAGGTGTTCTTCAGAGGTCTCAGAAAATACGACGACGTCATCCAGATAATGATACAAGTATTCAAACTTGATGTCGGAGGAGACCCTATTTAGCAGTCTAGTTAGCACAGCCCACCCCCCCACGTGGGGAGCACGAAAGGCACGCGGTTGTACTCATACAAGTTGTAATCCGTGGCGAAAGCAGTTAGATGTTTCGATTCTTCAGCTAGAGGGATCTGGTTGTACGCCTGATTAACGTCTAAGATGGTGAAGAACTTAGCTTTCCGAAACCGTGAAAAACAAGAGTGAAGGTCGGGAAGAGGCACAGATTGTAACACCACCTTTCGATTTAACGCCCTATATTCAGCAACCTTGGAGCTTCGGCACCAGAAAAATTGGCGATGAATACGCCGACTTAGAGGGTCGAATTATACCATCTTTTAGCATTTGATCGATGATCTCCTTCAGAGCTTTCATTTTAGGTGGGGACAGCCTATAACGAGGAAATCTAACTGGGATCGAATCCGTAACCTCAATCTTGTATTCAATAAGGTCAGTAACACCAAGAGTATCGGAAAATACATCTTGAAACGACTGACACAACTTACGAATACTCTCAGCCTGCTCTTCAGGTAGATGTCTAAGGTCTAACAACATCTCATCCTGGGTAGGCGAAACAGATGAACATGACACAGAGTTACATTTCAGTAAAGGAATTTTACAATTATTAGCAAATTTGAAAGTGCACGATTTGCTCTGAATGTCGAGCACTAGACCAGTAGAGGACATGAAATCCGCACCCAATATGACGGGGCAAGACAAGTGCGAAGCCACAAACAATTTAACATTCCAAGTGAATTTAGAGATACGAATGTTGGCAAAGATGAAACCTAAAATTTCTAATGGAGAAGAATTAACCAAAACGCTTTGAACAGAAAATGAAAAATAGTCAGGAAACTTGCACACGGACTTTAATTTGGAATACCACTCAGACGAAATTATAGATCAAACACTCCCAGAGTCCAATAGAGCCGTGACCGGTTCATTATTCAATTCAATTTTAAGAAAAGGTACAAGTGCGGGGGTCTCCGCCGCAATCCTGTGGCAGTTTTAGGGCATTCAAATGATGGCTTAGAAGAATAATTTTCCTACCAGAGCTTTCATTGCGTTTAACAGGGGCTGAGCCTTGAAAGGATGAACACGCCGATCCAGCCGGAGACACTAGTCATTTCCTATTATTTGAGTTGGTGGAGGTTGCAACAGAAATTGAGCAGGAGGGGGTGCTATTAACATTAGGGCAATTTTTGGCTACATTTGAAACATCGTTGCGATGACCCTACCCCATTCGTTGTCCCAGTGAATTTAATCAAAGGGCACTTATTACGCAGATGTTCCGTAGACCCACTTGTGGGTGGTGAGTGTTCGGCGAGGTGAAGGCCGAAAATTACTAGAAGACGGAGGGGGTTCCTTCGCGACTCTTAAGGTGTCTGCATACCGCACTCCTTGGACTGATAGAGCCTTATCCTCCAATTCTGCCAAGGTTTGGGGACGAGACTCAAAACACAAATAGGATATATAAGGTGGAGGGTTTCCTTCAACAAGAGTTTGCACTATCTGGTCTTCGGAAAAATGCTGGACGAACATTCTGGTATAAAATTTGATGTCTTGGATGTAATCAGCCAGATTTTCGTCCAGACGCTGTACCCTAAAATAGTACTTCTGTATGAGAGTGGACATTGCCCTAGCCGGAATGAAATTTGCTAGAAGGTGAGCATTGAAGTCTTCTATGGATGATTTATTAGCTATAGCCTTAACTATCTTGTCCGATAGGACACCTACAGAATACGGGTACATGATTTGAAGAATTTGGGAGTGATAGAGAGAAAACACTAGTGATTGATCCTGAAATTCAAATAAAATCGCGGAAAGGAAATAATATCATTAGTGGAATTTACTGAAATTTTTGAAATTACCCTAAGCAACATAGCCAGAGGATGGGGCAGACTACTAAAACAAGGTGACGAAATTAGTGATGGCCTAGATGGTTGAGTAGCTTCCGATAGAGTATTATTCAAAAAGAAAGGTGTAATTTGTTTGGGATGACCACACTCTGTTTCCAATAGGGCTGATGTTCGTTGAGTTGCCAAAGATTTTATATTTTCTCCACCCTTGGAAGAACCTTCCACAGCAGGCAAGTTGATTAAAGGGGCTTGATCGGATTTAGGAGTAGCTGCCCCAGACAATAATTGATTGACTCTATTAGACATTTTCGAAAGATGATCAACAAGGTTACTAGCTTACTCAGCATGGTCTTCTTTCAGTTTGAGAGACAATAGGTCCCTAACCCTATTATAAAAATGGAACAAACTAGCTTGTACTCTTTTAAGTTGGTTGGCAGAAGGATCATTCACTTATAAAAACTCACTACCGATGCTATTTCAGTGGTGTTATCAGTAATAGTGGAGAGAGCCTCATCAATTTCCTTCTCTCCCAAAGTTGGGATACTAATAGGTAATTCTAGGGATTCCTTAAGTTTGGTTGTATCTGCCGCAACCGTGCCTCCAGATCGAACATTCCTAATAAGAAATTCATAAATCAATTCCTTCTTGCGCAAGTAGCCGGGATGGAGGTCTTCGCGAGGGCCAGACATGATGAAAGAAAATTTAGAAATTTAGAAAAAAAATCAGTGACCGAGAAAATTCTTAGAGTTCAGTGCGGATTCTATGTTTAGCCGTCATGAGGGCTTAATTTGAGACCCATTCAACCACGCTCTGCTACCAGTTGTTCCGTGGTATCTGTGGAACGCAGAGGTGATGAAAGAAGTGCGGGCTTGAATGGGTCTAACTACAGTCTCACAATTAATTTAAAACTTTAAAAAAGGTTATATTTCTTTAGAAATTCAAAAATAAGAAATAACAGCATAACAGGTAAATTAACGATTTCGAAACAAGTCAAGGAAAATACAATATTAGCGTATTCAACAGGTTCTGGGCTTCAAGCCCCTCGCTTTACAATTCTTGAGACCCCAGCTCAAATTTACAAAAGAGCACAAATTATTCAAGGGCAGAAATCCCCTAATTCAAGAGCACTTGCTCTCAAAAATACAATATCTAGCCTTCCAGAGGCACTCGTTACAATGACAAAATTTGAAAAGGAGCTAACAGGCTCTCACTTTGTTACTGCCTACTCAAGGCAACATTACATCAATCTCTGGTCTCTCAAACCACCATTTACAAATGAACTTACAGGGGTATTTAATACCTAACCTACCGGACCTTCATGGAAAAGTACAGGTTAAAAACGGGTCCAAACACAAGGTGAATGGAAGCACACGGCGTTCCAATGTAATGAACACTGAGAAACCTAAAGGGCTCTAGGCCGATGACACAGGGGCTATTCCCAAACTACTGAGGCGACTCGTATAGGAATTGCTTTAACACCTTACTGAGGAAAAGTTATAAAACGTAGTCACCTCACACCAAGATGAAGGGGAACTCGAGATTGTACATTACGCTCTATCCCCGGTTTACTGTTGAAGATTTTAGGAAGGTTTTTACATTAGTCGGGAGAAGTTACATTTTAGAAAAGCTTGTTACGTAACTAAAGAGTCAGACCTTTCCCTCGGGTTAAACTGCGGAGGTTGCAAGAAAGAAAGATATTATGTGGCCATTACCTTGTAGATGTTCTGTTGACAGATGAAAGAGGCCCCCCGCCTCCTGCTTTGACACACACTCTCAGAAAGATGACGATGAATTGGCTAAGAAACGAAGAAATCCCTAGTTATAAACCCACAGGAAAGGTTCGAGATCATTCTGTAGCCACAGCCTCTCAATTTTATTGGATGAATGCCAAAGTTACACTTAGAAACGAACAAGAAGCCTGTGATAGGTTGAAAATTAAATAAAGAAATTAGGGATTGGCTAGAGTCAAAACTGGCGGAAAGAAAAAGGAAAAATTGCCAACCCAAAAATAAATGAACATGAATCAGTTACAAAAATCTAGAAATACGAAACTTCTTTAAATTATAACTTCTTACAACTCGCACCGGGGTGCATGATCATAGTTTTTAGTGGTGTACTCTGTGGAAAAATGTCCAAACTTCTTGATGAATGTTAAACAAAGCAAGTAGAATTTCACTCAGGTTATGAAACTGCACAATAACAAAATTACTCAATATTTTAATGGTGGCATCTTCTGATTAAAGTTCCAAGTTCGTATAGTTTCAGTTTCACTGTTTTACCAATAGAGGAGTTCATTTAGGCGCTAGTTTTGAATGCGCGGCGTTGAGCTGTACCTCCCAGTACAATAATAATAATAATAATAATAATAATAATAATAATAATAATAATAATAATAATAATTATAGTGCAGGAGGAATCTCTACAGTTTAATTTCAAAATGCGATTAGCCTACTTTAAAATAAGTTATTAGCGTAGTGGAATTCGTAGAGTGAATTGTCCGAATAGTGGTGTGACGTGAACATTTCGTTGTGCATGGCGCATATATTATTGTAGAGAAGTACTCAAGGTTATTCTACCGATCCCGCCCAGCGTGGTGGACTGCAGTGAGCTGTATGAGACCAGTGCTGTGGGTCAGTACGCTGCCGCGTCAGAAGAGAACGGCACTGCACGGGCTGGGCCGCCTGAGCTCGTGGGTTTGAAGTGCTGCGCGGTGGGCCTGGCTGCGGGACTCTGCCAGGCAGTCAGGGTTCTTAAGGGATCCCTGAAACAAAGGCGGTTTACGGAACACTGCTTCTGGATTTTAATTAGGTAGGATACTAGCTGGTGAGCTAACACACTTTACAGGAAAAAGATTTATGTAAAACTAGCAAGATACCCGTGCTTCGCTACGGTATTATACTGAAATTTATGATTGAATGCTTATTGTTTTAGATATATAATCCGCCGAAATTCGCGATCTGACTCGTTTTCTGCGAGAATCCACTAAAATTCCCGATCTGACTCGTTTTCTATTAGATTCCGGCATGTTTCCTCCCATTTTTCAATCTTCCTTTCCAGATATCGATTTCGTACTTCCCGGGCTAGGCTCAGGTATTCCTCCCGGTCAGTTGGGTCCGTAAATCTTTGCCATATTTTCCTATAATCATTTTAATATGTATAAAATCCTTCAGGAGATCCGGCGTGGTGTCATATTGGGTGCTTTGGCGGCACTGAACCCGCGGCCGGACTGCATTCTTAGTCATTACCCGTCCAGGAGCCGTTTCCAGCGCGGTCCGCACATTTGACGACGGTCCGGAATATTATTATTATTATTATTATTATTATGTGTTGCTGGAATGGCTGATGACAGGGAAAACCGGAGTATCCGGAGAAAAACCTGTCCCGCCTCCGTTTTTTCCGGCACGAATGTCACATGGAGTGACCGGGATTAGAACCACGGAACCCAGCTGTGAGAAGCCGGCGCGCTGCCGCCTGAGCAACGGAGGATACTTATAAGTACATTAAGAACAGTAAAATCAATTGGCCTCACCTCCTTCTACACCCTACCGCCGTTAAGTTTATTTACCGCCACCCCCCCCCCCCCCAAAGAAATTAAAAGAAGGCTTGTTTCTTTATGTTTAAAGGAGATTCCAAACACCAATGTTCACGTCTATTGCCTTCAGTTTTGAGATATAAGTATCCCCATAAAAATAATTTGCTTTTTTCACTTCATTTCACACTACTCTTCACCCCCCCCCCCCGCCCCCTAAGCAAATTTTCCCGCAAAAAATACTTGTTTCTTTAATAGTAAAAGATCTTCTAAATACCAATTATCACGACTCTAACTTCTTCAGTTTTTGATTTATGTGTCCCCATGAAAGGAATTCAACTCCTTTACACTTCCACCCTCCAAGATGGTTTCCCCACCAAAACGCGTTTTTCTTTGTTTTTAAAGGAGATCAAATACGAATTTTCACGTCTGTAACAACTTTAGTTTTTATTAGATGTATGCATTCTCATACAATTAAGTCAATTAAATTTTTAATTCTTTCTCCCCCCCCCCCCCTTCATTGGATTTTCCGAGAATACGTGTTTCTTTACTTTTAAAGCAGATTGCAAATATCAAATTTCACGTCTGTAACATCTTCTTTTTTGAGATATCAGTAGCCTAATTAAAAGAATTCAACACCATTTTCAGTCACTTTTACCCACCCCCCACCACCCAAGTGGTATTTCCGAAAACTAAAAATACACGATTCGTTATGTTTAATACAGATAAAAATACCATTTTTCACTTCTGTAACATGTTAAGTTTTTTTAGATATACTGTAAAAATTCTCATTTTAACATTTCACCCCTTTTGAGTTCCCCTTAAGTGGAGTTTCAAAAAACAAATCACCTATGTTTCTTTACATTTACAGGAGATTCTAAACTCCCACTTTTTACGTCTGTAACATTTTACGTTTCCAAGATATTCTGTAGATATAGCCTTTCAAAAAATTCACCCCAATTTGTCACTCCTGTTTAAACGCCATTAATTGGATTTTCCAAAAACTAAAAAATACGTGTTTCTTTATTTTTAAAGGAGGTCCCATATACAAATTTTCAGTTCTGTAATATCTTCAGGTTCTGAAATATAAGTATCCTCATTAAAGGCATTCAACCCATTTTTCACCCTTTTACACCCCTCCTATTGGGATTTACAGGAAACAAAAAAATACGTGTTCCTTTATTTTTAGAGGAGATTCTAACAACCAATTTTTACATCTGTAAATTTTAAAGTTTTAAGATGTAGACACACTCATTTTAAAAAATTCACACACCCCTTTTAACCCCCCAATATTTGAATTTTCCAAAAACGAAAAAATACGTGTGTTTCTTTACTTTTAAAGTAGATCCCAAATACCAATTTTCAGGTCTGTAATATCTTCAGGTTCTGAGATATAAGTAGCCTCATTAAAGGCATTCAACCCATTTTTCACCCCTTTTCACTCCTCCTATTGCGATTTTCCGAAAACAAAAAAATGCGTGTTTCTTTATTTTTAATGAAGATTCTAAATACCAATTTTTACATCTGCAAACTTTAAAAGTTTGGAGATATAGATTCACTCATTTTTAAAATTCACCCCCTTTTCACCCTCCCATTAATTGGATTTTCCAAAAACGAAAAAATACGTGTTTCTTTATTTTTAAAAGAGATCAAAAGTACCAATTTTCAGGTCTGTAATATCTTCAGTTTCTGAGATATAAGCACCGGTATCCTGATTACGCATTCAACCCCTTTTCACCCTTTTTCACCCCTCCTATTGGGATTGACTGAAAACAAAAAAATACGTGTTTCCTTATTTTTAAAGAAGATTCTACATACCAATTCTCACATCTCTAAACTTTTAAAGTTTTGAGATATAAACACACTCATTTTAAAATGTCACCCCCCTTTTCACCCCCTTAGCGACGGAATATCCAAAAATCCTCTCTTAGCGAGCACCTACATCTTAATATGAATATATCCCCAAAATTTCATTTCTTTATGTCCAGTAGTTTTGGCTCGGCGATGATGAATCAGTCAGTCAGTCAGTCAGTCAGTCAGGACAAGCTACTTTATATATATAGATTTTCATTAAATTTGACAACTTACAGCAACTGTTAACAGAAGCAGTGTTTTATATTTTATGCTGTGGATGTACCTACCACAGTCGCTCCCTTCGCAATCCTAGCGAAACGTAGCCATATTGATATTGTCTGTGCAAAATACTTTTAAAATGGTTTCGTTCGGTCTTAGCCGTGTTGAAACACCGGGTCCCGTGAGTTCTCCGAAGTTAAGCAGCATTGGGCGTGGTCAAGATTTGGATGGGTTGCCACGCACTGTTTGTGGGGGCAAGGGAATTGAGGACCGGAAAGGAACTGGCCATAATTTATTTCTTTCTTAATCTGCTTACCTTCCAGGGTTGGCTTTTCCCTCGGACTGAGCGAGGGATCCCACCGTTACCGCCTCAAGTGCAGTGTCCTGTATTTTGAGGCATTGGGTCTGGGATACAACTGGGGAAGATGACCAGTACCTCGCCCAGGCGGCCTCGCCTGCTATGATGAATAGGGGCCTTGATGGGGGATGAGAACATTGGAAGGGATAGACAAGGAAGAGGGAAGGAATCGGCCGTGGCCTTAAGTTAGGTACCATCCCGGCATTTGCCTGGAGGAGAAGTGGAAAACCACGGAAAACCACTTCCAGGAAGGCTGAGGTGGGAATCGAACCAACCTCTACTCAGTTGACCTCCCGAGGCTGAGTGGACCTCTTTCCAGCCCTCGTGCCACTTTTCAAATTTCGTGGCAGAGCCGGGAATCGAATCCGGGCCTCCGGGGGTGACAGCTAATCACACTAACCACTACACCACAGAGGCGGACACTGGCCATCGAACCGTTAGTAAACTCCGGCTCAGGCACACCTCTGCGGAGGTTAGAAAGGTAAACATTTCTCCAAATGTTGATACTAGCAGTTCAATATCTGAGCTTTTCTCTTGGATCACAATATGTTTTTCCTTGGTCGCAACTTTGACAGGTATACACGAAGTCCTTTTCCTTTGTTTGATTCTTATCCTTTACTAATCCTTGTTGTTCAAAGGGGCCTAACATCTAGGTCATCGGCCCAAAAGTTTTCTGCGAGATTGCAGGAAACTCCTTTTTTCACAGATACCGGGCGAGTTGGCAGTGCGTTTAGGGGCGCGCAGCAGTGAGCTCGCATCCGGGAGATAGTGGATTCGAACCCCACTGTCAGCAGCCCTGAAGGTGGTTTTCCTTGGTTTCCCGTTTTCATACCAGGCAAATGCTGGGGCTGTACCTTAATTAACGGCACGGCCGTTTCTTCCTACTCCTAGCCCTTTCCTATCCCATCGTCGCCGTTAAGACCTATCTGTGTCGGTGCGACGCAAAGCAAATTGTGAAAAGAAAAAAATCACCGATAACCAAAACGCATCACAAGATTGTTTTTTGTGGCCTCCGAAGAGGTCTGGTGCAGGTCTTTCGAGTTAACACCGTATGGGTGACCTGCGCATCTGTGGGGATGGGGCCCTGCCTATGATGGAATCTAATGCTGAAGACGGCACACACACACACACCCAGCCCCCGAGGCAATGGAATTAACCAATGCAAGTTAAAACCCCGACCCGGCCGGGAATTGAACCCGGGACCCTTTGGACCAAAGGCCAGCACGCTAACCATTTAACCATGGAGCCGGACTCAAGATTGTTAATTGCAGTTGTCTTTTACAGTATTATCCAATCACATTTCAGTTCAACCAGTTGATCATTTGTTTGTAGCCTGAGTAAATCACCTCAACTGCTTGAGTGTTCATGATCCAGCAGTACAGGTGATCGGAAATCAGTGGTACACTATCTTCATGCTTGTTTTTCTGTCTGAAACTTATATAAGAGGGAAATATTCCAACTCTACTTTTATAGACATTTTATGCATTTTTGCAGAACCATAACATGATGTCGTGAACCCAAGGTTTCTGCGGACGTATCAACGCTCTATACCGTGTTATCAACATTAAAATAATATTTATTTATTCATTCATTCGCTCATCAGTTCAGAGTAGAACACAACATTCTATCTTTCTTAATCTGTTTACCCTCCAGGGTCGGTTTTTCCCTAGGACTCAACAAGAGATTCCACCTCTACCGCCTCAAGGGCAGTGTCCTGGAGCGTGAGACTTTGGGTTCGGGGGATACAACGGGGAAAACGACCAGTACTTCGCCCAGGTGGCCTCAACTGTTATATTGAACAGGGGCGTTGTGTGGGGAGGAGAAGATTGGAAGGGATAGACAAGGAAGAGGGAAAGGAGCGGCCGTGGCCTTAAGTGAGGTACCATCCCGGATTTGTCGGGAGGAGAATTGGTAAACCACGGAGAACCACTTCGAGGGTGGCTGAGGTGGGAATCGAACCCCCTCTACTCAGTTGATCACCTGAGTCTGAGTGGATCCCGTACCAGCCCTTGTAAAACTTTTCAAGTTTTGTGATAGATCCGGTAAACGAACCCGGGTTTCCGGGGGTGGCAACTAATCATGCTAACCACTACACCACAGAGGCGGGCAGAACAAAATATACATCCTCATTGGCAATTATACTGAAGTACTGTTGTGCCAGAAGGTACTTTCATGCGAAGTGCGGGAAATTTAAAAATATATTTAACAGATTTACGTTGTAATGATGAAGGGAAGAATTGTGCAAACTTGTTGTTTTACACGACTGTTGATATGTTGACCGTAGCCACGGGAACTCCTGTTTTAAGTGACTGTTGATATGTTGATCGTAGCTACGGGAACTGCAGTTTTATGTTGAAATTGAAGCACAGAGGTGTGATAGTTCAAAAAAATATCCCACACATATTGGCTGGTATTGGAATCGAGGCGGTCCTGATAATCAGCCAGTGACTATGTCACTCGGCTACCACGTCCAGTAAGACATTATTCCGGCACCTTGACTGAATGATCAGCATAGAAGTCCTCCGTTCAAAGAGTTTCGGATTGAATTCCAGCGGCTCGGGGGTTTTATTCACATGTGGTTAATCCTCCGTCCCAGGGAACTGAACGTTTTCGTCACATAACAAGCAACAGTGCTAGAAACAGGGGACGAAGATTTCTAGTGTCCAAGGATCGATTACCGGCCGCGTCGGGGATATTTAACAGCGTTTAGTTATCTTCTCTTTTTCGGGGACTGGTTACTTGTGTTCTATTCTGTAAATGCAGTAAACACCTGAGAAACACGCAATGGTTAGTAGCGAACACGTTTTGTTGGCTCAGGAAGGGCAGACTAGCGCCAGGGGAATGATAATACTGGCAATGAAATGGAGTATAGCTTTTAGTGCCGGAATGTGTCCGAGGACTTCGGCTCGCCAGGTGCAGGTCTTTTGATATGACACCCGTAGGCGACCAACGGGTCGTGATTAGGATGAAATGATGATCAAGACGACACATACACCCAGTCCCCGTCCAAGGGGAATTAACCAATTATGGTTAAAATTCCCGACCCTGCCGGAAATTGAACCCGGGGCCCGTGTGACCAAAGTCCATGGAGCCGGACATAATAATAATAATAATAATAATAATAATAATAATAATAATAATAATAATAATAATAATAATAATAATAATAATAATAATAATAATGATGATGATGATGATGATGATGATAATACAATGAAAATGAATATCCACAGCATGATTCCAGTCATTCGAGCGGGTCAGGAATGGAATGAATGAAGCCCCCATCTAGCGGCGAGGATAGGAATTGTGTCAGCTGCCGAAACCTGTCGCAGTCCTCTAGGGCAATAATAATGAATGGCAAATGAAATGAAGGGATATTGGTGAGTATTGCTGGAATGAAATATGACAGGGAAAACCGGAGTACCCAGAGAAAAACATGTCCCGCCTCCGCTTTGTCCAGCACAAATCTCACATGGAATGACCAGGATTTGAACCACGAAACCCAGCGATGAGAAGCCGGCGCGCTGCCGCCTGAGCCACGGAGGCTCAATAATAATAATAATAATAATAATAATAATAATAATAATAATAATAATCATAATAATAATAATAATTTAAGTACACGATTGCCTACCAAGAACTGTCTCCAGCTATTCACATTGCTGCTGCGCGGATGTCCTTGAAGAGTGCGGTGTAAGCGCTAAAGCTAGCTGAACAATGAACATTCCGTCTCTGTTTTGAAGTGTGACGCCCTATTGTACACAACTCCGGAATGCAGAAAGAACATCTGAGTAGAATTCCGCACCTGGGACTTTACCATCTCTCACAATCGACAAGTGAAAAGGGTCAAAAGTGTCATTTTTTAGCCCTTTCACCAATGTGCCGAGGAAACATTTCCGAATAAGAAAATACAGAATTTATTTACATTACCTTCCTTCTGCAAGGAGCACAATATTAAAGTAAGTCCAAAACAAAAGTAATGGAGTTCAGTCCAACGAAGTCAGGTGATGCAGGAAATAATAGATTAGGAAATGATAATAATTAATGTTATTTGTTTTACGTCCCACTAACTACTTTTAAGGTCTTCGGAGACGTCGAGGTGCCGGAATTTAGTCCCGCAGGAGTTCTTTAAGGTGACAGTAAATCTACCGACACGGGGCTGTCGTATTTGAGCACCTTCAAATACCACCGGACTGAGCCAGGATCGAACCTGCCAAGTTGGGGTTAGAAGGCCAGCGCCTTAACCGTCTGAGCCACTCAGCCCGGCAAATTCGGAAAAGAAATCTTACAGAAGTAGATAAATGTTGTTAACTTGGGTAGTAAAATAGAAAGTAAGGAGGACGTAAAATGCACACTATCACAAGCAAAGAGGGTCTTTCTTAAGAAAGGATATTTGCTAACCTCGAACATTAATATAGAGATTAGAAAGATGTTTGGAAGACATTCGTCTGGAGCGTGTCATTGTATGGAAGTGAAACATGGACGATATCTAGCTTAGAAAGAAAATAGAAGCTTTTGAAATGTGGTGCTACAGAAAAATCTGAAGGTAATAATAATAATGGCGTGTGGCCTCCGGAGAGGCATGGTGCAGGTCTTTTTCTAGTAGACGGCCTATTAGGTGACCTGCATGTCTGTGAAGATGAGGGCCCTACCTAGGATGATTTCTAATGTTGAATACGCCACACATACCCAGCCCCCGAGCCATTGGAATTAACCAATTAAAGTTAAAATCCCCGACACGGCCGGGAATCAAACCCGGGACACTCTGAACCGAAGGCCAGTACGCTGATCATTCAGCCAACGAGTCGGAAAATCTGAAGGTAAGATGGACAGATAGAAGCACGAATGAAGAGATACTGAATCGAATTGGTGAGAGGAGATCGATTTGTCTAAATTTGACGAGAAGAAGAGATAGAATGATAGGACACATCTTAAGACACCCTTGACTTGTGCAGTTGGTTTTTGAGGGAAGTGTACATGGCAAGAACAGTAGGAGTTGTCCAAGTTAATAATATGAGAAGCAGATTAGAGCAGATGTAGGATGCAGATCTCCATGCCACCCTATCCTGTGCTAACCTTTCGTTTCTACTTCTATGGACTGATGACTCAAACAACAAAATCAACAACAACAATCTTCCTTGGCAGTTAAGAATGTTGAGTCAATTACTGGTGACTGAATACTATTTTTTAAAATTCGTATTCTTGTAGAACTGATATTTATCAAATTAAGGTGTATTTATCGCCCAAACTAGTCCTGATCAAGTAACACACATCTCCAGGACGACAGATATTGGCATTTCCTGTATAAGAATGAATTTATTTAATTGAAAGTGATTTGCGTCGTAAATATTTACACAAGTTCGCAATAATTTCAGGACATAGATCTTAAAATGAGATGTTCCAGAGTATAGACTATCGTTGCAGATCAATAAAATTAGTAGGGAAAATGGTTTTCCGTGGTTTCCCATCTTCACACCAGGCAAATGCTGGGGCTGTACCTTAATTAAGGCCACGGCCGCTTTCTTCCCACTCCTACCCCTTTCCTGCCCCATCGCCGCCATAAGACCTATCTGTATCGGTGCGACGTAAAGCAAAAAAAAAAAAAAAAAAAAGAAAAGAAAAAAAAAAATGGTAGAGTGAAATCATCATGATAGCTTACATTGTGAAATTTGATACTACTTCATGAAATTACTTGTGAAAAATGTGTTCTACACCGTAACCTGAAATATTTAGGAACGTGCGCTCAGATTTCTTAAACTACAATTACACTCAACACACAACTTGTAAACAGTGAGCAGACAGTGAAAAAGTATTTAAAAAATCGCTTTAAAATAAATTTGTCGTTAGGTAGACTGTCTCGTCCTTGGTACCGAGCGAGTTGGCCGTGCGATTAGGGGCGCAGCTCGGAGCTTGCATTCGGGAAGTAGTGGGTTCGAGCTCGAATGTCGACAGCCCTGAAGATTGTTTTCCGTGGTTTCCCATGTTCACACCGGGCAAATACTGGGGTAGTACCTTAATTAAAGCCACGACTGCTTTCTTCCAATTCCTAGCCCTTTCCTATCCTTTCGTAGCCATAAGAACTATCTGTGTCGGTGCGACGGAAAAAAAAAGAAGGAAAGAAAGAAAAGAAATGTTCGAAATTGATAAGTTGATCCTTTGAGCGAACGTTTGCGTCCTCCAAAATTCTGGTACCAGTGTCTCAAATGTTTATATTTTGATTTCGGCTTCTTTGGATAAAATGTGTGTACCTAGCCATCTCACAGTTCTGTTTTGGAACTTCGATTCATTGTTCGGTAATATTCTGTAGTTCACCAAATAATAATAATAATAATAATAATAATAATAATAATAATAATAATAATAATAATAATAATAATAATAATAATAATAATAATAATAATAATAATAATAATAATAATAATAATAATAATAATAATAATAATAATTGTACCGGGAGGTACATCTCAACGCCGCGCATTCAAAATTAGCGCCTAAATGAACTCCTCTATTGGTCAAACAGTGAAAGTGATAACACAACAAGGTGGAACTTTAATCAGAAGATGTCACCGCTGAAATGTTAAATAATTTTGTTATTGTGAAGTTGCCTAAACTGACTGAATTTCTCCTTGTTTTGTTTTGCTATACATAAAGAGGTTTGGACACTTTTCTACAGATGACACCACTAAAAATTATGATCATGCACTTTGGTGCAAAGTGAAAGAACTTACAATTTAAAGAAGTTTTGTATTCCTAGGTTTTCCATAACTGATCTATGTTCATTTATTTTTGGGTTGGCAATACTTCCTTTTCTTTCCGCCAGTTTTGAATCTAGCCAATCACTAATTTTTGTAATTAATTTTCAACCAATCCCACATTTCTTGTTCACTTTGTGTTAACCAATAAAATGTAAGAGGGTGTGTCCTGATTAATCTTGAATGCTCTCGAACCTTCCCTGAGGGTTTATAAACTGCGGCTTTTCACGTTTCCTGGCCAATTGATCATCGTATTTTTGAGTGTGTGTGTTTAAGCAGGAGGCGGGCGGCCTCTTTCGTCGGCAGCAGAACATCTATAAGGTAATGGCCACATAAATTACATCTTTCTTGTTATAGCTACCTCCGCAGCTTAATCCGAGGGGAAAGGCCCGAATCTTTAACTATGTAACCTACTTTTCTAAAAAGTAAATTTTCTTTTGGCTAATGTAAAACTTCATAAAGCTTTAACTGTAAATGGGGGATAGAGAGTGAGCCACCCTCTCGAGCTCCCCTTCAACTTGGTTTGAGGTGACTACGTTTTGTAACTGTTTCTCCCTTTCCGTAATGCATTTATTCAGTCTTTATTCGTGTCACCGGCGTAGCTTGGGATTAGCTCCTGTATCTTTGGGCCAAGAGCCCCGTTAGGATTTTATTCTTTATTATCTAGGAGTGCAAGTGTACGCCTCCATTCAGTTCGTGTTTGGGCCAGTTGTCTAACCTGTTCTCTTTCCATGAAGGACCAATAGGTTGGGTTATGAATACCCTTGTAAAAGTAATGTCAATTGTAAATTGTGCCTAGAGAGGCCAGAGAGTGTAAGAGTTGTGTGTAACGTTGCTTTGAGTAGGCAGTAAGAAACTGAGAGCCTGTTAGCTCTTCTTCAAGTTTTGTAAGAGTAACGAGTGCCTCTGGAAGGCTAGATATTGTATTTTGGGAGCAAGTGCTCTTGAACTAGGGGATTTCTGCCCTTAACTAAATAATACCTCTTCCATTTGTAAAATTGTAAAACTAGGGGCTTGAAGCCCAGAATTTGTAAAAATCACTAATCTTGGACTTTCTTAGTCTTGTTTCAAGATTGCTTTCGTACCTGGCATGTTGTTATTTGTTGAGTTGTTGTTTTTAAAGAAATATAAACTTCAGTTCAAGTTTTAAATTAATTTTGATATTGTAGATATACCCATTCACCCCGGCACTTTCTTTAACCTCTTTCTGCTCCACGGGCATCCCCGTAATAATAATAATAATAATAATAATAATAATAATAATAATAATAATAATAATAATAATAATAATAATAATAATAATAATAATAATAATAATAATAATAATAATAATAATAATAATAATTGTACCGGGCGGTACACCTCCACGCCGCGAATTCAAATATTGCGCCAGTTGAAACCTCTCTATAGGAGAAAGCCTGAACTTTAACAAACTGTATTAACTCAATGGTTTCTCGGAAGATGTCTCTACTGTAAATTGTGAAGTGTTCTGAACTATGTCTATTTCGATTTGTATTTGTTTGCTCTGTAGCAAGAAGTGTGGACATTCTCTTCTAGATGGCACTACTTAAGAACTATAATTATACACCCTAGTGCGAAGTGACGGAACTGTTTTTTGAAGAAATTTGGTATTCATAAGTTTGTTCTTTGTTAAATTTATTTCATTCATTTTTTGGGTTGGCAGTATAACCCTTCTCTTTCCGCCAGTTTTGAATTTAACCAATCAGTAATTTCTGTAATTAATTTTCCTCCAATCATAGCTTTCTTCCTCAGGTTTCCATGTGTAATTCCTAGTCTACCAATAAAGTTGAAGGAGTGTGCCTATTCATTCTTGAATGGTCTCGAATTTTCCACGAGGGTATAAAAACTGCTGATTTTCTTGTCTCCGGGCGACTTCAGTAACATTTTTCGCAGTGTGTGAATATATATAGCAGGGGGCGGGAAGCGCCTCTTTCTCCAAGCAGCAGTTCATCTACAAGGTAATGGCCTGTTAACATCTTCATTTCTTGCTAGCTCAGCAGTTTAACTCTCGGGGAGGGTTCGAAACCTTTAGTATGTAAACTACCCTTTTAAAATGTAAATTCTTTTCTGTCTATCTATAAATTACAAATCTGTAAAGCGAGGATAGAGAGTGCTTCACCCTCTCGAACTCCCCTTCATTTTGAATTTGAGGTGACTATGTTTTCGTAACCGTTTATCTCTTCCTTCTTAAAGTCTTAAACTTATTTGCCAACTAGTCACCTCCCTAGTATGGGATTAGCCCCTGTATAACTGGCCGAGTGCCACCTAGGTTTTAAGAAGTCTCATGTAGGAGTGCCAGCTACGCCTCCAGTCAATTTGTTTTTTCGGGCCATTTAATTAACCCAGAGTTTGTTTTCTTCATGTGAAGGCCCTGTAGGTTGGGTACAAGATACCCCTGTTTCACTGTATGTGTGCCCTAAGGGCAGTTAGGAATGAAGTTTGTTGTAGCCTTTGATAGGCTTGTAAAATTGAGAGCGGGTCTGCTCTTTTCCTCTTAAAATTGTAATTAGGAGCAAATGCTCCTCGTACCTAGGGGTTTTCTGCCCTTCAGCTATTGTGGTGGGAGCTGAGAGCTCAAAAATTAATCTTGGGGCACGAAGCCCAAATCTTGTAACAATTGTAATTTCTTAACTTGTTTTCCTGCTACTTGGTAGCTGTTACTCTGTTGTTGTTATCTGTTGTTTTTGAAAAGAAAATATAACCTTTGTTAAAGTTTTAAAATTAACTTTAATTTTGTAGGTTGAGACCTATTCCCGCCCGCACCTTCTTTCACCTCTAACTACCACGGATAACTCCGTAACAAGTGGTAGCAGAGCGTGGTTGAATGGGTCTCAATTTAGCCCCTTTTGTTGGCTAAACATTGTTTTCGGTTCGAACTCTAACAATTTTCTCAGTTGCTGGAATTTTTGTTATTTGTCTAAAAAATTTCTGTCATCATGTCCGGCTCTCGCGACGTCCTCCATCCCGGCTATTTGCGCAATGAGGAATTGATCTATGAATTAACGATTAGGAATGTTCAATCTGGAGGCACGGTTGCGATAGACACCAATAAGTTAAAAGATTCCCTTGATTTGCCTATTGCAATCCCGACTTTGGGAGAAAAAGAGATCGATGACTCTCTCTCCACGATCACTGATAATGCTACTGAGCTAGCATCTGTAGTTAGTTTTTTTGAAGTAAGTGATCCATCTCCTAATCAACTCAAAAGAGTACAGGCCAGATTGTACCACTTTTATAATAGGGTATATGATCTATTGTCCCTGAAGTTAAATGACCTTCAGGGTAAGGAAGCTAGTGCTGTTGCTGATAACCTGTCTAAAATGTCTAGTAAAGTTAGCCATTTGTTATCTGGATCTGCTATTCCAAAAACCGACCAGCCTATGGTAGTAAATATCGTAAGTGGGGAGGATTTCTCTAAAGAGGAAGGAGGTAGTACTGCGGAGGCTACCCAACGAATATCTGCCCCATTAGAAACTGTGTCCGATCGTCGCACGTCCATTCCACCCTTCGTGTTAAATAATGCTCCTTCTGAATCTGCTTCTCCGCCACTTAGGCCCCTTCCTATTACGTCCCCGGGTTTCAGCAGTTTGCCCCATCCTTTAGCAATGTTGCTCAGAGGTATTTCTAAGTTTTCTGTTAACTCTACCAGTGACGTAATTTCATTCTTAAGGTTTTTAGTTGAGTTTCAGGATCATGCCCTGGTTTTTTCTCTATCTCCGTGTCAAATTCTGCAGATCATTTATCCCTATGCAATTGGTGTTCTCTCCGACAAGAAAGTTAGGGCAATTACTGAACAGTCATTCATAGAAGACTTCCATGCCCATCTGTTGGCAAATTTTATCCCCGCTCGAGCTAGATCATCGCTCATTCAAAAGTACTACTACCGAGTACAACGGTTGGATGAAAATTTGGCAGACTTCATCCAAGACATTAAGTTCTACACTAGGGTATTTGCTCTACATTTCCCTGAAGATCAAATTATACAGGCTATTGTGGAAGGAATTTCACCACCTTACAGATCATACTTATGTTTTGCGTCGCGTCCGCAGACTTTTGCTGAGTTAGAGGCTATGGCCGTCTCAGCCGAAGGAGTTAGATACGCCGATACCTTGCGTGTCGCGAAAGAACCCCCTCCATCCTCTAGTAGTTTTCGGCCTCCACCTCGCCGACCCGTCACACCCCGTAAATGTTACGCTTGCGGATCGCCTGACCATCTTCGCAAACATTGATCAAGGCTAGTGGGACAAGGAATGGAGCAGGATCATCTCTAGAGAATAAACTGGGGCAAATATTCATTTATAGGAAGGGGAGTTAGGGATTGGAATAACTTACCAAGGGAGACGTTCAATAGATTTCCAATTTCTTTGAAATCATTTAGGAAAAGGCTAGGAAAGCAACAAATAGGGAATCTGCCACCTGGGCGACTGCCCTAAATGCACATCAGTATTGATTGATTGATTGATTGATAGGCTGCTTTAAATGCGGCGCGTTTTCCCATATCGCCAAGAATTGCCCAAATTCGAATAGCACCCCCTCCTGCTCAACTTCGGGTGCAATTTCCACCAACAATCAAAAGTGACTAGTGGCTCCGGCTGAGTCGGTAGATTCATCATCTCAAGGCTCAGCACAAGTTAGATCTGACGAAAAGGCAGGAAAAATTCAGAACTATTCTACATTCCCATTTGAATGTCCCAATGAATGTCTTAGGATTGCGGCGGATTCACCCGCACCTGTTCCCTTTCTCAAAATTGAATTGAATAATGAGCCCGTAACTGCTCTTTTAGATTCAGGCAGTGTTTGTTCAATTATTTCGGCTGAGTGGTATTCCAAATTAAAATATATTTGTAAACTTCCTGATTTTTGTTCGTCTTCGGTTCAATATGTTTCGGCCAACTCATCTCCATTAGAAATTTTAGGTTCTCTGTATGCTAAGATCCGCATTTTGAAATTCACTTGGAAAATAAAACTGTTTGTGGCTAAGAACTTGTCTTGCCCCATTATATTGGGAGCTGATTTCATGTCTCACACTGGTCTAGTGCTCGACCTTCAGAGCAAGTCGTGCACGTTCAAATTTGCTTCGAATTGTAAAATTCCCTTATTAAAATGTAATTCTGTGTCGTGTTCATCTGTTTCGCCTACCCAGGATGAGATGTTGTTAGATCTTAGACATCTACCTGAGGAGCAAGCTGATAGTATTCGTAAGTTGTGTCAGTCGTTTCCAGAGGTGTTCTCGGATACTCTCGGTGTTACTGACCTGATTGAATCCAAGATTGAGGTTACAGATTCGATTCCTGTCCGTTTTCCACCTTATAGGCTATCTCCACCTAAAATGAAGGCATTGAAAGAAATCATAGATCAGATGTTGAAAGATGGTATTATTCGGCCCTCGAAGTCGGCATACTCTTCGCCGATTTTTCTAGTTCCGAAACCCCAAGGGGGCTTCAGGCCTGTGATTGATTATAGGGCTCTCAATCGGAAGGTGGTGCTTCCAGACCTTCATTCTTGTTTTTCATGGTTTCGTAAAGCTAAGTTCTTCACCATCTTAGACCTTAATCAGGCTTATAATCAGATACCGCTAGCAGAGGAATCCAAACATCTGACAGCTTTTGCCACGGATTGGAATTTGTACGAACACAACCGTGTGCCTTTCGGGCTCCCCACGGGGGCAGCTGTGCTTACGAGACTGCTAGACAGGGTCTTCTCCGACATCAAATTTGAGTACTTGTATCATTACCTGGATGATGTCGTCGTATTTTCGGAGACCTTCGAAGAACACCTAGATCATCTGAAAGAAGTTCTCAATCGCCTTCATAAGGCTGGGTTAACTGTGAAGTTGTCCAAGGTCGCCTTCGCTAAGCCTTCCATGTCTTTTCTAGGGCATATTGTATCGCCCGATGAAGTCGCCGTGGATCATTCTAGAACACAGGCCATCCGTGAGTTCAAACCTCCTAAGGACGTCAAATGTATTGCCAGATTCATTGGCATGGTGAATTTCTTCAGGAAATATATTCCTAACTTCGCTAACAGAGCGGCGCCCTTGAACTTACTTCGTAGGAAAGGCATCAAATTTGAGTGGGTACCTTCTGCACAAGCCGCTTTTGAAGATCTCATATTAGCTCTGTGTAATGCCCCTGTTCTCGCCATGCCTGATTTCTCGAAGAAATTCATCGTACAAACCGACGCGTCGTTGTCGCCTGTGGCCGCAGTTCTTCTTCAAGAGACTGAACTAGGGAGGTGACCCATTGCCTATGCATCTAGGACTCTATCGGCTCAAGAAGCCAAGTATTCCATCTATGAACTTGAGGGTTTGGCTGTCTTGTTTGCGCTAGAAAAGTTCCGCCTTTATCTGGAACACGTCAAGTTCGACTTGGAGACTGATAACCAAGCCTTAAGCTGGGTCTTAGGTAGGCCGCGTCGTACGGGTCGTATATCCCGGTGGGCCATCCGAATTTCTGCCTTCCAATTTGACGTTAGGCATATCAGATATACTGAAAATGTTGTCGTAGACGGACTCAGCCGTATGTTTTCCAATGATGTAGAGACCCATGAACTGGTCGATAGTTTTCACCTCCCGAGTCCATACGACCTGAGGTTAATGCCATTTTAACCGATGCTTCCATGTTGTTTAGGGATCTTGAGAAATATCAACGTGAAGATCCGACGCTGGCCCCTATCATGGAAACCCCTTTCTTCTGGGGAATATGGTGTCCCTTATGTGTTGAGGAATGGTGTTTTATGTTGCCCATCGAGGCATGATAATAAGATGAAGGTTGTGGTTCCAGATGTTGTCGTGCCCATGATCTTCAAGTACTATCATGAAACCCCATTAGGGGGGCATTTAGGTATCTTCAAAACCCGTGAAAAGATCCGGGAGATGTTTATTTGGAAAGGTATGGGCGGTGAAATTCGTGAACTAGTTAAAGCTTGTAAATCATGCTTGCTTAGTAAACCCACCATGTCCACCAAGGTAGGCCTATTGTCTTCTCATCAAGCATCGCGCCCAATGGAACGTCTGTATATCGACTACGTCGGACCCTTCCCCCAGTCAAAGGGGAATGCCAATAAATTCATCCTTGTGTGTGTAGATTTCACCCGGTTTTCATGGTTATTTCCGACTAAGCTGGCTACCGCTCAGTCCACTATTTCCTGTTTAAATTCCATTTTTGCTTCTTTTGGTCCGTGTCAATATATTGTGTCTGATAATGCTAAAGCTTTCACGTCCAATCTCTTTCGTAAATTCTGTTTTGATTTGTCCATCTCTCATGTAACAACTTCTGCTTACTATCCTCAACCATCTCTGGCTGAACGGGTCAATCGTAATCTGAGGTCGGCGCTGATTGCATATCATCATGAAGACCATTCTAGGTGGGACACGTCCCTGCATTGGTTAGCATTTGCTTTGAATTCGGCGGTTCATGAATCTCATAAGTTTTACTCCAGCCTCTTTGATGTTCAAGTTTGTTCCCAACATGCCGCTCTCTAACCTTTGGTCTCTTAGTGATATTCTACCCGAGACAATAGATCCTGATAGCATTAAAGATCTTTGGAAGAAGGCTAAGGCCAATCTTAAAGTGTCTCATGAAAAGTTTAGGGAAAGAATGATCGTGGACGGAGACCCACCAATTTGAAGGTAAGCGACCAAGTAATGGTCAAGAATTTTGTTCCCGCGGGCAAGCTTGCCCCCAGATTTCATGGGCCGTGTATTATTCTCGATTTCCTCACACCCGTTACTTTATTATTAAGCAATCCAGCCACCGAGAGGATCTTTAGGGTTCACCTGTCGCAGGTGAAACCTGTGTAATTTCCGCGCTAACTTAGCTGGTTTTTATTTTTTACATTTTGAAAGAAATCTGAAGGTTATATTTTGGTTTCATTTTGAGGCCTTCTGCCCTTTGAATTATGTTCTTTGTATTTAAATATTCATTGTACAAACTCCCCTGTCAGTTAAACTGCTGTCCTGTCACCTAGGCCATTACCAAGCTCCCGTCTCCTGCTCAAACCCACCAGTGGCTTTATGAGGAAAACCACATGGCACGCCGCTGACCCCTCATCCTTAACTACATGAACGTACCCTAAATACTATGTCTCCAACAACATCTTTCTGCCGCCGAGATCTTACTGTTTCAGTGCCCCCGCAGCCGTGCGGCGCCGTACCGCCACTGAGGTGGGGTACGGGCCCACCCTACTCGAGTGAGGCCAACCAGTGTACGGCGAGTCGGAGTCCTCCTTCCGGCCAAGGCTGAAGTGCGGCGCACCACCTGCCAACTGCCTGCGGACTGTAAACAATAGTCGCGTGTGCGGCGTGCTTCACCACCACTACCCCTCTCATAGTAGCAGGAGAGGTGTATCTCGGGGTACTTGAGGGGTCCGAGCGGCCTCCTCTGAACACAAGCAGCGGCGACTGGTCTGGCCGTCAAACTGAATCAACAACTAATGTATTTATTCAGCTACATGGACATTCCATATCCACAATTACGGCGTTTTTGGATTCAACATCAACATCTAGTGGACTTAGAAAAAAAATTATTTTTTTCTTCTTCCAAGAATTAAAGTTTTCCTTTGGAATTCAATGACTACAACCATAGAGACCTTTTCATCAAATCTACTACAAAAGTTTAAAAACTGGATTTTATTTAATCCCACTTTTATCAAACTAACTTCTGATTTTCTCGACTCGATTCTTCGACTCCTCAAACAAAAACTTGGACTTTTTTTTTTACAAATTTTTGTTTTCATCTGTGTCACCCCTTGGAAGGAATTTTTTGGGGGGGGGTGAGGCCTGTACCGGGCGGTACACCTCCACGCCGCAAATTCAAATATTGCGCCAGTGGAAACCTCTCTACAGGAGGAAGCCTGAACTTTAACAGACTGTTTTAACTCAATGGTTTCTCGGAAGATGTCTCTACTGTAAATTGTGAAGTGTTCTGAACTATGTCTATTTCGATTTGTATTTGTTTGCTCTGTAGCAAGAAGTGTGGACATTCTCTTCTAGATGGCACTAGTTAAGAACTATAATTATACACCCTAGTGCGAAGTGACGGAACTGTTTTTTGAAGAAATTTGGTATTCATAAGTTTGTTCTTTGTTAAATTTATTTCATTCATTTTTGGGTTGGCAGTATAACCCTTCTCTTTCATCCAGTTTTGAATTTAACCAATCAGTAATTTCTGTAATTAATTTTCCTCCAATCATAGCTTTCTTCCTCAGGTTTCCATGTGTAATTCCTAGTCTACCAATAAAGTTGAAGGAGTGTGCCTATTCATTCTTGAAAGGTCTCGAATTTTCCACGAGGGTATAAATACTGCTGATTTTCTTTGTCTCCGGGCCACTTCAGTAACATCTTTCGCATTGTGTGAATATATATAGCAGGGGGCGGGAAGCGCCTCTTTCTCCAAGCAGCAGTTCATCTACAAGGTAATGGCCTGTTAACATCTTCATTTCTTGCTAGCTCAGCAGTTTAACTCTCGGGGAGGGTTCGAAACCTTTAGTATGTAAACTACCCTTTTAAAATGTAAATTCTTTTCTGACTATCTATAAATTACAAATCTGTAAAGCGAGGATAGAGAGTGCTTCACCCTCTCGAACTCCCCTTCATTTTGAATTTGAGGTGACTATGTTTTCGTAACCGTTTTTCTCCTCCTTCTTAAAGTCTTAAACTTATTTGCCAACTAGTCACCTCCCTAGTATGGGATTAGCGCCTGTATAACTGGCCGAGTGCCACCTAGGTTTTAAGAAGTCTCATGTAGGAGTGCCAGCTACGCCTCCAGTCAATTTGTTTTTTCGGGCCATTTAATTAACCCAGAGTTTGTTTTCTTCATGTGAAGGCCCTGTAGGTTGGGTACAAGATACCCCTGTTTCACTGTATGTGTGCCCTAAGGGCAGTTAGGAATGAAGTTTGTTGTAGCCTTTGATAGGCTTGTAAAATTGAGAGCGGGTCTGCTCTTTTCCTCTTAAAATTGTAATTAGGAGCAAATGCTCCTCGTACCTAGGGGTTTTCTGCCCTTCAGCTATTGTGGTGGGAGCTGAGAGCTCAGAAATTAATCTTGGGGCTCGAAACCCAAATCTTGTAACAATTGTAATTTCTTAACTTGTTTTCCTGCTACTTGGTAGCTGTTACTCTGTTGTTGTTATCTGTTGTTTTTGAAAAGAAAATATAACCTTTGTTAAAGTTTTAAAATTAACTTTAATTTTGTAGGTTGAGACCTATTCCCGCCCGCACCTTCTTTCACCTCTAACTACCACGGATAACTCCGTAATAATAATAATAATAATAATAATAATAATAATAATAATAATAATAATAATAATAATAATAATAATAATAATAATAATAATAATAATAATAATATCCTCCTGTTGATGTAGTGGTTAGTGTGATGAGCTGTCATCTCCGGAGATCCGGGTTTGATTCCAGGTTCTGCCACGAAATTTGCGATGTGGTACTAGGGCTGGAAAGGAGTCCACTCAGCCTCGGGAGGTAAACTGAGTAGAGGGAGGTTCGATTCCCACGTCAGCCATCCTCGAAGTGGTTTTCCTTGGTTTCTCACTACTCCCCCAGCAAATGTCGGGATGGTACCTAATTTATGGTCACGGCCACTTCCTTGCCTCTTCCTTGTCTATCCTTTCCGAACTTCCCATCCCCCCCCAACAAGGTACCTTTCCAGCATAGCAGGTGAGGCTACCTGGGTGAGGTACTGGTCCTCCTTTCCAGTTGTATCTCCCGACCCAAAGTCTCACGCTCCAGGACACTGCCGTTGATGCGGTAGAGGTGGGATCCCTCGCTGAGTCCGAGGGAGGAGACAATCTCGGAGGGTAAATAAATAAGTGAATAAATAAATAAATAAATAAATAAATAAATAAATAAATAAATAAATAAATAAATAAATTAATAAATGAGAACCCAAACCCCATCGCACTACAGCCCTTGAAGGGCCTTGGCCTACCAAGTGACCGCTGCTCAGCCCGAAGGCCTGCAAATTACGAGGTGTCGTGTGGTCAGCACGACGGATCCTCTCGGCCGTTATTCTTGGCTTTCTAGACCGGGGCCACCATCTCAGCGTCAGATAGGTCCTCAATTCTGATCATGTAGGCTGAGTGGACCTCGAACCAGCTCTCAGGTATAGGTAAAATTCCCTGACCTGACCGGGAATCGAACCCGGGGCCTCCGGGTAAGAGGCAGGCACGCTACCCCTACACCACTGGGCAGGCAAATAAATATATTTATAATATCGTTATACTAACGTATATTATGATTACGTTACCTCATCTTTCTCTCATGAGAGAGTATTGAACATCGGAAAACCTGGGCAAGTCAACAGTGCAAAACTGGGTAAGTCTCGTACTAACACATGGAACATCTTCAACTGTTTATAAACTGAATATATTTGTTCATCATTACGAAACTAGGAGCAGATGATAACGACTGGTACGGAAACAATTCAATAAGCATAGTTACCAGATATTGGAGGAGGTTTCGAAATACCACACACCTTCTGAATTTCACATTCATTGTCGAAGAGGAAGTCTTGTCACTTGTATTAAGTCTTAAAACTTGTTTGGTCTTTTAGTCCAGTGAGTTTGCATTCGAAAAATGTCTCCTTAGACAAACATCGACCTCGCTAAAGCGGACCTCCTCGATTTCTGCAGCAGCATCTCCAATTTTTTGATCTCTAATACCAGCGCCCACCGACCTGAATCAAGCATATAGGTCGGCTCCTCGTTGGATGTCAGCTTCCCTACAATCAACCACCATGACGACCACCACCATCACCACTACCTTTGCGACCCCTGCTCACACCTTCTCCTCCCTTTCCATCACAGCTGTTACGTCGTCCCATCCATCGCCGATTCTATCCACCTCCCTTCCCCCACTACTACCTGTTGATCCACCTCGACTATTACGTATTCCTCCCCGCTAATACACCCGCCCTTCTACGCCGTCTACATCTGCCTTGCCAACCACTACGTCACCACCGCCGTCATTCGAACCAGCAGCAGCCGCTCATCAACTTCCATCACCGTCAGCAACGTCAGCCACAAACGAAGTCTTCAGTTGAATCATCCGCGGCGTAAGCCCACTGATCCCGCAACCGACATTCAAGAACAACTCCGCCTTCAAGCCATACCCGTCAAGAGGGCGTTCCGTATCTACAACTCCACCGGCCCGACATACTTAGATAATCAGACTTCAGCTTCGCAGCCCAGCAGCCATCGCCCACCTGATCTCCAACGGTGCACTTCTCTACGGCCGTCATCATACCGTCGAACCCTCTCGCTCACCTCCCCGCCTTAGTCATCGCACCTTCACATCTCGTCGCCATACCCGCCCTGATCATCACCGCTTTCTGCGTTCTTTCCATGTCCGTCCACCTCCTTCCTCTGCTAATCTCTCCATTCCGCCCCCGCCTACCCTTGCACATCTCCAACACCTCATAACTGTCCATTACCATCGCTTCAACACTTCACCACCTTACCTTTCCACGCAACTTCCTTCTCGACACTCAGGTGTAACCCTCTATCTAAAGTCACTTCCCCAAGCCAAGTGGCTCCTCCATAATATTCACATCGCTTACCCATCTCCTACATCTACAAGCATCATATTGTTCTCTTCACTGCTCCTGGCCCGAGAGATCGCGTTACGATCTAGGGGGCCCACCCCGCCCTTTGGGTGGGGAATGAAGGTATTTGAAGGAGAAGAAGAAGCATTCGAAATGAAGAGCTCTTGTGTTCCCAAGACTGCTGGCACCTTAGAGAATTCCTGAGGGATAACAATTCCGTCATTGCGGTTTCTCTAAAGCTGACTGTGTTCAAGTATTGCGATCAAACATATTATTTCGGGAAACCCGTTTGTGCTTCTGAGACCTAGATCCTCTAGTCTTCGAGCTTTGTTATTCATAATTGTGGAAACCCCCTTCCGATCCTGCTACTGAATTCTTAATTCCAAACTCCCCGCGTAGGTTTTATGAATATGAAATATAAGGGGTGTTCAATTGAGACATTAATAAAGCGGCAACATTGCAAATAATTGATGGGACAGCCAAGAGTTGGCACCACTGCCCGCTCTGATGTCTGTAGTAACAGATCAGAACGTGGTCAGTCCACTAAATAGAGGAAAAATTTGAAGCTACTTTCGTGTTTAATGCTTACGTCCAGTCGAGCACAACGTGGTATGCACCAGTTCTTGTGCAAGGAAGGTGCCTTAATCGGAAAAACTGTTAAGTTGGTAAAATGTCAACTTTTACTTCTCTGTTGAAATTCACTCTCGGATTGAGTTGGCCGTGCGCTTAGGGGCGCGCAGCTGTGAGCTTGCGAAATAGTGAGTTTGAACCCCACTGTCGGCAGTCCTGTAGATGATTTTCCACGGCCAAGGTTTTTCATGGTTTCCCATTTTCACACCAGACAAATGCTGGGGCTGTACTTAAATTAAGGCCACGGCCGCTTTCTTCCCGGTCCTAACACATTCCTATCCCGTCTTCGCTATAAGACGTATCTGTGTCGGTGCGACGTAAACCAGATTGCAAAAACAATGTTCAGAGAGCATCAAAAACTTACTATTTTGTTGTCTGACCCCCACTACATTCCCCAGACCCCTGGTACTATTTTGTCGTCTGTCCCTTACTACATACCCCAACCCCTCCACTCCCCCCCCCCCCCCCGCAAATCGCCGTTACTGAGATCGTACTCATGACAGTTGACTCTAAAGTAATCCACCTAGAGGAGAAGCCACCCAGCTCCATGGCAAACAAATACATTTTGTCAGAAAAATGAAATGGCGTATGGCTTTTAGTGCCGGGAGATCCCAGGACGGGTTCGGCTCGCCAGGTGCAGGTCTTTTGATTTGACACCCATAGGCGACCTGCGCGTCGTGATGAGGATGAAATGATGATGAAGACAACACATACACCCAGCCCCCGTGCCAGGAAAATTAACCAATGATTCCCTGCCGGGAATCGAACCCGGGACCCCTGTGACCAAAGGCCAGCACGCTAACCATTTAGCCATGGAACCGGACATTTTCTCAGAAGGCAAGATTATGAGAATAGTAACAAAGGGAATTACTCCTACTCAATATTTCCTGTCGGTGTCCTTTGAAATACACTGCCTAACAAACAAAACAAAAACTGAAGCACCCAGACGAAATGCTCGGGTGTCAATGTAACTTCGTACAGTAGTGTTTAGTGTTGTTACCTAGCCTGGTACGGTATACATGGGGCACCAGGCTGGTAGGATATTTAAGAGGCGTGAACAG
Organism: Anabrus simplex; assembly: GCF_040414725.1. Taxonomy (NCBI): domain Eukaryota; kingdom Metazoa; phylum Arthropoda; class Insecta; order Orthoptera; family Tettigoniidae; genus Anabrus; species Anabrus simplex. The sequence continues at coordinate 1,110,869,512 of NC_090266.1, read as the reverse complement.
CGTCAGATGTTGAGAAATCACTGTTAATGACACGGAGATGCCGCATCTTCGTGCGAGACAGCGTTATCAGCACCTGGCAGAGTTTCAAAGGGGCCTCATTGTCGGTGTCCATTTGGCCGGCTAGTCGAATCATGCAGTATTCAGATTTCTGGGGCATTCGGATGTGACAGTGGTCCAATGATGCACTGTATGGGAATGTGAAGGCAGGCATACCCGGCGTCAAGGTTCCGGTCGACCACGTCTGACCACCACAAGGGAGTATAGCCGTATTGTCGTCGTCGAAGACGTTTTCGTTCCCCACCCTGAAGGGTGGGCCACCAGAAGGGTTACGTCCTCCCTCTGGCCGGGAGCTTGGGCGGGTTTGAGGAGACGAGGAGACTCGCTAGAAGAAAGAGAGGGGAGGAGATGTGAAATATAAAGGAGTGGTGACAAGAGGGCCTCTTGGCTAAGGGTGTGTAGTTGGTTAAGCGATTTTATTGCCAATAAGAGTTACAGAAGTACAATTCAGGTTGCGACATTTACCATACATAAAGAGACATAGCAATGATACAAAGATGAGAGAGGTTATAAAAGGTGAGAGGGAAATAAATGAAAGGCAAGGACATGATAAAAGGAGGAGAGGTTAACTAAGGAAGTGAGAAGAAGGCGAAGGATGTCAAAAGAAGGAGATGGATAAAAAGTAACGAGATGGGGTCGGAGGAGATAAGGATGAAAAGTGGATTAGGCGGTTGGGGAGGTGGGGCCGGCCGGGGACTACTGCGAGGTGTGGAGGGACGAGCTGAAGGTTGTGGAGGTGAGCGCGATGGTTCGATGTGATGATGACGGCCGTTGAGGTGGATCCCGGTGGCGATGAGGCGTTCATCGTCTTCAGCAGTTGGTAGATGTAGTCGGAAGAGATAGGTGGGTCCAGCGGAGTTATAGATCCGAAAGGCTCGGCGCACTGGTATCCCTGTCTGGCGGAGTTCCTGGACGATATATTCTGATGGAAGACTGGGCTCCACACCGCAGGCGACGCAGCTAAAGGTGGTAGTGCTGGTACAAGGCGGTGGGGCCAAGTGTGGCTGTGCTAAATTGCCAGGAGTATCTTGAGGGGAAGATCCCTCGGCAGATGACTGAAGGGATGAGCGCTGAGGGTATGTGGGGTCAGTGGAGGGAGGGAAGGGGAAAGAACAGTTCATGAGAGGGGAAGGATGAGAGGGAATCGTAGTAGTGACAGGTAGGGAGGAGGGGGTCTGAACTGAGGTGGTAGTAGTGGTTAGAGCAGTGACAGAAGTAACAAGTGGGAAGGAAAACGGGGGCGGGGGTGAGCAGTAGGGAGGTGGTGTAGTCGCAGCGGGCAGATTAACGGTTCCAGCCAGAGGGTCGTCGGTGTCCGGTAGTTCGGCCAAAAGGCACGCTGGAGTAGGTTCAACTGCATATAGATGGTTGTGGATGCATGCGCCATTTTGATGATGATAGAGACGTCAGCTGAAGTGGAGAAATAGAGAAGTACATCGGATAACGGCTGAGCCCCGTCGTCGACTAGCCGGCAGGCACCATAGGCGCCGGCCGGACGAAGAGCAGTGAGGACATCTTGGTCTGAGAAGACGAGAGGAACGTTGCGGGCAAGGCAAGTGTACAGCATTGTGGGAAGGCTGACCTCCTACGCGGTGCAGGCCTAGATGCTTGGTTGTGTAGGCGGGGTGAGAAATAAAGGTGAACAGTCACCCGGCCGAAGAAAAAATATGCGTTGCTTTGAAGCAGAGAAGAGCAGCAGCATAGATGGCGAAAATATAGCGTCGTATTGTGCACCAGGCACATCGTAACCCCTTCACATCTGCGCTTGCCATCCGAGAACAAGTAATGAACTCTCTGCAACAACCTGTGTCATCCCGCTCCATTGGTTGGAGACTAGCAGCAGCCGGACTGGGGAATTACCGCCCCCCCCCATGCCAACAGACGGCTGTGTTTGGAGTGGTGCCGTGACCGGGAAGCATGGACTGCTGATGAATGGCGTCGCATTGTGTTCAGCGATGAATCGCGGTTCCGCATTACCCCGCGTGTCCATCGTCTGGGAGCATGGCGGCGACCTGGAGGGAGATCCCATTCTTTCAATGTTCTTTAGAGGCACAGCGGTGTTACTCCTTGCCTCATGGTGTGGGTACCCATCGAGTATTATTTCAGGTCACTGCTGGTAGTGATTGAGGGAACTCTGACGGCACGTCGGTACGTCACGGACAACCTGCGTCCTCATGTGTTACCTCTCATGCGACAGAATCGTGGTGCCATTTTTCAAAAGAACAATGCTCATCCACACACGGCACATGTCTCTGTGAACGGTCTGCCCGATGTTGAGGTATTCCCGTTGCCAGCAAGATCCCCGGATCTGTCCCCAATAGAACATGTGCCGGACCAGCTCGGACGTCAAATCCATCCCAGTGCCAGTATCCAGGATATCAAGGGCCAGTTACAACAGTTGTGGCCTGCTTGTCTCTGGAGAGGGTACAACGGCTTAATTACGCCGTCCCAATCGAATCAGTGCATGCATCCAGGCCAGAGGGGGTGCAACGCATACTGATTTGGGCTCGCACTTCGAAATTCTTTGAAAATTTGACTCGATTTTGTAATCACTGAAATTACTTCACATACCCTCTCAACACGTGAAGTTTCACTTCGCTTTCTCGTCCCCTTCTGGGTGCTTCTAGTTTTTCTTTTTTTGTGTGTCAGGCTGTGAATATCAGGTTACTGAATTTAACTTACAGCTTTACAATATACAGGTGCCACATATGAATTGTATACATTAATGATCACCGTGAAATAAAACAAGCCTAGATGATACAAGTTAGTATCCTGTTAGCGGGTTGTTACAATATCACAGATCGACGTGAAGTATCGAACGCCCCTAGTATGAGACATGCAGTCAATCGACTTTGAAATGATAAACAAACATGAACCATTTAATTTTCATCAAAGGTACTCTTTGTAAATAACAGATCCTCTGCGTATAAAACAATGGAAATTTCAACAATGATTAGAGCAAGTGAATAATCTTTGTAAACGGACCAATAGTGATTAGAGATCTTATTTCTGATTGATGTTGTCACACGACAGCTTCCGTGAACAACACGCCTTCTGTTCGAGATATGTTATCTTCTTGATAAATCACAAGCACATTGTGTGCCTTCTCTTGATGGTCTGTGGAATTTAATGACAATCATGTTCTATTGCATAGGGATCCACAAACTGTGATTCTGGGAGCGAGAACTTGTCCTTCACTGTTCCCTCCACTCAAAAAATCGTCGCACTGCCTCTTGTTGTTGTTGTTGTTGTTGTTGTTGTAACTTACAGAGTAAATCCCTCTTTCGCGTAACGAGCCCAAACTCTCTCAAACTAGGTATGGAAACATTAACGAAGATAAGAGTATAGAAAGACACTAATATATAAAAGCAGGTTTCCCTAATCTGGCATTATCCACAAATATCGAATATGTGAGCATGGGTTCTGTCATTATTTGCGTTTTTATATTAATTTCTTTAGTGGTAGGCTACCTTATATAGATTACGACTACAGCTGATAAGTGATAGGTGTCGCTGCCTGCAATTTTCGTCAAACTTACCTTCTTAACGCTAAGAACTATATCTGCAGATGACTAGGATATATCTTATAAATGAACATGAAAGTACAAATACCATAGCCACTGCGTGGTTTTTATACACGAACGCGAAACTTGTTGGCAATTGATGTGGATTTTGTTCAGTTGTACGGCCAGAAGCCCTTCCCGACGCCTACTCTATGTGGTGTGGTGTGTGTAGGTGCATTAAGGAGAATAAGAACAACTAGTCAGGGGTGCAGGGTTCATTTCATTGACGGTCAATTAAAACCACGTTATTATTTAATGACTCCAAGTACAAGTTCTTTGAACATTTACAAGAATTAAAGATTATATCTCCAGCAATAAGGCATGTGTTGCTGAAATATTATGATTATTACCATCATTATTATTACTGAGTTCATTGCAAGTAGAGGGGAAGAAGCGGCACGGCCGACACATTAGGACAAATGACCACACCCAAAAAAATTAGAATGTATTTCCAAAATTAGCTTTCTATCTCTTTTGAAAGCAACTATAACAAAACTTACAGTGAATAAGGTATTGCAAAGGTAAAGCTTTAGAGCTTGATAATTAACGGGGGAGAAGGAGCTCCCATTCTACAAGGCTTGTTGGCCTTAGACACATCGTAGTTAGATTATCTCTGGTATACATATAGCAGAAACAAAAGTAAAGGAGACAGAACTCCTCAATTTTATTACCAATGGCCAGACGGGCCATAACTTCACTCTAGAAGGAACGCTAAAACTATTTAGACATCCGGGAGATAGTGGGTTCGAACCCCACTGTCGGCAGCCCTGAAGGTGGTTTTCCGTGGTTTCCCCATTTTCACACCAGGCAAATGCTGGGGCTGTACCTTAATTAAGGCCACGGCCGCTTCCTTCCCATTCCTAGGGCTTTCCTGTCCCATCATCGCCATAATATGTATCTGTGTCGGTGCGATGTAAAGCCCCTAGCAAAAAACTATTTAGTATGACAAGCGTTGCCCTTACTCTAAAAGGAAGCAATAGTAATATAGAGATCGGAATGATTTATAGGTGGGCCGGCACAAGGTTGCATTTGAGAGTTATAATATATTCATGTTGGCACCACTACAAAAATTAAATGAAGAACGTCACCCATCAATCAGAATCACCAATCTACTACTTTTTATGTCGGATACAGTTACGCATTTTATTCATGTTAATTAGTATTTAATTCCGTATAGTGCTTATAATCTTTTATTTGCTTACACAAATATGAACATTAAAAAAAATTATAAGGTTTAAGCGACCCACAAAATAAATACGAACTATTTTCAGTTGATTGTTTTTGGCAATATTGGTAGTGTAGTGGTGCCGTCTATAACTAGCTTGACTACCGTATTGATGTGTTGCCGTTTCGTCTGTCGCCGCTTGCACGTGGTCAGGTGTGATTCGCGCGTTTATAAAAGTTTTGTTTTCCCTGTGAGATAATTGTGAAATTTTATTTTAATGAATGCAGTGCGATGTCATGGAAACGACAACATAGTCATGAACCGTGATGTGATAATCCTTTGCGCCACGGAGTGGCCCTTAATAGTCAGACATTAGAATTAGTGCGGAGAACTCGAGGAGAGGGAATTCGTACGCTTGTATAGCCGTCTCTCTGTTCCTGCAGATCAAGTTGTGGAACGCATGTAAAACATTAGGGCTTTCAAAGCGTATTGTCATTCAGACAGGTGTTCGCCTCCAAGAACACAAGGAAAGAGGACTGGAGAACATAGCTGTAGCGGAAACGGGGCTGATAGTAGGGACTTGTTTCACAGCACTCCAGGAAAGAAACGAATTAAGCTATCTCCTCTAACAGGATTTAATTATTTCCAGGCTAGTGCAATACGAAGACACGTGTATGACTATTACAGCTCAAAGTTCTTTCTGTCATTGTTATGGACAATGCAACTTACCACTCCGTAATAATGGACAAGAGCGCCCGTAAAGAACTGTTAGTGGCTTGGCTGCAGTAAAGAAATATCCCAGCATATATGTGTATGACCAAATTAGTCGACGATGTAGCGAAGGAGCAAGGGCACGAGGTTATTAGTTTTCCGCCGTACGACTGTCACTTCAACCTCATGGAGTTAGTACGGTATGGGGTGAAGTGAAACATTACCTACGCACTAATAACAAGTTCTTCACAATGACTGAAGTGGAAGGACTGTTCCAGGAGAGTATTGCTCGGATGGATGCGGCTTCGTGGAGAAAGAGATTTAGCCATTTCGGAACATTTATTAACTCGGCAATGGCAATAGGCTTACATGGTATCATCAATGACTGTCAGGAGTTGATGATCTGCCTAGACGACGACAATGACAACGAAGGCGACGGTATTGATGGCAGTACTCTGAAGTGTATCGAGCCTCTACTTGTATGAAACAGGTCTGAAAGTAAGGTTTCTAAATTGTCGTAAATTTTATAGATTTTACTTGAAAACTTTTGTGTTAGCACTGGTGTGGATTGGTGTATTTAAAGTGAGATTCTTGTCGGCCAATTTCTTGCGTATTTTCTAACATCGCGATAATAAGAACTTCGTAGTATATGTATTTCGTATCATCTTGTGTGATGACATTTTTATTGTATTTTTTATTGTATTGTGTGTTGAAAGTTCGATTTTCGTCGGCCGATTTCATTTGTGTTGTGTATTATCGTGATGACATTAAACGCTTAAACGCATTTCTCCCATGTTTCTAAAAGATCACGTGTCGTTCAGTCAGCTGTTGTTATAGTGGCAACATCGCTTCATGCGCCATTGCAGTGTGACCAACATTGTGCGCAGCTGTCATGTGCAACCTTACGTCGGCCCACCTCTAGAACACCTCTAGAACACAGGACAGAAGCCGTAGAATAAAAAGTTAAATAGAAATGGAATTAAACAAAATATTGGAGACAGGGGGTTGCGCAGTGTTAGGGCACTTGTACGTTGGATGTGCTTGTGAACAGTGCCCGCACTTAGGGTTCGGAGCACGACACTTGTTGGTCATGTGTGACTTGTATATCAGACATCTTTCGCAGCGTGAAGATTCAACTTTGTAGTGGCGTCGGTAGATGGACACACCCGAAGCCTGTCGAGATCTGCGGTGGTAGGCATAGAATTCTCACCATGTACGTTGGGCCTGTTGTATTCCGGATTCGGTAGGCTTTACGAGCTGGATTACCTTCGGTGTTCAATTCGGTGACGATTCCCTCTTCGGTAATAATTGGATCTATACCACGAAACACACAGGTAGTGACTTGAGCGCTGGTTGTGACAGAAGCTTGAAGGGAGCGGTGAAACCAAGTTGACCTGCTCCAATGGACAGAGTGAGATTTTGGGCGGCGAGGTCTCCATTCAATTTGATGAGAACGCCGTTGGTGGTTGGCCGTATGTCTGCAATCTCTTCACGACGCAAATTAAACTTAAGGAGGGTGAAAAGGATGTTGCGTGGGGATCGAAATTGCTGAGCTGGATTTTCAAGGAGAAAAAGGTGGGTACCAGTACGTGAGGTCTGAAGAGAACATGAATTGTTGAGAGGAGGGCGGGCTCCTGAGACTGGAAGTGAGTCGCTGGTGGGAGGAAGAGGAGGTTCAGATGCAGTTTCCTGACGAGTATCGGTCATGTTGACCGCCAAGCGTCGGGTTGGTTGTGCATCTTCTGGAGGGGTGGTTGGGGCGGACCTTTTATAATGAGAGCTGTTGGTGTCCCACGTTGTAGATGGAACATGAGGTAGAAATCTCGCCTGGTAGTTGGGATCAGCGTAGGAGGACATGATGGCAGCACGGTAGGCTACGGTGGTGGAGTCGAGGGCGGCTGATGCAACAGAAGTAGTCGATGTAGTGGTGATACAGGTCTCACTGGTGGAGGTGACGGCGTTATGATACATGACGAACCAGTTTGCTGCTCTGCAATATTCGGTGGAGAAGGCAGTAACGTAGACTGTCCTCTCGGTGAGCTTGGAGGAGGAAATAAGTCTCCCTGAAGTAGGAATACCAGTCCTGAGGTAAAACCTCAATTCGAGCACCACTCAGTCCACCTGTCTACACACTTTTTAAGCGACTATAAATCGCCGTGCTAGAGTTTGGTGTGTGGATGTCGACGGAGATGAAGACTTATGCAGTGGTATAAATTGTCACTGCAGTCGTCGAAGGATGGACTTTGTAGACACTGTCCGGGCGGACATTCTGAGCCTTTCACAATTCTAATGCGAGGGGCCGTCCACTGTCCTATTCATGAAAAACAAAACGGAGCCTATTAAGGATATTTTACCTGCATTTGTCGACGTCGTTTTATGTGGAGGTGTCTCCCTCCTCATTTGGAATGGTGTCATTCGACGAAGTGCGAAGATTATGAATTTTTAAGTGTCTTATCATCGTTGACGTATTTTTACTACCATTTTTTAATATTTTATCACATAGTGTGCATTTTACTACATTTTACTACATTTTACTGCATTTTTCTACCGGACATTGTCTGCTCTGTCTGAAGTAATAACAAATTCGTCTATTATAATAATGTATTACTAATTATTAATGAGGAAATGATAACTCGTAGCACACGAAAAACATGTTAACTGTCGATACATGGAAGTAATGATTAACAACACGACAAAGTTATACAGAAACGCATTTTTGAAAAGCGGACAAAATGTAAAATGCATATAAAGAAATAAGTAGCTTACGATAAAATTGTCTTTACCAATCTGTTGTTTGTACTGCCAGAAAGACTTAAACAAATGCTCTTTCCGTTCGCAGAGAACGTTGTGTTCACCACCCTACACACATAAATGTACTGAGTGTACCTAGTAGTAGTCTAATACGACGACTGGCCCGTCCGCGCTCCGCATAATCGATGTGTGGGGTCGCCTGACAGTTCGAACACGTTCGATAAGGCATCGGGCCTACGTAGCGTATCGGGCCGACTCGAGCCTGCTCGAATTTCCGTATCATTCGCTCATCACTGGGACTGGGTGTATGTGTCGTCTTCATCATCATTTCATTCTCATCACGAAGTGCAGATCGTCTACGGGCGTCAAATCAAAAGACGTGCATGTGGCGAGTCGAACTTGACCTCGGACACTCCCGGCACTAAAAGCCATACGCCATTTCATTTCATATGTGCGGTAGGCCTATAACACTTGAATCCTACATAACTGATGTAACTGAAATGTAAGTGAAGTCTAGCCACGAGGAACATTTCGGTGTTAAGGAAGCGCTTTAATATGGGCTAATTGTTGTTAATCTAGCCATGTGCGGTCAATAAATTATATCCCGAACATATACGGAATTTTAAATTGCAGCTATTTTATATAAATTGGTTGTTGTCAAAATGTCTGACTACAGTATGCTGTGTATTTCCATTCATATACTTGCATGTATATAATATATATCAACTGTGTTAAGTAACATATTAGTAGATTGAGATTGAGGCCGCCTGGTTCGGGGCGTGTAGCTGTCAGCTTGCATTCGGGAGGTAGTGAATTCGAATCCCTGAAGGTGTTTTCCGTGGTTTCTTACTGTCACACCAGGCAAATGTACCTTAATTGAGACCATGGCCGCTTCTTTCCCGCTCCTCGCCCTTTCCTATTCCATCGTTCCCCATAATACCTATGTGTGTCAATGTGATGTAAAGCAAACCCTAATTGCACTCGGGCGTTAGTAGGTTCGAAACCCACTGTCGGCAGCCCTGAAGATGGTTTTCTATGGTTTCCCCATTTTCACGCCATACAAATGCTGGGGCTGTACATTAATTAAGGCCACGCCCGCTTCCTTCCCACTCCAAGCCCTTTCCCGTCCCATCGTCGAAAGAAAACCTCTCCGTGTCGGTGCGACGTAAAGCCAATTGTAAAAATGTAAGCAAACATTAAAAGTTGTTTCACTACTATTAAATGTTTTCATTCCTCCCCTGAAGGGAGAGGCAGGCCTACTAGACGGTAACGTCTCTTAAGCCAGGAATTTTATATCGGAGAGGACGTATGGTGAAGTTGAGGGGGTTGGCGTCCGTGGCCTATACTAGGAACAATCCCGGCATTCACCTTAGTGCAGAAGCACGAAAAACCATTCTCAGGAGAGCCGATGGTGGGGACCAGCCTCTATTCGTCCACCGGATACAGAGCCACGGTGGAGCTATGACGAGCCCTCCTCTGTCGGAGTGCAGACCTGTCAGACCACAAGGTATGGAGTGTGTTTGTAGCGGAACCAGAGGAAATGCCTCCCTCGTCCATCTTCGGGAGGTCCACCAGCTCAAGGTAATGGCAGATTCTGCTTAACAATGTAATAGTCTTTGAAAGCTAGCTGGAGGGGAAGGTTTCAAATTTCTATCGCAATGTAACTTTAATTTCCTAATGTAAATTCTCAAACAAGACTAAAGAACTTAGGGAATAAAGAGTGAGGTACCCTCTTGTATTCCCTCTCAACTTCATATTGAGGTGACTATGAATTTGTGACCTTTAAATCTATCTCTTAAGTATGTAAACCTTCTCCCCATCTAGTCACCTCCGTAGTATAGGCTTAGCCTCTGTAACTTCGGGCCATAAGCCCACACAGGGTTTTAAGTATTTCATTTTCATGTAAATTTCAAAGAGTGCAATAGTTCGCCTCCTAACATTTTGAATTTCGGCCAGTAACTTTAACCTTTTGTTTTTACCAAAGGCCACGTAGAATGGGTACTCGTTACCCTGTTACAGACAACTTTATTCATTTCATTTTAAGCCAAATCAGACTGTTGAGCCGAT